>NW_027328741.1:43863706-44177643 GCF_048564905.1 Vicugna pacos
GAAAATTTGTAGGCAATGTCAGGGTATCTAAGGCTTCTGGTCATAATCATGCATCCAGTGTCAGCTGATAAGACTGAAATGGCAATGTTGAGTCCTAAAAATGTGTCACCAATTGTGAATAAAGCCTTTGATAATCTTGAGAATTGGCAAATGGGCCAGGGTAAGCTCACACAACATTCCGCCAATATGTCCTTTACCAAGAGAAGAAAAGAGACCACTTGCAGTAGGAGATCAGTATATGGACAGCAGTGGTTGTTCCTACAACAGAAACATCAAGATTTTAAGTTTGTCAGCACAACTATGATGGTGGCTATGTTGTTGTTTACATTAGCAGTCTGGGGTTCAGATGGCATGGTTCAGCAGCTAGTTTCCACCTCTCTTATTAGACAGTGGGTCTTACCGTGATCATCTTAACAACGTTCTATACTGATAAGTCAAAAGCAACAGTTTACTTTCAAAATTAGAAATCCTAAAGAAGAATATTATTTGTTAGTCTATCTGTTGTTTTCTACCTGGGAAAAGCTAGACTATTGGCAAAGTACAAAAGTTGGCTATTGTTTGAAAACTATTCCCTGAGCTCTGCCCACTGAATTCTTCCCACTAAATACTACAAATCTGTCTGCCACTGTGTGTGTGTGTGAAGATGGATTGTTAAGCATTAACTAAGCTTGTCTTAGTTGAGCCATCAGTGAATTATTCCTCTGCATCTGGCAGAATCTTTTTGAATTAAGAATTTCACTGAGCCATCAGATTTTCTACCGATCAGGGAGAGGTAGATTATAATTCTCCCAGTGTATTATTTATTACCTGTTCATTGAATCCTGAGCTGATGTTAGGGTAAAACCACTGAAACCTTTAATTAGACTGAGGCATATACATTCTCCAGTCCCCAGAGCCCAGCACAGGACTGTGTCTCCTTTTTAATTTAAGCTTATATCTTAGTGTTTTTTCTTTTAATTCTCATTGTTGGCACAACTTAGTTTTGCTTTGAACACACGTTGACTAATTTATAGAGACTGAACAACTGACTTATTCCTGTTTTCGTAGAAATTGCAGTAACATTACTTTCCTTGGACTACCTGGAATAGAGTGAGTGCAGTCATCATTTTGAAAGCAGCCCTCAGTCCTAATAATGCAGAACCTTTACACTTCTTTGCCCAGCACTTGTACAAGATTGTTTGTTGTGGATCTCAGGGATTTTCCTCACATCCCCAAATGCAACAATGAGAAAACACCACATTGTTATCCAAAATCAAACTTTTGTCAGTATTGCATTCCCATTGCAAAACAGTTAAGAATTTTAGGAGTTCTGAGATTTTACCATGCTGAGATGTTTACCAACCTAGCATGTTCCTTTCTTACTGATGATGTCATGTAGATGAGACAATATTTCAGACACAGTGAACTTTATCACTCACCGCAATAGCAGCCAGGGTTAAATTTTGCATACATTCCCTAATCTCAGATTAATACACAGAGTGAACTATTCAAACCTACAGAAGCAGTGGGCTGTTAACAAAAAGTTTAAGGCATGATAAAACACTAATTATATTGGTATCTTTATGTATTATTTATTAGAATCACTTGTTTATTAGTATCTTTACCTAGGATAAGTATATCATGACTCAACTTTACTTGCTGCAGAAACAATCATGAGAAATGACATGGGAAAAAATGAACATTGACTTTCCATTTTTCCTCCTGCTTTTATTGAGATATAATTGGCGAAGAACATTAAGTTTAGGTGCACATGAGAGTGGTTTGATTTACAAGTATAATGAAATAATTATCATAGCAACTTTAGGGAGAATTCATTATCTAATTTAAGTACAATATTAAAGAAATACAATTTGTATTTTGGTTGTGATGAAAAACCTTAGGGTCTACTCTCTTAACAACATTCATATATAACAAAAAGCAGTATTAATTGTAATTTTTATATTACTACGGGGCATCCCTAGAACATGTTTATTTTACAGCTGGAAGTTTGTTGCATTTGAGTGCATGAATCAAATTCTCCTTTCCCACCCCTGCCTGTGTTAACTACAAGTCTATTTTTTTTCTATAAGTATATTTCCTTTTGAAGTGTACATTTATCTACAAACTGTATTAGTTTCTCTTACACATCATACTCTTTGCTATTTTTAGTACATTTCAAACTGATCACCAGAATATATCTAGTTATGATATGTTGCTATTTAAAGATATTACATAGTTATTTACTATTCCCCATACAGCACATTTCTTGTCCCTGACTCATTTAATTTGCAACTGGAAAATTTTCTCTCTTAATTTTCATGAAATATTTCTTTTTCCTCACCCCATTTCCCGCATTCTTGTGAACAACCTGTTTCTTTGTATATCTATATCTCCTTTTATGCTGTGTAATTTTCATTTGACTTAAATTCCAAATACGAGTAAAATCATACAGCATTTGTCATTCTTTCTGACTTATTTCACTTAGCATATTACCCTCTTGGTCTACCCATTTGTTGCAAATGAAGAAGTTACACTTTTTATAGCTGAGTAATAACCTATTGTATTTTTATCTGTTTGTGGGCATATATATGCATATATATTTATATATATAAATATAGATAAATTATGAAATATAAAAATAAAAAATAGATGGGTAGTTATATATACTATGAACACGCATTTCTTTATCCATCATCTATTGATGAGCAATTAATTTGCTTCTATATCCTGTCTATTTTAAATAATGCTGCAGTGAATAAAGGTTTGAATTTATCTTTTCTAGTTAGTGTTTCTATTTTCTTGGAATAAGTATCCAGATATGGATACGTTGGATTATATTTTTAATTTTGAGAGAAAACTGCATACAGTTTTCCAGTGTCAGAGCCAATTTGCACTCAGTCCAGCAGTGCATCAGGTTTGATTTTCTTACATCCTCACCAACACTTATATTTGTTATCTTTTGGATTATAGTCATTCTGAAAGGACTGATATAAAATTTCACTGTGTTTTGGACTTGCATTTTTCTGAAGGTTAATGATGTTAACCGGTTTCATATGCCTATTGGTAATCTTTCCCCAACTGTATATTCATTTTTTGTAATGGGCTAAATGACCATAACTGTCTGATTTCATTTTTAGGCATTCTATGTGTTCCATTATTCCCTTTGTTCTGTGCCCCTACCATATTCTTTTTATTACTGTAGATTTGTATTATAGTTTTAAATCAGGGAAAGTGATACATCCACATATTTCTTTGTAAATTATGTTTGTGTTATTGTTTCTTTTCTTTTCTTTTTTTAGTGATTTCAAGTCTTTTGTGTTTACATGTAAATTTTAGAATTATTTATTTTAAATTCTGAAAATACCGTTGGTATTTTGATAATCACTGAATTTAATTAGTGTATTTTCTTGGCTAGTACTCTCATTTAAACAATATTTTGTTCCTCATCAATGAACACAGTATATCTTTTCATCTGTTTGCATTATCTTCAGTTACTTTTATAAATATTTAATAGTTTTCTGTGTACAGCTCTTTTACCTCCTTGGTTGGATATATTTCCAGGTTGTTTTTTTTTTTGTAATGCAACTGTAATGAGACAGTTCCCTTACTTTGTCTATCTGTTAGCTTGTTGTTAGTGTGCAGAGATGCAAGATTTCTGTATGTTAATTTTACATTCTGAAATTTAATCAAATGCATTGATAAACCCTAATAGTTTTGAGGTGCCATCTATGGATTTCTGTTTAAAGTATGTCATCTGCACACAGATACATTTACTCATATTCTTTTTTTCTATATTATATTTACATTAACTTTGGATAGCTATGGCTAGAATTTCCAATATTATTCTGAATAAAAGTGGTAAGAGTGAGCATTCTTGTCTTCTCCCTGCCCTTAAAGGAGATGCTTGCAGCTTTTAATCAGTGAGTGTCATGTTAGCTGAGATCTTGTCATGTATTACCTTATCTGTGTTGAGGTATGTTTCCTCATGCCCAATTTGAGGAGAAACTTAGTCACAAATAGATACGGAATTTTTCGAAACATTTTATGTCTCTATTGATTTGACCATATAATTTTTATTCTTCAATTTGTTAGTGTGGTGTATCATATTAATTAATTTGTGGGTAATGAATCACTTTTGCATCCCTGGAATAAAATGGACTTAATCATAATGTATAATCCTTTAAATGTGTTTTTTCTTTGCTAACAATTTAGTGATGATTTTTAAAACTATGCTTATCAGTAGTATTTAACCTGTTGTTTTTTGAGGTATTTGTTCAGTTTTAGTAGTAGTGTGATACAGAAAGTTGGGGTAGGACGCCTTCCTTCCTCTGCATATTTTTGGAATTCTCTGAGAAGTATAGGTGATAGCTGTTCTCTAAATGTTTGGCACAAATTACCTGTGAAGCTGTCTATGCCTGGAATTTTGTTTCTTGGGAGATTTTGTTTAATTACTTATTAATTTCATTAGTGGTAATCTTTTCATATTTTCTATTTCTCATTCCATCCTGGAGATTATGTGTTTCTCAGAAATTGTATATTTCTTCTAGGGTTTCCATTTTATTTACATAAAATTAGTTGTATCTTCTTATAATGCTTTTTATTTCTTTGATATAAGCTGTAACTTCTCATTTATTTCTGAGCTTATTAATCTGAACTCTTTTATTACTCATGAGTCTGGTTAAATTTTATCCATTTTATTTATCTTTGAAAAGACATTATTATTTTGAATGAATATTTGTATTTTTAATCTTTATTTTATTTATGAATGTTCTGACCTTTCAGCTGTCTTTCCTTCTACTAACAAGTTTGTTTCATATTTTGCTACATCTTCAGTTTGTACAATTATGTTATAAGAGAGAGATGTTTCTTATTTGTATAAGTGGGATTATTTTGCTATAAGCATCCCTATTAATACTGCTTTTGCTATACCCCATGGACTTTTTTTTTGTCATTTTTCTTTATATATATTTCCTTTGATTTATACAGCAATCCATTGTTTGTTTAATATTATATGATTTATCCTCGACATTTTAGTGTTTCTCTTAGGTTTTTTCTTTTAGTAAATTTCTATTCTCACAGAATCCATATGTTTCTTCACAAAACAAGGAGAAAAATAATAAAATTTATACAAAAACTGGAAAGAACCATTTTTCTAAAATTATCTTTGAAAAATGAACTAAGTTGTGGGTATTATCCTCCCTAACTTTAGAACATACTACAAAGATACAGTAATCAAAACATCAAAATATATCACTAAAAGAGACACATAGATTAATGGAACAAAATAAAAAGTCCAAAAATATGCCCACACACATAAGCTCAATTAGTCTACAATGAATGAGGCAACAGTATACAATGGAAAAAAAGGCAATCTCTTCAAAGGCTAGTTCTGGGAAAACAGAATATTACATGTAATAGAAAGATGTATGAGCACTTCCTTCCATAGAATACACAGTAACATAAAAATGGATTAATATCCTAAATGCAAAACCTGAAAATATACAATTTCTGACCATGAACAGGAGCAGAAATGCCTTTGAGAAAAATCATAGCAAAATTTATTTTTGATCTAACTCGTAAGTTAAAAAAAGGAAAAATAACAATAACAGTTTTTACTATTACTGGGAAAAAATAGATATAGTATGTGATACAGGGATTCCACTTCTTGTATAAGTGTGAAGTGCAAAACCTTTTGCAAAGCAAAGGGAACCTTCAGCAAGATATATGACAACACACAGAATAGAAGGAAGAGTTTCACACAAGGAAACCAACATTTAGTTAATATTCATAATATATATATGAAGCATATTAGACCCAATATTTAAAAAACAAAGACCCCAAAATAAAAACAGTTTAAGGATCTTCATGGAAACTTTTCAAAAACAGACATGTGGATGATTTTCATGCACATAAAAAGAAACATAACATTGCTATTAATTAGGAAATCATAAATCAAAACCAGAATGAAATATAATCTCACAGCAACCAAAATGGATATTAAAAATATTCTTCAAATGACAAACATTAATAAGAATGTTGATTAAAGGGAACCCAGGTACACATATGGTGGAAATAAAAATTGATGCATCCACTATTATAAAAGTGTGGACACTGCTAAGAAAACTAGAAATAGAAGCATCATATTTTCCAGCAATTCCAGCTTTTGATATAAATCTGAAAAAATGGAAGCATTAAATTTAAAGGATATATTACCCCCAATGTTCATATCATCATCATTTATAATAGCCAAGGTATGTAGCACAACTCAACTGCCCATCAACAGATGATTGGCTGAAGTAGATGTAAGATATAAATAACATAATAAATACTTAGTCATTGTCATATCAAAAAATAAAATTCTGCCTTTTGGAACAATGTGACTGGACCCAAAGACTGTTGCACACAGGAAAGCAGGTCATACAGAGAAAAACACTCTACATTACCACTTACATGAGGAAACTAAAGATATGAGAGAAATAATCATTAAAAAAAACAGAAACAGAATCAATATCTATGTGTAGTGTACCAAGTAGTGGTTTCCATTGGGGACAGGAAGATGGATGGGGAAGACAGAAATATGCAAGCTTCTAGTTATAAATTAGAGAAGCATCAGGGCTATATTTACATCACAGAGAAATATTTTAATAATTTAAATGATTTTAAAGAGTTTATAGGCATATATTATAGTAAAATGTTCATGCATGAGGGAAAAACATTGAAGAAAAGAACCCAGGACAAACAAAATATTTTATAGTACTCTGATATTAGGAGGTGATTTGTTCACTTTCTTTACTGTTCTTATAATTTCCTTATTAGAATTTAAGCTTTTAAATGAAACAGTATAGATTTTGAAAATAGTGACATAAGTTTAAATTATTTCTGTCTCTCCCCTTAAATCTACAGTCAGTGAAACTTTCACATTTCAACAAAAATAACTACAACACAAAACAATACTCCAGAGCACACGTGTATAGCTGAAGTTTGATGGGCTAAAACACATAAAGGTGGCTGAACTGAGGGAAGAGCAGAGCTGGTGCCTGCGACCAAGGCCCACAGACTGGGGTATCTGAGCCCACAGGTTAAGAGTACCCAGTAGAAATAGGGTCACAGTGGTTCACACAGCTTCAGCCACCAAGTGCACCATCACTCATGGTCACAGGTAACTAGGAGGGAGCCACAATGCAGACAGAATTTCCATCCTTTAGACACTCAGACATTCGTGACACTCTCCCTACTTCCTATTCACAGTGGTGGAGACAAGTTTCCTTGCAACATTGGACACGGCAAAGACACTTGCCTGATTTCAAATTCCCACATGTCTTTACAACTTTCCTCAATGTGTGGACTGAGTCTCAAGGGATATCAGATAAAAGGAAGGGTTCACCATACCAGTGACAACAGTGGCATTAACTACCAGAGTTGTCTAAGAAGTGACAATGTAAGCAATCTTTTATCCAGACAGTAGAAACTGGAAAGTGCAATTTTGAAATATTGTCAGAGGTAGCTCAGGTAATTAAAACCAAAATTGTGCAATATTGCAAAATACCAGGAAACAAAATCAAGGACTCCAAATCCCATTCTGTTTTTTAGTGTCATCAGAACAATAATTTACCAAGTTCATGACCAATCTCAGTAACATTATAAGGCAAGCACACACACAGATAGACAGAAACAGACACTGACACAGATACACACGTGCACGCACACGCACACACACATGTACACACACACACAGAAAATATCAACCCTGCAGCAAACAAACTTAAAGTCATGGAATATTGGCATATAACTAATAGAGAATCCAAAGAGATGTCATACAGAAACTCAATACAGAAAACAAAACTCAGAAAGAAGTTTAGTGAGTTCAGGAATAAAATAAATGGTGATAAGGAATACATTACCTAAGCGACTGAATCTATAAAATAACCTAACATTATTGGAGGACCAGATGAACTAAGTAAATGAGATGAAGAATACAACAGAAAGCACTGGAAGAAGACTGTCTTTGTGGAAGAGAGATAAGCAAACTCACCAATACAAAACTAGAAATGATAGGAGAGGGCAAAGATACAAGATATTAAAAACTGAGGAAATTCTACAATAGCCATCAGACTTCTTCAGGAAGTGCACATTAGCGTGAAATCCTGGAGGGAGAAGTAACTTAGAAGGCAGCTGATTGTTTATTTAAAATATTAATGGTTGATAACTTCCCGAACCTTGGTAAGGAACTGATAAACAAGTCCATGAGCCAACAAAACACCAATAACATTAAGACAAAAATACCTCCTTCAAGATACGTTATATGCAAATTGGCAAGTCAATGATGCAGTAAAATTTTAAAGGCAGCCAAAAAAATTTTGATAGTCTACAAAGGAACCCCCATTAAGCTATCAGCAGATTTCTGAGCAGAAAACATATGCCAAGGGTAATTAAAATGACATTTTGAAACTACTGAAGTAAGAAATCTCTCACCCAAGAATACTCGAACTTGCACAGTTATTACTTATATATAAAGTGAAAATAAAGACTTTACCAAACAAACCTGAACAAGATGAAAAAAAACAAAACCAAGACACCTTAAAAGAGGTGCATAAAAGAGCTATTCTAAGAAAAATAAAATGGCAAATATACGCAAAACATTGAACTAAAGCAGAGACCACGAGAAAGTTGCATCAGTTTCTTTGGGTATGTTTTGAAATGTTACTATTCTATATGTATTAAAGAGAGTAAAATAGGAAATCAGATGCAATAAATATAGATACATCAATCTGGTAACATGTTCACAAGAGTAAAAGAAATAATTTGAGTCAGTAATCATAAAAGTTAAAGAGTAAAAATAAAACAATTTTAAAGGAAAATGCTATCAGCGGAAAAGAAACTAAATTATACATGAGGTGTTTCATTTTTAATTGAAGAACAGTAGATGTAATATATTGAATAGTTTCAGATATACAGCATAGTGATTCCAAACACTTTGTAGATTATATTGCATTGTAAATTATTACAATAATTGTAACATAAAATTATTAAAAGTTATTGTGCAAAATTCCTTGATCTATACAGATTATCCTTGTTGCTTATCTCCTTTATGCATACTACTTTGCATCTGTTAATGTCCTACCATTAAATTGACTTTCCCTTCCACTTTGGTAAATATGAATTTTTTCCCATATCTTTCAGTCTGCTTCAGTCTTCTCTATCTAATCTCTCTATCTCTCTACCATGTCCCTATCAAACTATTTATCTATCTATCTATCTGTCTATCTATCTATCTTGTATGTATGTATCTATCCTTCTATGTATCTATTTATCTGTCATCTATGAATAGATAGCTATAGATAGATGTACACAGAGATTTGTTATACTTTAGATTCCACATATAAATTATATTATATTCTTTAGTCTTCGTCTAAGTTAATTCACTAAGCACAATATATACTAGGACAATTCATGATGCTAAAATAGCAATGTGTTATACTTTTTCATGGCTGAGTAACATTCCATCGCATATTTATAGATATTTCATATCATCTTAAGTCCATAGTGTACTGTGGACTCTAGAATTGCTTCCCTGTGTTGCATATTATAAATAGTGCTGTTGTAAACATTGGTTCTTGTCAATTTATGGTTTTTTTCCCCAGATTTTTCCTAGAAGAGATATTACTCTTTCATATGGTAGTTCTCTTCTGGTTTTAAATAAATCTGAATACTGTTTTCCATAGAAGTTGTAACAATTTACATTTCTACCAAGAATATACAAGAGATTTCTTACCTCCACATCGTCTCAAACACTTTCTATTTGTAGACTTTTTGATAATAGCCACTGACTAGTGTGAAGTGATAATTCATTGTGGTTTTGAAATGCAATTAACTAATAATTAGTAATGTTGAAAATTTTTATCACTTGCCAGTGACTCGTCTGTATGTTTTCATTGGAAAAATATTAACTCAGGCACTCTGCTCTTTTTTTTAATTGGGTTTTCTTTTTCACATTGAGTTGTGTAACCTAAATCCATGTTACAACAATTAAACTTCATCTATTAACCCCTGGCCTCTTGCATTGTTTGCAAATATGTTCTCCAAACACACAGGCAGTGTTTTCATTTCATTCATAGTTTCCTTACGTATGCAGAATTTTTCAAGTTTATTTAGGTCCCACTTGCTTATTTTTGCTTATATTTCTTTTACCGTAGGAAACTGATATTAGAAAATATTCCTATGATAGATATCCAATAGAGTACCACCTGTAGTCCCTTCTAGCAGAATTAAATTATCAGGTCTTACATTTAGGTTCTTAATACACTTGGGGATTATTTTTGTATGTGATGTCAGGGAATGCTCTAATTTCACTGTTTTACATGTAGAAGTCCAGCTTTCCAAACACCACCCACTGACGAGACTGTCTTTTCTCCATTGTGTACTCTTGTCTCTTTTATCATTGATTCATTGCTCATAGGTGTGTGGAATTATTTCTAGGTTCTCTATCTGTTTTTATTGATTATATCTCTGTGTCAATGTCATGCTATTTTTATTACTGTAGGGTTGTAATATAGTAAGGTACCCAGGAGATTTATACCTCTAGATTTGTTGGTTTTTCTCAAGATCATTTTGACAATTTTAAATGGTTTCATGTAAAACTTAAAGTTATTTATTTTCTGGTTCTGTGGGAAATACTACAGCTTCGTAATAGGAATTGCACTAAATCTGTAGGTTTCTTTGTGTAATACGGCCATGTTAACAATATTAACTCCTTCAACCCAAGATCACAAGACATCATTCCATTTCTTTGAATAATTTTTAATTTCTTTTCCAATGTTTTTTAATTTTCAGTATTTAGATCTTTCATATATGTGGTTACATTTATTCCAAGATATTCGGGGGGATGGGATTTTAAATAGTATTGCTTTCAACGTCCATTTTATGGTATCTCATGATGAATGGGTAGAAATGCAAGAGAATAATTTACATTAATCGTGTACCCTGCTCCTTTGCTGAAATTATTTATTGTTCATATTAGTCTGTCTGGAGACCTTAGGACTCTATGTAGATTGTTATGTCATCAGTACTGGTGACAATTGTACCTCTTTTTTTCGTTTTGCATTTATTTTATTTCTTTTTATTTCCTTTTCCTTTCTTCTTTTACTATGGAACAGAAGGGCTGAGGGTAGGAATCCTTGTCTTGTTCCTGAATTTATCCAGAATCCTTTCAGCTTTTCCCCTAAGTATTATAAACTGTTATAAATGTCCTTTAGTATGTTGAGAGATGTTCCGATTTTACTCACTTTCATGAGAGTTCTGATCATGAATACATGTTGAATTTTGTCTAATGCTTTCTCTGTGTCTATTGACACGGTCCTGTGAATTATGTCCTTCCTTTATTAAATATGCGTCATGCTGATTGCTATGTGTATGTTATACCATCCCTGTGACTCTGGAAGGAATCCAACTGATCATCGTGTATAACCCTTTCTATGTATTGCTGGATTAATTTGTTAATGTTTTTTTGAGGATTTTTGAATGTACATTCATCAAGGATATTGTGTTTACATTTTCTTTTTTTTTTTTTTTTGGTAGTGTCTTTGGCTGGTTTCTTTAACATGGTATTCATGGCCTCATAGAATAACTATGGGAATTTTACTTCCTCCTACATTTTTTGAAATAGTTGAGAGGAAACAAGTTTTAGTGAATTCATCCAGGCATTTTGTTCAAGGGATGTTTTTAAAATTATAGATTTTATTTAACTTACAATGATTGCTTTTTTCAAGTTTTCAGTTTTCTCTTTATTCACTTTTGGCAGACTGTACGTTTCAAGAAATATGTCCATTTCTTTAAGGTTGTCCAAATGGTTGTCATGTAACTGCTCAAAGTGCTTTCATAATCTTTGTTTGCATTTCTGTACTATCAGACATAATTTCTACTGTTTCATTTCTTTTTTTGTTTGGGTCCACTCTTTATTTGTTGATAAGCCTTGCTAAATGCTTATCAATTTGTTAATATTTTTAAGAAAAAAGTTGTTGATTTTATGATTTTTAATTTATTTTTTAACTTTTATTTTATTTATTTTCTACTGAAACATTAAAGATTTCTCATTCTACCACCTTTGGGTTTTGTTTGTTCTTATTTCTGGTTATTTTGTTTGGTAAGCTTGGTCCTTTGTGTGAGGTTTTCCTTTTCCTTGAAGAAGGCCTGAATTGTTCTAAACTTCCCTCTTATGATTGCTTTTGCTGCATCCCATACATTTTATGAAGCTGTGTTTTCACTGTAATTTGTTTCCAGGTATGATTTTATTATCTCTTTGATTTCATCATTGACCTTTTTTTTATTTAATTTTTTTAAAGGATATGGTTTAATCTCATGTATGTGCCTTTCCTGTTCTTCTTTCTATAGTTGATGCATAGTTTCAAACTTTTGTGTATTGAAAAATTCTTGCTGTAAACTATATTTGTTTAAATTTCCTGAGGCTCTTTTCATGACATAGTATGTGGTTAATTCCTTAGAAAACATCCTGTACACACTTGAGAAGCTTATGTGTTCTCCATTTCTGATGCAGTGTCCAATAGCTCATTTAGATTCAAATGATCCAATATGTCATTAAGACCTCTGTTTCCTTACAGCTATTCTTTCTGGATGATATGTCCATCAGAATAGCAAGGTGTTAAACTCATAAACTATTATTTTTTATAATGAATTAATTACTTCATGTCTACTAATATTTCTACTTATAATTAGGATCTACAATATTGGGTCCATATATAATTTAATGAGTGTAATACTCTATTTTTACATTGATCTCTTTTTCTTTATTTAATCTCATATTAATCTTTCATTGTGAACCTTATTTTAAAATGTATTTTGTATGATTTGAGCATTGCAAGGTGCACTTTCTTGTCATTTCCATCAAATAACTTTTACTTTTATTTCCTGGCTGTGTTTATCTTCCACCATAAAGTGACAATTTTTTGTGGGGGAGGACAAGATGTTGCAGGAGAAGGATACTCATAGCTCACCCTTTCCCTCAAATGCACCAAATCTCATCCACAGACCCACTCAGGTATCCAGAGAATCTGCAGATCTCTGATATAACATTGTCCCCTTCAAAAGATAAAGATGCAATAAATCTGGCAGGAGAAAAGGAAGAAAGAAAAGAGAAAATGCAAAACAGATTGGGACAAGCTCCACAGGGAGGGAGCAGCTAAGAAGGACAGGCATTCATTCACTGTGTCTCCCCTCTCCAACTGAGAGTTTGGCAGGATGGAGGGGGAGCTTCCAAGCCTTGAATCTGTACAGAGTATAAGTTGACTGACAGAACTAAGTAAACAGGCACAGACACCCAGCCCATGATGCAGCCAAGAAGCTGGGGGCAGGGCCATGCAGCATGAGCTGGGTGGAAGTTGGGGATGGCTGCACTGAGGCAGTCCTGGGGAATGCATGTTGCTGTGTGCCATTGCTGTGGGTGCACAGAGCAAGACAACCTGGGCCATCCATGAAGCAACAGGGCAGATGTGCCCTGTAGAGGGAAGGGTACTTAGCCATCTCTGAAAATCTGCAAACGTTTCTAGGTGAAGAGAGTTGGGGTTCAGACACAGCCACAATACCTTCTGGTGCTTTGCACCCAGGCAGCAGTGGGTGCAAAATCTGCATCCATGTCTAAGGATTTAGAAGCCTTAAGGGCCAGATGGAGACTTCTCTACATCCTGAGGCAGATAGGATTCTTCTAACCTTGTTTCTCAGAGAACTTGCATCACCAAGGCAAACAAGCAGCTGGGTTTTGGGCCAGATCAGGGACAGGGCTGTTCCTCAGGCTTCCCTGAGCCCACTTCCGGTGTGCAAACCCAAGGCAGATCGTACAGTGGCTCACAGAAGTGGAGCAACCGGCACCCTGATGGGGTGAGTGGCCCCCAAATTTTGGGCTGGAATTCAGCCCCTGACCATGGTGCTAGGAGAGGGCATGATGCACACTCCTGCCTGGTCAGTCTGAAACATCTGACTGCAGCATCGGACAAGGCAGTGACAAGCAGCCCACAGTAAAGAGAGCTGCTCCAGATGCAGTGTTGGGTGTAGGAGTGATCGGCTTGCAGACAGGCACTGGGAGCAGCACAAATGGGGGCTCCAATGGAAAGCCTCTGAAAACAGGAAGATGAGCTTCCATAGCAGGATGAATAAAGAAAGACTTCACATTAAATGTACCCAGTCTCCAGGAGGACACAGACCACACCCTTTTTTAATCTGTTATTACCTCTTCCATTTTCTATTACCCTGTTAATTTTTACTACTTATTCAATTATATATACACCCATTTTAATCCCTTTGACATTTTTAAAAAATATTTTTATTACTATTATTTTTCAAAACTCTGCTTCAACTTCCTCTTATATTATGCATTATACATTGTCTTCAAACATTTATTTCCCCTTCTTTAAAATTCTTTATCTCTCTCTCTCTTTTTTCTATTTTCTAAGTTGTATTACTACATAGGCATTAGGTAGATAAACTCCTTTAGGACCACATTAGATAACTGATACTCCATAAGCCACAGTGCCAGAGAGGTAGGAGCAAGATGAAAAAGCAGTCAAACCATTCCCAAATAAAAGAACAAGAGAAATCCTCTGAAAGAATGATCAGTGTAATAGACATCAATAGCCTACTAAATCAAGATTTCAAAAAAGGGGTTATCAAATTACTGAAGGAAATAAAAGATAGTGGTCAGAGATATAAAATATGTCAAAAATGAAATAGAAGCTATAAAGAAGAGCCAAGTAGAATAGGTAAACCCGTTGACTGAGATGAGTAATGATCTAAAGGTATCTCAAAGCTGACTAGATAATGCAGAGGAATGAATTAGTGACTAAGAAGACAGGACAATAGAAAGCACAGAATCAGAACAGCTACAAGAGAAACAATGAGAAACAAGTGAAAAAGGCATAAGGGACCTATGAGAGAATAGAAAGCATGCCAATCTTGGCATGATAGAAGTCCCAGAGGGGAGGTAAGATCAAAGGGGATTGCAAAAGTGTTTGAAGAAATCATGACTGAGAACTTCCCAAACTTAAAGAAGGAATCAGATATCCAAATACAGGAAGCTCAGAGTGTCCCAAACAGGAAGAACCCAAATACACTCACACAAAGACATATAATTAAGATGGCCAGAGTCAAGGATAAAGAAATGATCCTAAAGGCAGCAAGAGAATAGCAAAGAGTGAGTTACAAAGGAATCACTATATGACTCACAGCTGATTTCACTACACAAATACTAAAGGCCAGAATGGAGTGGCAAGATTTATTCATAGTACTGAATGAAAAAAAGGTATACCCTAGAATACTTTAAATAGCAAGGTTTTCATTTATGGTAGAAGGAGACAAAAAGGATTTCACAGACAAGAAAAAGCTACAACAGTTTTGCAACACTAGACCCATGCTAAAAGAAATACTGAAAGTTCTACTCTAAAAAGAAAAGCAGCAGGATGCTACAGAAATATGAATCTCACAGCTGGAAATGTGATAACTCATTAATTATAAATAAAATAAACACTAAATTTTAAAACAAGATATACAAGTAATTGAGAGTTTGAGAGGGAGGCAGGATAATGGAGAATTTACTTTTTTGGTCTTTCTTTTACAAAATTTTGCTCTCGGTAGGATGGGTTTGAGATCATGTTACTATCCGTTTAATAAAAGCAGTTATAGAAATGGTCTAAAAGACTTATATAAAAGGGTAACAACAAGACAAAAACTTATCAGAGTGTCACTAAAACTAAATAAACTTCATGATAATACAAAGTAAAATGACCAAACCATAACAGGACGATGAAAAGAACAAAGAGGAAATAACAAATCTACTGAAAAGATAAGGTCAAAATGGCAATAAACACAAACATATCATCGATTATTGTAACTGTTTATGGACTAAATGCTCCAGTCAAATGTCATAGAGTGGCAGGCTTGATAATAAAGCAAGAACCGTGAATATGCTGCATACAAGAGACCCACTTCAGGGAGAAGGACACATATAGTTTGAGAGTAAAAGGATGGAAAAGGGTATTCCATACGAATGGAAAAGCCAAAAAAGTTGGTGTTGTAGTATTGATTTCAGGCAAAATAGTCTTTAAACAAAGGCCATAAAGAAAGATAAAGAAGGACATTTTATAATGATTGAAGGAGTTATACAAAATGAGGATAGCACACTCATTAATACATATGCACCAAATTAAGTAGTACCTTAGTACATAAAATAATTACTAACAGATACAAAGAGGGATAGTGATGGGAATCTAATCATTGTTGTAGATTTCAACACTGCATTAACTTCACTAGAGAGATCATCGAGACAGAAAATAAATTAGGCAACAGAGAAGTTAAATAATACAATAGAAATATTACACTTGGTGGATATTTTCAGAGCATTACACACCCCACCTAATAGTATATACATTCTTTTCAAGTTCACATGGGATATTTTCCAGGATTCATAATATATGTGAGCACAAAATAACCCTCAGCAATTTTAAGAAAATAGAAATTACCTCAAGCGTCTTTACTGACCACAATGCCATGAAGCTAGAAACCAACAACAGAGAAACAAAGGAGAAAAAATGGAAAACATGGAGATTAAAAAATATGTTATTAAAAAACGAATGGTTCAAAGAAGAAATCAAAGCTGAAATGAAAAATTACCTTGAGACAAAGAAAATGAAATTAAAACCACACAAAATTTATGGGACACAGCAAAAGCAGTGCTCAGAGGGGAGTTTATAGTGATACAGGCCTACCTAAAAAAGAACAATCAGAAATAAACAATTAAACCCAATAGCAGATTGAACTAGAAAAACAAGAAGGAAAAAACCCAAATGGCAGCGGAAGGAAAGAAATCATAAATATTGCAGAGGAAATAAATAGAGATTGAAAAAACAGTAAGAAAATAATCATCCATTCCAAATTGTGGTTATTTGAAAAAGTAAGTAAAATCAACAAACCTCTGGCAAAACTCAATAAGAAGAAAAGAGAGAGAGCACAAATTAGCAAAATAAGATAGGAGAATGGAGAAATTACAACAAATAAATTAGAAATACAGAATATCATATGAGAATATTATGAATAGTTTATGGAACCAAACTGGATAACCTAGAGTAGGTGGACAAGTTTTTGGAAACATACTGTCCACCATGACTGAATCAAGAAGAAACTGACCCTTTGAACGAGCAGAGCACTAGAAATGAAATCAAAATAGCAATAAAAAAGTCCCTACAAATAAAAGTCCAGGACTGAACGGCTTCACAGTGGAATTCTACCAAACATACAAAGAAGAACTCATACCAGGATTTCTCACACTCCTCTAGAAGATTGAAAAGGAAGGAATACTCCCAAAGTCATTCTATGAAGCCACAATCACCCTGACACCACAACCAGGAAAAGACAATACCAAAAAAAATAATTATTGTCCAAAATCACTGATGAACACAGACGCCAAAATCCTCACCAAAATAGTAGCAAGCAGAATCCAACAACACAGAAAAAAGATTATACATCATGACCAAATGGGGATAATACCAGGGACACTGGGGTGGTTCAACATATGCAAATCAATCAATGTAATACAGCACATCAACAAGAGAAAGGACCAAAACCACATGATCATCTCAATAGATGCAGGAAAAGCATTTGATAAAATTCAACACCCATGTATGATAAAAACTCTCACTAAAGTGGGCATAGAGGGAACATATCTCAGCATCATGAAAGCTATAGATAACAAACCTACAGCTAGCATAGTACTCAATGGTGAGAAAGTTAAAATCTTCCCACTAAAATCTGGGAAAAGACAACGATGCACACTATCACCACTCCAACTCAATATAAACTTGGAAGTCCTAGCATCAGCAATCAAACAAGAGAGAGAATTAAAAGGGATGCAATTTGGAAACGAAGAGGTAAAATTCTCACTATATGCAGATAATATGTTACTATATATAGAAAACCCTTAAAGAACCAAACAAAAACTACTATATCTGATCAAAGAATTCAGCATGGTAGCAGGTTACAAGATTAAGGTTCAAAAATCAGTGGTAATTCTTTATGCTAATGATTCAGGTAATACTATCGAGCTACAGTCAACATGACAGCACTGTATTTGTAGGAAAACAGACATATAGGCCAATGGAACAGAATAGAGAGCCCAGAAATGAACCCACAAACTTTTGGTCAATTAATCTTTGACAAAGGAGGCAAGAAAATACAATGGAATAGAGACAGACACTTCAGCAAATGGTGTTAGGAAAACTGGAGAGCAGCATGTAAATCAATGAAGCTAGAACACTCCCAATGGAGCTAGAACACCACACACAAAAATAAACTCAGACTGGATCAAAGACTTAAACATAAGACAAGATAAAATAAACCTCCTTGAGGAAAATATAGGCAAAAGACTATCTGAAATAAGTCTCAAAAATTTTCTCGTAGAAGAAATAAAAGTAAGAATAAACAAATGAGACCTAATGAAACTTACAAGCTTCTGCACAGTAAAGAAACATGAAGTAAAACAAAAAGACCACCTACGGAATGGGAAAAAAATTTGCATATGAAACAGACAAAGGCTTGAACTTCAGAGCATATAAGCAGTTCATCCAACTGAATAAGAAAAAATAAACAAGCCAATGCAAAAATGGGCAGAAAACCTAAACAAGCGATTCTCCAAGGAAGACATACAAATGGTCAAAAGGCACATCAGAAAATGCTCAATATCACTGATTATCAGAGAAATGCAAATCAAAACTACAGTGAGATATCACCTCACACCAGTCAGAATGGCCTTCATTCCAAAATCCACAAATGACAAATGCTGGAGAGGCTGTGGAGAAAAGGGAACAGTCCTTCACTGTTGGTTGCAATGCAGTTCGGTGCAGCCAATGTGGAAAGCAGGATGGAGATTCCTCAAAATCCTAGGAATAGAATACCATATGACCCAGGAATCCCGCTCCTGGCCTTAAATCCAGAAGGAAATCTATTTCAGGATGACACCTGCAGCCCAATTTTCATAGCCAGCACTATTTACAATAGCCAAGACATGGAAACTGCCTAAATGTCCATCGACAGTTGACTGGATAAAAAAGAGGTGGTATATTAATACAGTGGAATACTAGTCAGCCATATAAACCATCAACATAATGCCATTTTTAGCAACAAGGATGCTCCTGGAGAAAATCAGTCTAAGTAAATTAAGACAGAAAGAGAAATAAAAATGCCATATGAGATGGCTCTAAAAAAAAAACCAAAACAAAACAAAAAAAGCAAAAAGAAAAAAAGGAATAGACAGCAGACATAGAATACAAAGTTTTGTTTGCCATGGGGTGTGGGGTGTGAAGAGATAGACTGGGATAGCAAAATTGTAGAATAGATAAACAGTATTGCACTGTATAGCACAGGGAAAAGTACAAAAGTTCATACAGCAGTTCAAAGACGATAAAATGGGACAACAAATGCACATATGTTCATTTTAAATGAAAAATTGTGCTCTACTCTGGAACTGGAGACAACTTCGTAAAATGACTGTAAATCAATAAAAAAAAGGTAAAAATGAAAAAAAAATTATCCTAAATATTACAGGGGTAAATATAAATTATAGAGAATAAAAATCTATTCAAAAGAGTAATAGAACCAAGATTTTGTTTTATGTTTTCTTTTGAGATAAGCAAATTAATAAACCTCTAGCCAGGTGCATCATGAAGAAAAGGTAGATGATCCAAAGAAATAAATTAAGAAATAAAAGAAGAGAAATAACAATTATTACCTCAGGTATACAAAAAAGGGATCATTTTGTCAAAAATTACACGCATAAAAACTGGACAACTTAGAAGAAATAGACAAATGTCTAGAAGAAGACAGAGATTAGGAGAAACAAATAATTTGAACAATCTGTGTGCTACAAGAAAGATAGAATCTGCATTTAAAAAAATCAATGAATAGAAGTGCAGATTTAAACAACTCCCGTGGAGAACTGTACAAAAATACAAATCAAAACTTATACTCTTCAAACTATTCAAACTTAGTAAAGATGTGGGAAACTCCCAAATTAATTCTATGAAACTTTCATCACCCTGATATCAAAACCAACATAAAAATAATGGGCAAATGCAATTTCAAACCATTATATTTGATAGAATTACATGCAAAAATTCTACAAAATATTATTAGCAAACTAAATCCAGCAATACATACACCATGATGTACTTGGATTCATTGCAGGGTCAGAAGAGACGTTCAACATTTACAAATCAATCAGTTTGATACACCAAATTAACAAAAGAAAAAGAGAAAAAGAAATGGTCATCCCAATAAATCCATAAAAAGCATTTCATAAAATTCGACTTTTATTCATTAAGACAGCAAATACAGTAACAACAACAACAGCAACATCAGCAACAATGACAGAAACCTCTTAGCAATGTAGGATTCAGGAAATATATCTCAACATAACTAAAGTCATTAATTACAGACCCACAGACAACATAATATGCAAAAGTGAAAATCTGAAAGCCAAATTAAGGAATAAGACAAGGATGTCCACTCTTACAATTTCTATTAAACACAGTATGGGAAGTTCTAGCAACGGCAATTGGACAAGACAAAAAGCTATTCAAGTTGGATTGAATGAAGTAAAACTTTTATTATTTTAGATGACATAATAATTTATATAGTGATCCCTAAAGATTCTCCAAACTAAAAGAACTAAAACTAATAAACACATTTAGCAAAGCAGCATGATTCATGATTAATATACAAAAACTGTCACATTTCTTTACACTAAAAATTAAATATTCCATAATTTTATAAGATCCATATGAAATCAGAACAAAAAATGAAAAACCTATGAAAAAAAATAATAAAATGAAGATAAAGGAATTTGAAGTGGATGCAAAGAAATGGAAAGAAATCTCAAGGTCTTAGTTAAGAGGAATAAATATTGTTTAAATATACATACTACAAAAGTTGTCTACAGATATAAAGTGATTCAGATCGAACTGCATGTTATTTTCCACAGAACTAAAAACAGTCCTATGATTTGTATGGAAATGCAAAAGAACAAGAACTGCAAAAGTAACAATGAGGGAAAAGAACAAAGTTGGAGGCATAACCCATAACTCTCCCAGATCTCAGACTATATTAAAAAATACAGTAATCAAAACAGCACAATGCTGGAAAACAAATAAACATCTATATCACTAGAATGGAACACAGAGGCAGAAATAAGACATCACACCTATGGTCAACTAAACTATGACAAAGGAAACAAATATATACAATACCTTTAAGACATTCTTCAGTAAGTGCTGTTGAGAAAGCTAGACAGCTACATGTTAATCAATGAAATTAGAACATTCCCTCACACTGTACAAAAATTAACTCAAAATTATTTATATATCTGAATCTAATGCATGACAAAATAAAACTCCTGGAAACTAACATAAGCAAAACAAGACATATATTGAAGTAAAATTTTCTTATGTCACTCTCCCAAGCTGAAAAATTTAAAAACAAAATAAACAAATAGGACCTAATTAAATTTAAAAGCTTCTAAGTAGCAAAATATATAAAATGAAAAGATGAACTTCCAAATGGGAGAAAACATTAGGAAACAATGCAATCAACAAGAGGCTAATTTCTGAAATACACACATCTTTCATACAACTTCATTTCAAAACTCTACAAACAACTCAGACAGAAAATGAGCAGAAGACATTTCTGTAAAGAAGACACACAGATGACAAACAGGAAAAGTAAAACATGCTCACATTGCTAATCACTATACAAAGCAAAGACAAAAATAACATAATGTTTTACCTCACACTATAGAGAAGGCCTGTCATCAAAATATCTTCAAATAATGGGGTGGTTGTGGAGAAAAAGGGACTCTCCATCGCTGTTGGTGGGAATGAAAATTTGTGCAACCACTTTGGGAACAGTATGGGAATTCCTTTACATAATAAAAATAGACCTATCATGTGACGCAGCAATCACATTCCTGGGCATATAAAACATAAAACCTGAAAACAAAGAATCCTAGGGTAAAATATAAGAATTACACTGTGACATTGGATTTAATATGATTCTTCATATGTCTCCTCTGGCAAGGGAAGCAGAAACAAAACTAACAAAATACGATTGTATCACTCTAAACAGATTTACACTACAGAAGAAATGATCAATAAAATGAGAACTCAACAAACACAATGGGAGAATATATATGCAAGTAATAATTTCCAATCTAGTGTTAATATCCAAAATTTATGGCAAACCCTTACCCCACAGCAACAACAAAAATACCAAATGAACCAACTAAAAAAAGTCCATAGGAACTGAAGAGATAGATCTGAATCAATTTTCTGTAGAAAACATACAGTTGGCGAAATGACACATGAAATTATGTTCAGAGATATAAATTATTAGGAAAGTCATATACCAAAAGTGAGACAAGACCACACACTTGCCAGAAGGCTCTCATCAAAAAGAAAATAGATGATAGTGAGATTGTGGAAAAAAGAAACCCCATGGACACTGTTGATAGGAATGCAAAATATTGATTCCATTGCATATATACATCAAATTTTCTCCATACATTTTTCTGTCAAGGGATGTTGGGTTAGTAGGCCCCTGTCTGAAGGCTCTAAAAAATAAGCCCTTGGGCTGAACTGTTAAAAAAGCTGTGAGGAATGTCACATATCCAGGCTGGATAATAAATTGCCTAATCAATGTATCCAGTATGGATGGCTATATAGCCTATGCTGTGTAAGTTCCTCATAGAAGGACAACCTAAGACAGGCACAGCCGGCTGGATAAGAGATGGCCTACTTAATGAAGTTCCGTGATGAACTTTAAAACAATCCTTGATCATTTAACATCCTGTGCTTACTGAAGGAGCATGGGGACATAAATTGCTTAAGATTATTAACATTGTTATAACTAAGATGATATGTGAGGCATTGTGCATGTCCTATATAAACCCTTCTTCTAAGAATCAATAAACAGTGAACTGCTCCACTTTTGTCCACACAGTGTTTGTGTGTATATGATATCATGTCACTGATAGGGTAAATTTAATTTGTTGGAAGTAACTTAAAAGAATGTTGCATTATATAGAATGCTTTTTCTGCACTTATTGAGATGATTATTGAGTTTTATTTCTCATTCTATAAGTGTGGCATATCACCTTTATTGATTTGAATATTTTCCAGTATCCTTAAACCCAGGGATAAATCCCTTTACTCATGTATGTGTATTATACATTAAATGAGTTGTTGAATTCATTTTGTTTTTGTTTTGTTGAGAATTTTGTCACATATGTTGATCAGGGATAATATTCTATATTTTGCATATAATTTCCTTTCTAGCATTGTTATGCAAATAATACTGGCTTCATAAATCATGTTTCGATTCTTTCACACCCTTCAAATTCTTGGAAGAATTGTGGAAGAATTGGTGAAAAATTGTTTTCAAATTTATCACAGAATTCACCAGTAAAGTCATCTTGTAAATATTTTCTTGTTTGGGAAGTTTGGATTATTGATTTACTCATGCACACTTTTGCTCTATTTAACTTTCTTAATTCTTCTTGATTCAGTATTGGAAGACATATGTTCCTGGAAATTTGTCTTTTGTTCAAAGTCATTCAAATCTTTGGCTTGTGGTAATTTCTTATGATGCTTTGCATCTCTACAAAATCAGTGTTAATATCTTCTCTTTTATTTCTGATTTTATTTGAGTCTTATTTTCTAAGTCATCCTAAACGTTTGTCCACTTTATGTTTACAGACTTAGGTTTTTTTTTATCTTTTCAATTATTTCTCTTATTTGCCTTACTCTGATTCATTCAATTTTATTCCTTATTCTTTCTGTTTTCTCCTAGATTCTTGAGGTGTAAAGATAAGTAGTGTGAATTATTGTATTTCATTTATTATTAAATATTTTCTATTTAGATACTATTTATTTATTTATTTATTTACATATTTATTCATTTATTTATCATTCAATTATTGCCATTTACAATGTGTCAATCTGTGGGGTATAGCACAGTTTTCCCGTGCATGCAAACATTTGTGTGCATATTAAAGGTTTCTTCACGTTATTTAAGTTACTACCCTGTGTCATACGAAAGAAATTTTGAAAAAAATCTATTTTTATATATAGTGGATAACATGTATAAATATACAGCTCCCAAATATATCCTCTCACTGCCCCTTTCTGCAGTAATCATAAAATTGTTCAGTAGATCTGCATGTGTGCTTCAGTTTTGTAGGCGAAATCACTGTGTTCTCATCCAAAATTTTTTTAAGTTTCCACATATGTCATGTAATGTATTATTTTCCTTTCTCTTTCTGGCTTACTTCAATTAGAATGACACTTATTGGGGACATACATTTTGCTGCAAATGCCATTGTTTTTTCATTTTTTATTGCAGAATAGTATTCCATTGTGTAAATATGGCATAACTTCTGATTACTGTCATCTGTTGTTGGACAATTAGGTTGCTTCCATGTCATGGCTGTTGTATATAGCACTGCTGAGAACATTGGGGTGCAGGTGTCTTTTTGAATTAGAGTTCTCTTTGATATATACCCAGAAGTGGGACTGCTGGATTGTATGTTAAGTCTATTTTTATTCTTTTGAGGAATCCCCATCCTGGATTCCACAATGACTGCACGAATCTATATTCCTTCCATCAGTGTAGGATGGTTCAAATTCTCCACACCTTCCCAAGCATTTATTGTTTGTGAACTTTTGAATAATGTCCATTGTGATTATTGTGAGGTGATACTTCATTATAGTTTTGAATTGCCCTTCTCTGATAATGACAGTGAGCAATTTTTTTTTTCATGTATCTGTGTGGCATTTGTATGTCTTTATTGGAGAATTGCTTGTTTAGGGCTCCTGCCCATTTTCAGATTGGGTTTCTTGCTTTTTTTATTATTATTAGGTGGTATGAAGTCTTTATATTTTGGAAATTTAGCCTTTGTCAGTTGCATCACTTCTAAATATTTTCTTTAATCTTGTAGGTTGTCATTTTGCTTTGTTTATGGTTCCCTTTGCTGTGCAAAAGCTTATAAGTTTAATTAGGTCCCATTTATTAATTTTGCTCTTACATCCATTACCTGGGTAGGCTGTTCTAGGAGATCATTGCTGAGATTTATGTCAGAGTGTTTTGCCTATGTTTTCTTCTAGGAGATTTACTGTGTCTTGACTTACATTTAAGTCTACAAGCCATTTTGAGTTTATTCTTGTGTATGGAGTGAAGGAGTGTTCTAACTCCATTGCTCTGCATGCTGCTATCCAGATTTCCCAACACCAGTTGGTGAAGATATCGCCTTTTCTCTGTCATATTCCTGGATACTCTGTTAAAGATTAATAAAACATAGGCCTGTAGATTTATTCCTAGTCCCTGTATTCTGTTCCATTTGTCCACATGCCTGTGTCTGTACCAATATAATATAGTTTTGATTATTGTATCTCTGCAATAGTTTGTGGAGATCTGGTGGTTTATTTCTCCAGCCTCTTTTTTTTTTCTTGAATATTGCTTTGGAAATTATGGATCTTTTATGACCCTGTGTAAATCTTTGGATCATTTGTTTCAGGCCTAAAAAGAAATGTTCTGCATAATTTGATAGGAAATCACATTAAGTCTGTAGATTGCCTTTGGCAGTATGGTCATTTTAACAATGTTGTTTCTTCCATTACAAGTCCATTGGGTAACTTTTCAATTCTTCAAATCTTTTTTGATTTACACAATCAATGTTTTCTAGTTGTCCATGAATAAGTTATTTACCTCCTTGGTCAGATATATTCTTAAGCATTTAATAGTTTTGGGTGCAATTATAAAAGTGTTTGTTTCTATACTTTGTTTCCCTGTTGTTTTTTTGGTAGTGTAAAGAAATGCAATTTGTTTTTGTACATTACTCTGAGTACCTTGCCCAGTTCCTTTTTTAGCCTAAGTAATTTTTTGTGAAGCTTTTACAGTTTTCTCTATATAGGGTCATGTCTGCATATCGTGGCAATTTTACCTCTTCATTTCCAGTCTGAATACTTTTATTTCTTTTTCTTGCCTGATCATTGTGGCTAGGTCTTCCAAGACTATATTGAGTTGAAATTGTGAGAATGGGCAACCTTGTCTTGTCTCAGGTTTTTATGGGAAGGGTTTCAGTTTTTCACTATTGAGTATTTTGCTGGCTATATATTTGTCATAAATAGCTTTCATAATGTTGAGATATGGTCCCTCTATGCCCACTGTGATAAGAGCTTTTATTGCAAAAAGGTGTTAAATATTATTAAATGCTTTTTCTGTATCTACTGAGATGTTCATGTGTTTTTTTGTCCTCTCTTTTGTTGATATGGTGTATCACAATTGATTGATTGATTTGCATATGTTGAACCATCTTTGTGTTCCTGATATGCACCTAACTTGTCCATGGAGTATAATCTTTTTTTGCATGCTGTTCGATTCTCTTTGTTAATAATTTCTTAAAGACTTTTACATCTATGTTTATCAAGGATATTGGCCTATAGTTTTCTTCTGAGGTATTGTCTTTGTCTGGTTTTGGTATCAGTTTGATGTTGGCCTTATGGTGTGAGATAGGGAGTACTCTCTCCATATCAATCTTTTGGAAGAGTTTGAGGAGGACTGGTATGGATTTTTCCTTGAATGTTTGGTCAAATTCCCCAGTGAAGCTATTTGTGTCTGAATGTTTGCTTGCAGAGATTTTTTATTTTATTGATAATTCTATTCCATTTCTTGTGATCTTTCTGTTCAAATGGTCAATTTCTTCTTGATGCAATAATGTTGGGCTAATGTTTCCAGAAACTTCTCAATGTCTTCTTGGTTATCCAGTTTGTTTCCATACAGTTGCTCATGGTATTCTCTTATGATATTATGCAAATTTGTTGTGCTCTTTGTAATTTCTCCAATTTCATTTCTTATGTTATTTGTGTTCCCCCTTTTATCTTGTTGGTGAGCCTGTCCAGAGATTTGTCAATTATGTTTACTATTTCAAAAAATTGTTGATTGATTTTTTCTATTTTTAATCTCTATTTCAATTCTTTCTTCCTTGATCTTTATTATTTCCCTCTTTCTGCTTACTTTTGGTTTTGTTTGTTCTACTTTTCATGATAGTTTACAAAGAACGTTAGATTATTTTTTTGGAAATTGCTCTTCTTATATAAGGAGGGCCTTGTCACTATGAAATTCCCTCTTAAACCTGTTTTAATGGTATTCAATTGACTTTGTGTAGTGTTTTGCCATATTTCACAAGATATTTTTTAATTTATTCTTTTAAATCTTCACCTCCCTCCCTTGTTTTAGTAGCATGTTTTTTAATCTACATACTGTCATTTTTTCTCCCTGTTTTTCTTTCATTGATTTCTAGTTTCATGTTTTTATACTCAGAAAGATGCTTGAAATAATTTTTATCTTCTTAAATTTGTTGAGGCTTCTTCTGTGCCTGATTACATAATCTTTCCTAGAAAATGTCCCATGTGCACTGGAAAAGAATATATAATCTGTTTTGGGGACAAGTACTGTTTTGAAAATATCAACCAACTCCAATTATTTTATTGCATCTTTCAGTGTCTTTGTTCCCTTATTAATTTTCTGTCTGAAAGACCAATCTAGTGATGGTAATGGGGAGTTATAATCTCCTACTGTGATTGTGCTCCCATCGATTTCTTCCTTTTCATCTATTAGTGTTTGCTTTATGTATTTAGGTGCTCTAATATTGAGTGCATATATATTAATGAGTATAATATCCTAATTGTGTGTTGCTCCTTTAATCATTATATCATGTCCTTGTTTATCTTTCTCTATGGCCTTTCTTGTAAAGTCTATTTTGAGTGAAGTCAGTACTGCTAGCCCTGCATTCTTGTCATGTCCATTTGCATGGTATATATTTTTCCATCTTCTGACATTCAAATGATATTTGTTCCTCTTACTAAAGTGGGTCTCTTGTATGCTTCATAATGTAGGGTCTTGTTATATTATCCCATATGACAAAATATAACTTTTGATTGAAGCACTAAGTCCATTAACATTTGTTATAATTATTGATAGACTGCTGTTTATTTAAATTTTGAACTTCATTTTCCAGTTGACTTGGTATATCTTTTTTGTTCATTTCTCTTTCTTTTTGTGGCTTGATATGTTTTCTTTTTTATTATCTTGGTTTCTTTTTTGCTTTGTGAATTAATTGTAAACTTTTGACTTACGGTTACCCTGTTTTGTATGTATATTGACCCGTTCTTATATCAGTTTGTTTTAACTGATAAGAATCCAAATTCTAACCCATCATACAGAGAACAGAAACAAGAAGAAAATACTCTGTATTGCCTGTTTCACTCTCTGATAATTAAAAATTTTGATGTCCTGTTTTACATCATGTTTATCCTATTGTAAGTCATTGTAGCTATTGCCTAAGTATGCCTTTCTCCTTTCTATAGAATCTTGCTTTTTTTTTTAGAGTAGATCTTTCATTATTTCTTTCTCTGTTGCTAAATTATTTTAGAATTTGCTTGTGTGGAATTTATTTATCTCTCCTTCTATTCTAAAGGATAGCCTTGCTTGATAAATTATCTTAGATTACAGCTTTCTTTCATTCAGGACTTGAATATGTTTTGCCACTGCCTTCTGTCTGTTGTATTTGTGTAGGACACATGTTTACAAATATAATATATATAATAATATATATATGTAAAGAATACCTAGTAATGAAGTTAACAAATTAGGAGAAAATCTATTAGTTAAAAAATAGAAAACATGGATGGAGGAAATTAAAAATGATCCAAAAAAGTGAAAAGATCTCTTATGTTAATGATGTGAAACAATATGGTTGAAACAACCATACTACACAAAGGAATCTACATTTAGTGTGATTTATGTCAAAATACCCATTAGATATTTCCATTTAATACAAAAGATAATTTCATAATTTATATGTAACAACTAAGAACATGAGTTGCATAAATAATCTTGAAAAAGTTTATTAAATCTAATGGTGTAAATTTCTCTGATGTTTAACAGTCGTACAAAGCTTTAGTAATTTTTACAGCATGATACTGGCTCAAAAACAGACACCAATCAATAGAAGAGGATAGAGCAACCAGATATAATCCCTCACACCTTTGATCAATTAACCCATGAAAATGGAAGCAAGAGTATAAAATGTAGAAAAGACATACTCCTCATTAAGTAGTGCTGTAGAGATTGAACATGTAAAAGACAGAATAGAATAATTCCTCAAATTGTGTACAATCCATAAGCACAAAATATCTTTCTATTTATTTTGTTTACTTATATTTCTTTCACCTGTAATTTATACATCTATGATTTTATCTTTTATTTCATTATCAAATGTATTCCTATTTTATGCTTTTTGTTATAAATATACACACAATTGTTTTCCTAAATTCTCTTTCTGATAATGTGTTGTTACTTTTTAAAAAGGCAACAGATATTTGTACATTGATTTTGAATTCTGCAAGTTTACTAAGTTTGTACATTATTTCTAATGCTCAATGGAGGAGTCTATGGAGTTTTCCATCTATGTATAATTATGTCATCTGTAAAAATTTTACTGCTGTTTTACAAGTTGGATGCCTTTTTATTTTTTCTTGAGTAGTTGTTCTGGCTAGGACTTCTAGTAGTTTAATTTAGGACTCGTGAGAATGAGCTACTTTCTCTTATTACTGGACCAGAGGAAAACCTTCCTGTATGTTAACATTGAACTTGATGTTAGTCATGGGTTTTTCATGTATGGCTTTTATTATGTTTAGTTACATTTTATCTGAAGAGAATTTGTTAAGAATATTTTTATAAAAAGGATATGATGAGATCTGTCAATAATTTTCCTACATTTATTTAGATTTTTAAATTTGAATTCTCTGTTTTTTAAGGGATGGTATCACATATATTGATTTGCGTACTTTATATAATATTTATGAATCAGGACTAAATCAAACAACTATTGTTTATAATACTTAAAATATGCAATGAATTCAGGTTGCTAAAATTTGTTTAGAATGGAATTTACAGATATTGAAGGAAAAATTTACATTTGTAGCTTGAGTGTACATTTATTTAATTAAAATTTTATCAATCATTTTGAATTTGGCTTATGTTTAATGGAATTTATTTCTAAATAAAGAATAAGAGTTTTGGTAGAACTTGTGTTACTACAGTTTACTGATACACAACATAGCTTTTATTTACAATTAGTGAACAAAACTCTTGCCTTAAAATACCGCATTTTACTAACAATGGCAACTGTTTCAGGACTGAAAAACATAATGCTTCCAAAATGCATTACCTAGACTTTTCCACCCCAACCGGCATATACTGATTTTTTTTGTTTTTTGATTGTTTATTTGCCCCTTAATTGAGTCACTGCTTATTAAACCCAGGATCTTGTGCATAAGTTTATTTACCAACATCATTTTGGAACACTTAACAGAAGCCACAAGAGAATGGATTATAAAGATGAAAAGAAAATTTATTCCTTCTCTAGGAACTGATAAACCTCTGAGTGAAAGAATAGCAAAAATAAACTTTTGTAAGTATACTATAAGATTTTCTCATTTGTAATTTTAAAGAAGAATATTAAATTTCATTTCTTTTATTATAGCACTCAAATACGATTTAAAAAAAATTGCCACATTTGGGATTTCTTAAATTTGATCCATTATTTTAATCTAATATTATATCATAAATATTTACCATTTATTTATAAACATACCAGATAAACTGATATTTATTCTGCTGATGTTTTGAAGATAAAGCTACTGATTTTAAAGTACACAGAAAAATATCTACTTCCATTTCCAAATCAAATTAAGTTTCGCATTAATTACAAATGATAATGAAATTGTTATATATTTTCTTTACATGTTTTACACAAATTTCACATTAAATTCAAAAACTTTAAAATTATTTAATATATTTTGTGTATTATATATACTCTGTTCACCCATCTGGCATAAATTTGTGTAAAAAAGGATGGAGATTGGTTTTATTTCATAGACCTCAAAATTAAATTATTAAAAAGATTTTGTGGGAATAATATTTGCAGATCACACTATAAAAATTAACATCTTATGTTTCATTTTAACTGGATTAATGAGAAGTAAGCACTGGCTGATTGTTACACTTGAGTTGCTAGGAGACCAGGCGATTTGTGATGTCACAGCTACTCAGGTTGAGAACCATTTTGATGGCCTAGCAGTTTATCTGTGCAGGCCTGCCAAAGCAGCATTGGAAACTGCAGTGCTCAAAATCATGCAGATTTGAAAGTAGCTGTAGAAAAAGTTATATGAGATGACACATGTTTCTCAGAATTTCAAGATGTGTCTAATAAAGTTGGACGAACTGGTTCAGGAATCTGCGGCAGATCTCTATTGTGTAACAAAACATTCTCTGGGGAGTTGGACTTGAGGTCTATGATTGAAGAAAATGCTTTTTAGAATTTGAAGAATCCTTGATAAAAAGACCATGTTACACACATTGTGTCTGAAAAAGATGAAAATAATAATTTTCGTTCTCTGACATTTCCAAGTAAACTCTGAAAAATGGCTGGGAGTGACCAACTTAAACCCATCTGGTGGGACGATAATGGAACTTCCATAGTGATTGATGAAGATGTCTTTAAGAAGGAAGTTTTGGAAAGAAAGGCCCCTTTCAGTATATTTGAAACTGGAAGTATGAAAAGCTTAGTTACACAGCTTAACCATTATGGTTTTAGTAAATTACGGCAAAATTTTCAAATGTCTGCTTGTCTAGCAGACTTCCTGGCAGAAGAAAAAAGTCTCTGTTTTAAGCAAGGTATTTAGAAATTTTAGTTACTACTTGGTAACTTACATATAAAATTTTATTTTGTACATCAATCTATGGAAATATAAATGTAAAGATAGATTTTGAATATTGTATAAATGTACTAATGTTAAAATATTTTTTCTAAAAAATGGACAGTGACTTAAGTATTCAATTATGAGAAACATTTCTTGCAACTATGAATCTTATCAGAAATCAAAATAAATGTATTAAAGCTGCTTTTGAGAAGTGGCATTCACCATTACTGCAAATGCTAACATCTTAAATCTGATGACTATACTGTTTAAATGTTTGTTTTCCAAATAAGGAACTTCAAAGTATCGTTAGTAATGTTCATATTTTCATGATATTATCTTTGCGTGGTAAACGTGAAATCTGAGGGTTTTATTAGGCTTATTGTAGTGTTGTATTTTGTTTTAAAATATTACTAAAACCTTTCTCTTTGGTTGTAGCTGCAGTTCTATCATAATACAAATTCTAAACGAGGCTTACCCCAGGTTTTAGTGAGAATAATAAGAAAAGTTGGGATTAAATATGCCTCTCTGGTATCTTCATTGGCTGAACATTTCAACAAGAAGCAATTTAAAGCAGAGGGTAATGTGGATAATCATATTTCTTGTTTTGTGGCTGACAGAAGTGGAGAAAGTGCATTTTTACCTTCTGCAAATTTAAATATTCTTCTAATAAGAAAGCCCTCTACTAGCCACATAATTGTTGATAAAACTATCCCGATCAGAGGTGATTTTTCTCCTACATCATCAATGTCATTTAGACCACCAGAACAAATTGCAGTGGAACAACGTGCTATTTTAAATGAGTTGACCACAGTCCACAGGCACTACCAAAGTAGCTACACTGAAGCAAATGGCCGTGTTGTGAATCTCATTACAACTACAAATTCTACTTCTCAGTACAGCATCTTGTCTCCCATAAAGAGCAATTATTTTGGACTGATGGTGGAGCCTTCTACTTTTCCAAATAGATTTCACAACATATCTGTCAATGAAGGTATTTTTCTAAACTTCAACCAGGTAGAAACCCACGGTTCCAGTGCCAGTGATAGCTGATACATCAGCTACATCTCTTCCAAGGCCAAATCATCAGCCTCTTCAGTTTATGAACGTCATCCTATTACAACTGATCTACTAGAGGACTACCCGATTATGTAGGCTAACAAAGATTAAAATTGATGTTGGCAAATGTCGACAAATATATGCAATTTTCTTATTTGAACAATAAACATAGATGTGTAACTGCAATTTCCTTATATTTTTTTAAATAGAATTAAGAGTTAAACAGGAGACTTAACATTTAAAGAAAAAAGATATTGGATTGATATGATCATTTGATGGAACAATATGGGAGTAAATTTAAATAATTTCTTGTAAGGAAGAAGGCAAAATGGAAGAATTTGGAAAAAGACTAAAACATGGATAGAGGGAAAAGTACTAAGAGGTTTTTGGTTCATCATGGAAAGTATAAAAAGTGTTAAGTTAGAATAGATTGGAACAGGAGATAAATGCAGAAACCGGCCCAGGGATCATGGTCTCTATTATGTCATCCCTGGAATCATAAAAGTCACATGATATAGACTCAGATGGCACATTCAGCATGTGGTAGAATTTAAGATGTAATTTTATCTATGGTCTTCCATGTGCTGTTATCAAAGCATTCCAATTGGTGCTTTCATTTCCTACCCTTAAGTGTCTACACTATATTTTGTAGTCAACACATTATGTTGCTTTTATGTCCCAGCCAAAGACAAGCTTATGTCCTCAGGGAGGCACTTAATGCCTTTCCAACTCTAAGAGCACAAACTCAACTTAGTTTAGTCATTTCTTTATAAATCTGGCATCTGACTACCTTGGAATATCTTTATGTTTCACTGTATCTGGAGATACATCCAGGCAAATGCTTGTCAACAATGTTAGCCCCAACCTCACCACTTTTACACCAGCTCATCCTTTGACTTTGGGTGTCCTCCTTTTACCTACTTAGATTTTCCCAGTCTCAGAACAGAAACCAACTCCTCCAGATATTTTCTGTCTATCCCCCTTTACTTGTCTAACTTGGATACCAGCACAGTATCACAGCACATGCCACAGGATGCATTTTAGTATTTAGTGAAAAAAATACATGTTGACTTTAAGCAAAATCTACTTTCCTGAAACAACAAAACTCTCATGGTTTTCAAACTATTTCGTTATGCTCTTTACTATTCACCACATACTAGCTCTTTTCATAGCCCAAGGACTAGTCACACAAGACAGTAAGTGGAGGTAGGTACAGGAGACAAAGTATTATTTTTTTCTTAATTCATGCCTCCAGAGGCCTAAAGTATTCCATTCTCATTTGCTGGAATTTTTCCTGTCTCTTCATCACCCTCTCACCCCAAAATAGCTGATTCTCTTTCCCATACCAATAACTATACTGCCTTCTAATTAATTTACTTTTTAGAATCAGAATTTTGTCCAGAAGAGACTGCCAGTGCAAACATTTAATGTAGGTTTATACAACCCACATAACTTTTGCCCATTCTAGCATTCATAGAGGAAATAATTAAGGGGTACTAGCCCGTTGGTTGGGGTGGTAATATTCAGTAACCAAATTGCAATCTAAAATATGTGGACTAGAAGGAGGTGAGGGTTGTAGAATTAAAAATTTGTCCAACTGCAAGAATACCAAATTTCTGCAGATATTAAGAAACAAGAAATATTCATGGAAGTCTTTGAAAATTTCCCATTAATTTAAAATAAAAGGTGAATCATTTTCAGAATGTGAAATGCCCTGAAATGCTGGAAAAATTGTAGGCAATGTCAGGGAGCCAGAGGATTCTGCTCACAATCGTGCAGTCAGTGTCAGCTGACAAGACTGGAATGGCAATATTTAGTCCTGAAAATGTGTCACCAGTTGTGAAGAAAGCCTTTGATAATCGGGAGAATGGGCAAATGGGCCAGGGTATATTCTTGCAACATCCCACCAATATGACCTTTACCAAGAGAAGAAAAGAGCCCACTTGCAGTAGGAGAACTGTGTCTGGACAGCAGTGGTTTTCCTACAACAGAAACATCAAGGTTTTAAATTTTTCAGCTCAATTCTAATGGTGGCTATATTTTTGCTTATATTGGCAGTCTGGGTGTTCAGATGGGCTGGTTCAGCAGCTAGTTTCCAGCTCTCTTATCAGACTGTGGGTCTTACCATGATCATCTTAACAAGGTTGTATGCTAATAAGTGAAAAGCAACAGTTTATTTTCAAAATATGAAATCCTAAAGAAGAATATTGTTTGTTTATCCATCTGTAGTTTTCAACCTGAGAAAAGCTAGACTATTGGCAAAAGTACAAAAGTTGTCTGGTGCTTTGAAAACTATTCTCTGAGCTCTGCCTACTGAATTCTTCCCACTAAATACTACAAATCTGTCTACCACTGTGTGTGTGTGTCAAGATGGACTGTTAAGCAGTCACTAAGTTTGTCTTAGTTGAGTCATCAGTGAATTTTTCCTCTGTATCTGGCAGAATCTCTGTGAATTAAGAATTTCATTGAGCCCCAGATTTTCTTCCGATCAGGGAGAGGTAGATTATATTTCTCCCAGTATATTAATTGTTAACTGTTCATTGAATCCCGAGCTGATGTTAGGGTAAAACCACTGAAACCTTTAATTGGACTGAGGCATTTACATTCTCCAGTCCCCAGAGCCCAGCACAGGCCTATGTCACCATTTTAATTTAAGCTTATGTCCAAGTTTTTTTTTTTTCTCATTGTTAACACAACTTATTTTGGCTTTGAACACCCGTTGACTAATTTATAGAGACTGAACCACTGACTTACTCACGTTCACCTAGAAATTGCAATAAACTTTCTTTCCTTGGACTACCTGGAATAGGGTGAGCATAATCATCATTTTGAAAGCAGCCATCAGTCCTAATAATGCAGAACCTTTACATATCTTTGTCCAGCACTTGAGCAAGAATGTTTGTTTTGGATCTCAGTGATTTTCCTCACATCCACTAATTCAACCATGAGTAAACACCACAATTGTTATCCAAAATCAAGTCTTTATCAGTATTGCATTCCCATTGCAAAACAGTTCGGAACTATAGGAGTTCTGAGATTTTACCATGCTGGTTTTTTAGCAACCTAGCATGTTGTTTTCTTACAGATGCTGTCGGGAGATGAGACCATCTGTCAGAGACAGTGAACTTTATCAATCACAGCAAGAGCAGCCAGTTTTAAATTTGTATCCATTCCCTAATCTCAGATGAATACACAGAGTGAAATTTTGATGCCAACAGAAGCAGTGGGCTGTGAAAATGAAGAAAGATTAAGGCATGTTAAAACACTAATTTTATTATTATCTTTATGTATACTTAATTTAAATCACTTATTTATTAGTATCTTTACCTAGGATAAGTATATCATCACTCAGGTTTACTTGCTGCAAAAACAGTCATGAGAAATGACATGGGAAAAAATAACCATTGACTTACCATTTTTCCTTCCGCTTTTTTGAGATATAACTGGCATAAAACATTTTGTAAGTTTAGGTGCACAGTATAGTGATTTGATTTACAAGTATTATGAAATAAATGTCATAGCAACTTTAGGGAGAATTCATTATTTCATATAAATACAATTTTAAAGAAATACAATATGTCTTTTGATTGTGATGAGAAACCTTATGGTCTACTATCTTAACAACAATCATATTGAACATAAAGCAGTATTAATTGTAATTTTCATGTTAGTACGGGGCATACCTAGAACACGTTCATTTTTCGGATGGAGGTTTGATTATTTTGAGTGCATTAATCAAATTCTCCTTTCCCAAACCCTGCCTCTGTTAACTACAAATCTAATTTTTTTTCTTTAAGTATGTTTGTTTGTTTTTGAAGTGTAATTTAATCTATAACACTATGTTTATTTCTCTTACACAAATAACTGTTTGCTATTTTTAATACATTTCAAACTGATCACAAGAAAAAATCTAGTTTTGATATGTTGCTATGTAAATATATTTCATAGTTATTGACTATTCCCCATACAGTACATCTCTTGCCCCTGACTGATTTAATTTGCAACTGGAAAATTTTCTCTCCTAATTTTCCTCAACTTTTTCTTTTCCTCACCTCATTACCCTCCTTCTTGTTAACAACCTGTATCTTTGTATATCTATATCTCCTTTTCTGTTTTGTTATGTTCATTTGTTTTAAATTCCAAATATGAGTAAAATCATACAGCATTTGTCATTCTCTTTCTGATTATTTCACTTAGCATATTACCCTATTGGTACCCATTTGCTGCAAATGAAAAGAACTTATTCTTTTCAGAGCTGAGTAATAACCCATTGTATTTTTATGTGTGTGTGTGCATATATATATATATATATATATATATATAGTTCTTATATATATATATTTAGTGTGTGTGTGTATATATAAATATAGATAAATCTGTAGTTATTAGATGGGTAGATATATATACTATAAACACACATCTTCATTATCCATCATCTATTGATGAGCAATTAGTTTGCTTCTATATCCTGTCTATTGTGAATAATGCTGCAGTGAATATAGGGTTGAGTTTATCTTTTCTAATTAGTGTTACAATTTTCTTGAAATAAGTATCCAGATATGGAAATGTTGGATTATATTTCATTTTTAATTTTTATATAAAGCTCCATGTTGTTTTCCACAGTGGAAGCACAAATTTACATTCACTGCAGCAGTGCATCAGGGTAGTTTCTCTTACATCCTCACCAACACTTATATTTGTTATCTTTTTGATAATAGTCATTCTGATAGGAGTGACATAAAATCTCATTGTATTTTGGACTTGCATTTTTCTGATGTTTAGTGATATTGATCGGTTTCATGTGCCTCTTGGTTACCTTTCCCCAACTGTATATTCATTTTTTGTAATGGGCAAAATGACCATAACTGATTTCACTTTCAGGCATTCTTTGAGTTCCATTATACTGTTTGTTCTGTGCCACAACCATATTGTATTTATTACTATAGCTTTTTATTATAATTTAAAATCAGTGACAGTGACACATCCTCTTTGTTCTTTGTCAAAGTTGTTTGTGTTTTTAGTTTGTTTTCTTTTCTTTCTTTTTCTTTTTGTGATTTCAACTCTTTTGTGTTTTCATGTATATTTTAGAATTATTTATTCCAAGTATCTGAAAATGCCGTTGGGATTTTGATAGTCACTGAAATTTTTCTGTGTATTTTCTTGGCTAATACTGTCATTTAAGCAATATTTTTTTCCTCATCTACGAACACAGTATATACTTTATCTGTTTCCATTATCTTCAAATTCTGTTATAAATATTTAATAGTTTTCTTAATACAGGTGTTTTACCTCCTTGTTTGGATATATTTCTTTTTTTTTTTTTTTGTAATGCAACTGCAAATGAGACAGTTCCCTCACTTTCTCTATCGGTTAGCTTGTTGTTAGTGTGTAGAAATGCAAGATTTCTGTATGTTAATTTTACATTCTGAAATTTTAGCAAATGCATTGATAAGCCCTAGTGGTTTTATGGTACCGTTATTAGGATTTTTGTTTCAAGTATGTCATCTGCAAGCAGATTCTTTTACTCCTTTTCTGAAAAAGCTATATTTTATTTACTTTTATTTTGGATAGCTATGGCTTGAATTTCCAATACGATACTGAATATAATTGGTAAGAGTGAGCATACTTGTCTTCTTCCTGCTCTTATTGGAGATGCTTTCAGCTTTTAAACAGTGAGTGTCATGTTAGCTGAGTTCATGTCATATATGACCTTAACTGTGTTGAAGTATGTTTCCTCATGCCCACTTTGAGGAGAAATATATTCATAAATAGATACTGAATTTGTCAAAACATTTTATGACACTATTGAGGCGACCATATAATTACTATTCTTCAATTTGTTAGTGTGGTATATCATACTGATTAATTTGTGGGTACTGAATCACTTTTGCATCCCTGGATTAAAATGGACTTAATCATAATGTATAATCCTCCTAAAGTTTTGTTTGATTTGCTAACAATTTAGTGGTGATATTTGCATTTATGCTTAACAGTATTATTTCACCTGTTATTTTTTATTCCTGTTTTAGTAGTAGTGTGAAACAGAAATGTGGGTTAGGGAGCCTTCCTTCCTCTGCAAATGTTTGGAATTCTCTGAGAAATATAGGTGATAGCTCTTCTCTTAATGTTTGACTGAATTCACCTGTGAAGCTATCTAGGCCTGGAATTTTGTTTCTTGGGTGATTTTGTTTTATAACTTATTCAATTTCATTAGTGATAATCTGTTCATATTTTCTCTTTCTCATTCCATCCTGGAGAATATGTCTTCTAAGAAATTGTTCATTTCTTCTAGGGTTTCCATTTTAATTGTCATAAAATTTGTTGTATTTTCGTATGATGCTTTGTGTTACTTTGATATAAGCTGTAACTTCTCATTTATTATAGAGCTTATTATTCTGTACTCTCTATTATGCTCATGAGTCTGGTTAAATATTATCAATTATATTTTTCTTACAAAAGCCATTATTTAATTTGATTAGATGTTTCTATCTTTAATCTTTATTTTATTTATTTATGTTCTGACCTTTCAGCTGTCTTTCCTTCTGCTAACAAGTTTGTTTATTGTTTTGCTACATCTTTTGTTTGTAAGATTATGTTATAAGAGAGAGGTATTTCTTATTTGTATAAGTGGGATTATTTTGCTATAAGCATCCCTATTAATACTGCTTTTGCTATACCCCATGGACTGTGTTTCTATAGTCATATTTCTTTATATATATTTCCTTTGATTTATATGGCAATCCACCTGTTGTTTAATATTGTATGATTTATCCTCCACACTTTTCTATTTTTCCCAGGTTTTTTCTATACATAAATTTTTATTCTCACAGAATCAATGTTTCATCACAAAACAAGGAAAAAATAATAAAATTTATACAAAAATATGAAAGACACAAATTTTCTAAAATTATCTTTGAAAACTAAACATAGTTGTGGGTATTATCCTCCCTGACTTTAGAATATACTGCAAAGCTACAGTAATCAAAACATCAAAATATGGCAAAAAGAGACACATAGATTAATGGAACAAAATAAAGAGTCCTAAAATAAACCAACACACAAATGGTCTATTAGTCTACAATGAAGGAGGCAAGAGTATAAAATGGAAAAAATGCAGTCTCTTCAACAAGTAGTTCCTGGAAAACTGGACAATACATGTGAAAGGAAAATGGAAGAGCACTTCCTTCCATAGTATAGCAAATAAGATAAAAATGGATTAATTTTCTAAATGTAAAACTTGATACTAAAGAATTTCTGACCAAAAACAGGAGCAGAACAGCCTTTGAGATAAATCATAGCAACATTTATATTTGATGTATCTCCTAAGTAAAAAAAAGAAGAAAATTAACAATAACAGATTTTAATTTTACTGAGGAGAAAATAGAAGTACTATGTGATACAGGGATTCCACTTCTTGTATAAGTGTGAAATGTAAAACCTTTTGCAGAGCAAAGGAAACCTTCAGCAAGACATATGACAACACACAGAATAGAAGGAATAATTTCAGACAATGGAACCAACATTTTGTTAATATCTGTAATATATATGTAGCATATTAGACAAATTATTTAGAAATCAAAGACCCCAACTTAAAAACAGTTTAAGGATCTTCTTGGAAACTTTTCAAAACAGACCTGTGGAAGATTTTCATGTGCATAAAAAGAAACATATCACTGCTATTCATTAGGAAAATGTAAATCAAAACCAGAATGAAATATAATCTCACAGCAACAAAATGGCTTTTAAAAAAACTCTTGAAATGACAAAAATTAAAAAGAATGTTGATAAAAGGGAACCCAGGTACACTGTTGGTGGAAATATAAATTGATGCATCCACTATTATAAAAGTGTGAACAGTGCCCATAAAACTAGATATAGAAGCATCGTGTGTTGCAGCAATTCCAGTTTTTGGTATTAATCTGAAAAAAAATGAAAGCATTAAATTTAAAGAATATATTACCCCCAATGTTCTTAACATCATCATTTATACTAGCGAAGCATTGATGTACCACTCAACTTCCCATCAACAGATGATTGGCTGGAGGTGTTGAGAGATATAGATAACATAATAAATACTTAGCCAATGTCATATAAAAATAAAATTCTGCATTTGGAGCAATTGGACTGGACCCAGAGTGTGTTGCATATAGGAAAATAAGTCATACAGAGAAAAACACTATATATTATCACTTACATGAGGAAACTAAAGATATAAGAGAAATAATCATAAAAAACAGAAACAGAATCATATATATATGCGTAGTGTACCAAGTAGTTGTTTGCTGTGGGGACAGGGAAGAAGGATGGAGAAGACAGAAATGTGCAAACTACTAGTTATAATTTAGAGAAGCAACTCAGCTATATTGACAACAGAAAAATATTTTAATAATTTAAATGATTTTAAAGAAATTATAGGCATATATTATAGTAAAATGTGCATGTATGTGGGAAAAACATTGAAGAAAAGAACCCAGGAAATACAAAATAGTTTCTGGTACTCTGATATTAAGGTAGGTGATTTGTTCAATTTCTTTAATCTTCTTATAATGTCCTTAGTAGAATTTAAGCTTTTAAATGAAAAAGCATATTCTTTTAAAAAAGTGACACAAGTTTAAATTATTTCTGTCTCTCCCCTTAAATCTACAGTCAGTGAAACGATCTCATCTGAACAAAAATATCTACAACACAAAACATTACTGCAGAACGCATGTGTACAGCTGAACTTTGGTGGGCTAAAACACATAAAGAATACTGAACTGAGGGAAGAGCAGATTTGGTGTCTGCAACCAAGGCCCCCTGACTAGGATAACTGAGTCCACAAGTTCAGAGAACCCAGTAGAAACAGGTTCTCATTGGTTCACACAGCTTCGGCCTCAAACTTCACCAGTACTCATGGTCACATTTAACTAGGAGGGAGCCACAGTGGGGACAGAAATTCCATCCTTCAGACACTCAGACATTCATGACACTGTCCCTAATCCCCATTCACAGTGGTGGAGACAAGATACCTTGCAACACTGGACATGGCAAAGGCTCCTGCGTGATTCCAAATACCCACCTGTCTTTACACCATTCTTCAGTGTGTACACTGAGTCTCAAATGATATAAGATTAAAGGAAGGATTCACCAGCCCAGTGACAACAGTGGCATTAACTACCAGAGATGTCTAAGAAGCGACAATGTAAGCAATCTTTTATCCAGCCGGTAGAAACTGGAAATTGCCATTTTGAATTATTATCAGAGGTAGCTTAGGTAAGTAAAACCAAATATTGTGCAATATTGCAATCTACCAGAAAACAAAAGCAAGAACTCCAACTCCCTAGCTGTTATTTAGTGTCATCAGAGCAATAATTTCCCAAGAGCATGACCAATTTCAGTAGCAGTATATGGCACACACACACACCGATACACACACACAGGCACCGACACAGATGCAGACACACACGCACATGCTCACGCACCCACACTCGCACACACACACACACACAAAATGTCAACCCTGCAGCAAACAAACATAAAGTCATATAATATTGCCATATAACTAATAGGAATCCAGAGAGATGTCATACACAAACTCAATATAAAAAACAGAACTCAGAAAGCAGTTTAGTGAACTCAGTATTAAAATAAATGATGATAAGGAATACATTACTGAAGAGACTGAAACTATAAAATAACCCAACATTATTGGAGGACCAGATGAACTTAGTAAATGAGATGAAGAGTGCAACAGAAAGAATTGGAAGAAGACTGTCTTTGTGGAAGAGAGATTAGCAAACTCACCAATACAAAACCAGAAATGAAAGGAGATGACAGAGATACAAGATATTAAAAAGTGAGGAAATTCTACAGTAGCCATCAGACTTCTTCAGGAAGTGCACATTAGAGTGAAATCCTGGAGGGAGAAGAAAGTTAGAAGGCTGTTGATGGTTTATTTAAAGAAGTAATAGTTGATAACTTCCTGAACATGTGTAAGGAACTTATATACAAGTCTGTGAGTCAACAAAACACCAATAACTTTAAGACAATGAGACCTGATTTAAGATATGTAATATGCAAATTGGCAAGTCAATGACAGAATAAAATTTTAAAAGCAGCCAATAAGTTATGATAATCTACAAAGGAATCCCCATTAGGCTATCAGCAGATTTCTGAGCAGAAAACATATGCCAAGGTAAATAAAATGACATTTTCAAACTACTGAATTAAGAAATTTCTCACCTAAGAATACTATACCTAACACAGTAATCTCTTACATATAAAGTTAAAACCTTTACCAGACAAACCAAACCTGAATGAGATAAAAAAAACAAAACCGAGACACCTTAAAAGAGGTACAGAAAAATGCTATTCTAAGAAAAGTAAAATGGCAAAAATAAGCAAAACTTTGAACAAAATACTAAGCAGAGACCACGAGAAAGTTGCAACTGTTTCTTTGGGTATGTTTTTAAATGCTACTTTACTATATGGATTAAAGAGTGAAAAATAGGAAATCATTTGCAATAAATATAGATACATCAATCTGGTAAGGTGTTCACAACAGTAAAAGAAATAATTTTAGTCAATATTCTTGAAACGTAAAGAGTAAAATTAAAACAATATTAAAGGAAGATGCTATCAGCAGAAAAAACACTAAATTATACATGAGATGTTTTATTTTTATTTGAAGTACAGTAGATGTACAGTTTTGTGTAGTTTCAGATATACAGGATAGTGATAGAAACCACTTTGTATATTATATTGCATTATAAATTATTACAATAATTGCAACATTATTTATTATATGTTATTGTGTATAATTCCCTGATCCATACAGATTATCCTTGTTGCTTCTCTCCTTTATGTATACTACTTTGTATCTGTCAATGTCTTACCATTAAATTGTCTTTCACTTCCAATTTGCTAAACATAAATTTTTCCCCATATCTTTCAGTCCGCTTCAGGCTTTTCTATCTAATCTCTCTATCTCCCTACCATGTCTCTATCAATCTATCTATCTATCTATCTATCTATCTATCTATCTATCTATCTATCTATCTATCATGTATCTATGTATCTATCCTTCTATCTAACTATTTATCTGTCATCTATCAATTGATAGCTATAGATAAATGTACACAGATATGTGTTATTCTTTATATTCCACATATAAATTATATCATATACTTTTGCCTTTGTCTAAGTTACTTCTCTAAGCAGAATATTTACTAGGTCCTTTCATGATGCTGAAATAGCAATGTGTTGTACTTTTTCATGGCTGAGTTATATTCCATTACATATTTATAGAAACATCATATCTTCTTAAGTCCATAGTCTACTGTGGACCCTTGGATAGATTACCTGTCTTGCATAATATAAACAGTGCTGTTGTGAACATTGGTTCTTCTCAATTTAGTGTTTTTCCCAGATTTTTCCTGGGAGAGGTATTACTGGGTCATATGGTAGTATTACTGGGTCATATGGTAGTACTCTTTTTACTTTTTAAATAATCTGAATACTGTTTTACATAGCAGTTGTACCAATTTACATTCCTACGAAAGTATAAAAGAGATTTGTTTCCTCCATATACTCTCCAACACTTTCTATTTGTACTTTTTGATAACAGCCATTTGACCAGTGTGAAGTGATACCTCATTGTGGTTTTGATTTGCAATTACAAATAATTATTAAGGTTGAACATTTTTAACACTTGCCTGTTACTCATCTTTATGTTTACTTTGGAAAAATATTAACTCAGGCACTCTGCTCCATTTTTTTATTGGGCTTTTGTTTTTCACTTTGAGTTGGGTAACCTAAATCCATGTTACATCTATTAACCTACATCTTTTAACCCCTGGTCACTTGCATTGTTGGCAATTATATTCTCCAATTACACAGACAATGTTTTCATTTCATTGATAGTGTCCTTAGCTGTGCAGAAGTTTTCAAGTTTGTTTAGGTCCCATTCACATATTTTTGCTTTTATTTCTTTTGCCTTAGGAGGCAGATATAAGAAATTATTCCTATGATATATATCCAATATGGTATCACCTATATCCCCTACTAGCAGTTTTTTAGTATCAAGTTCTACATTTAGGTCCTTAATAAACTTGGAGTTTATTTTTGTATATGATGTCAGGGGATGCTCTCATTTCACTGTTTTACATGTAGATGTCCAGCTTTCCCAACACAATCCATTGACGAGACTCTCTTTTCTCCATTGTGTACTCTTGCCTCTTCTATAATTGATTCATTACTCATAGGTGTGTGGAATTATTTCTAGGCTCTCTATCTGTTTTTATTGATTATATATCTCTGTCAATGCCATGCTGTTTTTATTACTGCAGGGTTGTAGTATAATAAGCTATTGGGGAGTTTTATACCTCCAGATATCTTGTTTTTTCTCAAGATCATTTTTGCAATTTTTAAAGGTTTCATGTAAAGCTTAGAGTTATTTATTTTCTGGTTCTGTGGGAAATACTACAGTTTCGTAACAGGAATCGCACTAAATCTATAGGTTTCTTTGTGTAATACGGCCATGTTAACAATATTAACTACTTCAATCCAAGAGCACAAGACATCTTTCCATTTCTTTGATTCATTTTTAATTTCTTTGTCAATGTTTTTTAATTTTCAGTGTTTAGATCTTTCATATATATGGTTACATTTATTCCAAGATATTCGGGGTGATGTGATTTTAAATAGTATTGCTTTCAACGTCCATTTTAGGGTATCTCATGATTAATATGTAGAAATTAATCTTGTATCCGGCTCCCTTGATGAAATTTTTATTGTTCATAATAGTCAGTGTGAAGACCTTAAGACTCTATGTAGATTGTTATGTCATCAGTACTGGTGACAATTTTGCCTCTTTCCATTTTGCATTTCTTTTACTTCTTCTTCTTTCCTTTTCCTTTCTTCTTTTACTATGGAACAGAAGTGCTGAGAGTAGAAATCAATGTGTTGTTCCCTAATTTCCCAAGAATGCTTTCAACCTTTCCCCTAAGTATTATAAATTGTTATAAATGGCCTTTATTATGTTGAGAGATGTTCCCATTTTAGTCCCTATTATGAGAGTTGTGATCATGAATGTATGTTGAAATTTATCTAATGATTTTTCTGTGTGTATTGACATGGTCCTGTGAATTTTGCCCTTATTTTATTAAATATGTGTCATGCTGATTGACTTGTGTATGTTGAACCATCCTTGTGACTCTGGAAGGAATCCAACTGATCATCGTGTATTATCCTTTCTATGTACTGCTGGATTAGTTTGTTGATGTTTTTCGTGGATTTTTGAATCTATATTCATCAAGAATATTGGCTTTACATTTTATTTTTATTTTTTGTTAGTGTCTTTGACTGGTTTTGTTATCATGGTATTGGTGGCATCATAGAATAACTTTGGGAATTTTCTTTCCTCCTTCATTTTTTGAAATAGTTGGGAGGAAAGTGGTTTTAGAGAAGGCATTTAGGTATTGTGTTCAAAGGGTATTTTTAATATCATAGATTTTATTTAACTAATACTGATTGCTCTTTTCAAGTTTTCAGTTTTATCTTTATTAAGTGTTGGCAGGAAGTACGTTTCAAGAAATTTGTCCATTTCTTTAAGGTCGTCAAGTTGGTTGTCATGTAACTGCTCAGAGTGCTTTCATAATCTTTTTTTGTATTTCTGTAATATCAGATTTTATTTCTACTCTTTCATTTATTATTTTGTTTGGGTCAGCACTCTGCATTTCTTGATAAACCTGACTTTATGCTTGTCAATTTGTTAATGTTTTTAAGAAAAAAAGTTGTTGATTTAATGATTTTTAATTTATTTTTTAATTTTTTATTTATTTTCAACCTAATCATTAAAGATTTCTCTTTCCACTGCTTTTGGGTTTGTTTGTCCTTATTTCTAGTTATTTTGGGTGGAAAGCATGGTCCTTTGTGTGAGGTATTTTTTTTCCTTGTAGAAGGTCTGAATTGTCCTAAACTTCCCACTTAGATTTCCTTTTACTGCATCCCATACTTTGTATGAAGCTATTTTCATTGTAATTTGTTTGCAGGTATGATTTTATTACCTCTTTGATTTCATCATTGACCTTGTTTTATTTTAATTTTTTAAAGGATGTGGTTTAATCTCATGTTTGTGGTTTTCCTGTTCTTGTTTCTAGAATTGATGCATAGTTTCATAATTTTGTGTATGGAAAAATATTTGCTGTAAACTATATTTGTTTAAAGATCCTGAGGCTCTTTTCATGACATAATAAGTGACTAATTCCTTAGAAAACATCCTGTGCACACTTGAGAAGGTTTTGTGTTCTCCTTTTCTGATGCAGTGTCCAATAATTCATTTTGGTTCAAATTATCTAATATGTCATTAAGACCTCTGTTTCCTTACAGATATTCTTTCTGGATGATATGGCCATCAGAATAGTGAGGTGTTACATTCATCTGCTATTATTGTTTTGTAATAAATTAATTACTTCATGTCTACCAATATTTCTTTTTATACTTAGGATCTACAGTGTTGGGTCCATATATAATTTAATGAGTGTAATACTCTATTTTTACATTGATCTCCTTTTTTTAAGTAATCTCATATTAATCTTTCATTGTGAACCTAATTTTGGAACATATTTTGTATGATTTGAGCATTGCAAACTGCACTTTCTTGTCATTTCCATGAAATATCTTTTCCATCTATTTCCTGGCTGTGTTTATCTTCCACCATAAAGTGAGACTTTTTTTGGGGGAAGGCCAATATGTTGGAGGGGAAGGATGCTTGTAGCTCATCCTTTCTCACAAATGCACCAAGACTCATCCACAGACCCACTCAGCTAAACAGAGGACCTGATGAACTCTGATGGAACATTGTCCTCTTCAAAAGATAAAAATGCAAAAAATTTGGAAGAAGAAAAGGAGGAAAGAAAGAAGAAAAGGCAACACAGATTGGGACAGTTCCCACGGGGAGGGAGCATCTTTGAACCACAGGTGCTCACTCACAGTGTCTCCCCTCTTCAACTGAGAGTTCTGCAGGATGAAAGGGGAGCCTCCAATGATTGGATCTCTACAGAGAATAAGTTGACTGACAGATCTAAGTTAAAAAGGAACAGGGGATCCCTGTGTCACCAACCCCAAGATGAATCCTGGCAGCTGAGTGCAGGGCCATGCTGCACGAGCTTGAGGGAGATGGAGATGGCTGCACCGAGGTAGCTTGGGGAAATGGAGGGGGCTGTGTGTCATTGCTGAGGGTGCACAGGGCAGAACAATCTGGGCCCTCCATAAAACAAAAGGACAGACGTGCCCTGGGAGGGGAAAGGTGCATTCCCCATCTTTGATAATCCACAAAAGTTTCTAGGTGAAGAGAGCTGGGGTGCAGACACAGCCACCATACCCTCTGGTGCTTTGCATGCAGGTGGCAGTGGGAGCAAGACCTGCATCCATTCCTAAGGACTTAGCAGCATCAAGTGACAGATGGGGCTTGTCTACAGTCTGAGGCAGATAGGATACTTCTGCCTTATTTCCTCAGAGAACTTGCTCTGCCAAGACAAACAAGGAGCTGTGTTTTGGCCTAAACAGGGACAGGTCTGTTCCTCAGTCTACCCTGAGCCCAATTCAGGTGTGCAAACCCGAGGCAGAGCATACAGTGGCACAGAGCAGTGGAGAGACTGGCACCATGAGGGGGCTGGTGGCCTCCCACCTTTTGAGCTGGAACACAGCCCCTGACCATGTGGCTGTGAGTGAGCATGATGCCCAATCCTGCCTGGTCAGTCTGAAACATCTGACTGCAGCATCGGGCAGGGCAGTGACAAGCCAGCCCACAGTAAAGAGAGCTGCTCTGGAACCAGTGTTTGGAATAGGAGCAATCTGCTTGCTAACAGGCCCTGGGAGCAGCACATATTAGAACTCCAATGGAGGGCCTCTGGAAAAAGTAAGCTGAGCTTCCAAAACAGGATCAAGACAGAAAGACTTCACATTAAAAGTACACAGTCACCAGGAGGACACTAACCACCCCCTTGTTTTAATCTGTTTTTACCTGTTCCATTTTCTATTACCCTCTTAATTTTTACATCTCAGGCAATTATATATACCCCCATTTTAATCCCTTTGAAATTTTTTAAAATATATTTATTATTATTTTTCAAAACTCTGCTTTAACTTGCTTTTCTATTATTCATTTACAATGTCTTCAAACCTTTATTTCTCCCTCCTTTAATATTCTTTATCTCTCTCTCTCTCTTTTCTCTTTTCTAAGTTGCATTCTACATAGCATTAGTTAGATAAAAACCTTTAGGACCACAGAAGATAAATAATAATCCATAAACCACACTGCCAGAAAGGTAAGACCAAGATGAAAAAGCAAACAAACAAGTCCCAATTAAAAAAAAAGAGAAATTCCTTAAAGAACAATCAGTGAATTAGACATCAATAACCTACTAGTCCAAGATTTCAAAAAAAGAGTGATCAAATTATTGAATGAAGTAAAAGATAGTGTTAAGTGATATAAAATATGTTAAAAATGAAATGAAAGCTATAAAGAAGAACCAAAAAGAATATGTAAAACCGTTGACTGAGCTGAGGAATGATCTAAAGGTGTTGCAAATCTGAGTAGAGAACTCAGGGGGACAAATTAGTGACTTAGAAGATAGGACAATAGAAAGCACACAATCAGAATATCTACAACAGAAACAATGAGAAACAATTGAAAAAGGCATAAGAGACTTATGGGATAATAGAAAACATGCCAATCTTGCCATGATAGAAGTCCCAGAAGGGGAGGAAAGATCAAAGGGGATTACAAAGGTGTTTGAAGAAATCATGACTGAGAACTTCCCTAACATATGGAAGGAATCAGATATCCAAGTAAAAGAAGCTCAGAGTGTCCCAAACAGGAAGAACAAAAATACACACAAACCAAGACATATAAGTAAGATCGCCAGAGTAAGGATAAAGAAATAATCCTAAAGGCAGCAAGAGAATAACAAAGAGTGAGTTACAAGGGAATCCTCATAAGGCTCCCAGCTGATTTCACTACACAAATACTACAGGCCTGTAGGGAGTGGAAAGATATATTTAAAGTTCTGAATGAAAAAAAGATATACCCTAGGATATTTTAACCAGTAAGCCAATAATTTATGCTAGAAGGAGACATAAAGAATTTCACAGACAAGAAAGAGCTACAAGAGTTTAGCAAAACTAGACCCATGCTAGAAGAAATATTGAAAGGTCTACACTAAATATAAAAGCAGCAGGATGCTTCAGAAATTTAAAACTCACAGCTGGAAAGGTGATAACTCATGAATTACAAATAAAATACACAAAAAATTTTAAAAGAAGACGTACAAATCATTGAGATAGGGAGAGGGAGGAAGGAAAATAGAGAATTTTTTTTTTGGTCTTTCCTTTTAAAATTATTTGTTCTCGATAGGATGGGTTTGAGATCATATTACTAGCAGTTTAATAAAAGCAGTTACAATAATGGTCAAAACACTTATAAAAGTGGTAACAACAAGACAAAAACTTATCAGGGAGTCACTAAAACTAAATAAAATACATGACACTACATAGGAAAATGACCAAACCATAAAAGAAAGATGAAAGGAACAAAGAGGAAATACCTAATCAACTGAAAAGATAAGGTCATAATGGCAATAAACACAAACCTATCATCGATTATTTTAAATGTAAATATACTAAATGCTCCAGTCGAATGTCATAGAGTGGCATGCTAGATAATAAATCAAGAATCTTCAATATGCTGCATACAAGAGACCCAATTAAGAGAGAATGACACATATAGATCGAGAGTGAAAGGATATAAAAGTTATTCCATTCAAATGGAAAAGCCAAAAAAGCAATTGTTACAGTTCTAATTTCAGACAAAATAGTCTTTAAAACAAAGGCCATAAAGAAAGATAAAGAAGGACATTTTATAATGATTGAAGGAGTGATACAAGATGAGGATAGCACACTCGTTAATACATATGCACCAAATTGAGGAGCACCTAAATATATAAAATAATTACTAACAGATATAGAGGGGGATAGTGATGGGAATCTAATAATAGTTGGAGATTTCAACACTGCATTAACATCACTGGACAGATCATCACGACAGAAAATAAATTAGGCAACAGAGAAGTTAAATAGTACAATAGAAATATTAAACTTGTTGGATTTTTCAGAGCATTGCAGCCCCCACAAAATAGGATATATATTCTTTTCAAGTGCACATGGGACATTTTCCAGGATTCATGATATTTTTGGGCACAAAAGAAACCTCAGCAATTTTAAGAAGGAAGAAATTACCTCAAGCATCTTTACTAACCACAATGCCATGAAGCTAGAAATCAACAACAGAGAAACAAAGGAGAACAAAAGAAATCATGGAGATTAAACAATATGTTATTAAAAACCAATGGGTCAATGAAGAAATCAAAGCTAAATTGAAAAAGTACCTTGAGACAAAAGAAAATGAAAGCAAAACCAAACAAAATTTATGGGACACAGCAAAAGCAGTGCTGAGAGGGGAGTTTATAGCAATACAGGCCTTCCTGTATAAAGAAGAACAATCACAAATAAACAATTTAAACCACCAGCAGAATGCACTAGAAAAAGAAGAACAAAAAACCCCAAATGGCAGCAGAAGGAAAGAAATCATAAATATTGGGGAGGAAATAAAATAGTAATTAAAAAGAATATAGGAAAAAATCAACCAAAACAAAAGCTTGTTTTTTGAAAAAGTAATTAAAATCAACAATCCTCTGTCCAAACTAAAAAAGAAGGAAAGACAGAGAGCACAAATTAGCAAAATAAGAAAAGAGAAAGGAGAAATTACAACAACTAAAAATGAAATACAGGATGTCATATGAAAATATTATTAACTCTATATGGAAACAAACTGGATAACCTAGAGGAGATGGACAATTTTCTGGAAACATACTGTCCACCAAGATTGAATCAAGAAGAAACTGACCCCTTGAACAAGCAGAGCACTAGAAATGAATTCAAAATAGCAATATAAAACATTCCTACAAATAAAAGTCCAGGACTGGAAGGTATCACTGAAGAATTCTACTAAACATACAAAGAACTCATACCAGTACTTCTCAAAATCTTCCAGAAGATTGAAAAGGAAGGCATACTCCCAAATTCATTCTATGAAGCCACAATCACCCTGATACCACAACCAGGCAAAGACACTACCAAAAAAGAGGATTATAGGCCAATATCACTGATGAACACAGACGCCAAAATCCTCACCAAAATAGTAGCAAATAGAATCCAACACAGACAAAACATTATACATCATGACCAAGGGGGATCATGCCAGGGACACAGGGGTGAATCAACATATGCAAATCAATCAGTGTAATACAGCATATCAACAAGAGAAAGGACCAAAACAAAATGATCTCAATAGATGCAGGAAAAGCATTTGTTGAAATTCAACACCCACATATGATAAAAACTCTCACCAAAGTGGGCATAGAGGGAACATATTTCAGCATCATGAAAGCTATAGATAACAAACCTACAGCCAGCCCAGTACTCAATGGTGAGAAAGTTAAAATTTTCCCACTAAAATCGAGACAAGTCAAGGATGCACTCTATCACTACTCCAATTCAATATAAACATGGAAGTCCTAGTCACAGCAATCAAATGAGAGAGAAGTAAAAGGGATGCAAATTGGAAAGGAAGAGGAAAAAGTCTCACTATATGCAGATAGTATGTCACTAAATATAGAAAACCTTGCGAGGTCCAGACAAAAAATTCTACAGCTGATAGAAGAATTCAGCAAGGTAGCAGGTTACAAGACTAAGGTTCAAAAATCAGTGGCATTATTTATGCTAATGTTTCAGATAATACTATAGAGCTACAGTCAACATGACAGCAATGTATTGGAAGGAAAACAGACATATAGGCCAATGGAACACTCCCAATGAAGCTAGAGCACCATACACAAAAATAAAATGAGAATGTATCAAAGACTTAAACATAAGACAAGATACAATATATCTCCATGAGGAAAATATAGGCAAAATATTATCTGACATAAGATTCGAAAATTTTCTCAAAGAAATAAAAGCAAGTATAAACAAAAGAGACCTAATGAATCTTACACGCTTCTGCATAGTAAAGAAACCGGAAGTGAAGCAAAAAGACAACGTACGGAATGGGAAAATAAATGTGCATATGAAAGCTACAAAGGCTTGATCGCCAGAGTATATAAGCAGTTCATCCAACTGAATAAGAAAAAATAAACAACGCAACCCAAAAATGGGCTGAAAAACTCAACAAGCAATTCTCCAAGGAAGACATACAAATGATCAAAAGACACGTCAGACAATGCTCAATATCACTGATTATCAGAGAAATGCAAATAAAAACTACAGTGAGTTAACACCTCACAATAGTCAGAATGGCCATCATTCAAAAATCCACAAATGACAAATGCTGGAGAGGCTGTGGATAAAAGGGTACCGTCCTTCACTGCTGGTGGCAATGCAGTTTGGTTCAGCCAGTGTTTAAAACAGGATGGAGATCCTTCAAAAGCCTAGGAATAGACTTACAATATGATCGAGGAATCCCGCTCCTGGACATAAATCCAGAAGGAACCCTATTTCAGGATGACACCTGCACCCCAATGTTCATAGCCAGCACTATTTACAATAGCCAAGACATGGAAACAGACTAAATGTCCATCGACAGTTGGATGGATAAAGAAGAGGTGGTATATTTATACAATAGAAGATCAGTCAGCCATATAAACCAACAACGTAATGCAATTTTCAGAAACATGGATGCTCCTGGAGATAATCAGTCTAAGTGAAGTAAGCCAGAAAGAGAAAGAAAAATACCATATGAGATGGCTCATCAGTGGAATCTAAAAATAAAAAAAAAACAAAAAAAGCACAAAATTAAAAGAGAAATAGACTCACAGACATAGAATACAATGTTTTGGTTGCCAAGGGTGTAGGGGTCGGGGAAAGTTAGACTGGGAGGTCAAAATTGTAGAATAGATAAACAGGATTGTAGTTTATAGCACAGGGAAATATATAAAAGTTCTTACGGCAGCTCAGAGAGGAAAAAATGGGACAAAAATGTATATATGTTCATTGTAACTGAAAAAGTGTGTTCTACGCTGGAATTGGAGAGAACTTTGTGAAATGAATGTAAACCAATAGAAAAAAGTTAAAAAAAGAAAAAAGCATGATCCTAAATATTACAGGTGTAAATACAAATTTGAGAGAAAAAAACTATGCAAAAAAGTAGTAAAACCAAAAATTCTGTTTAATGTTTTCTTTTTAAGATAAGCAAAATCAAAAAACCTCTAGCCTGGTGTGTCATGAAGAAAAGAGAGATACACCAAAGAAATAAAATATGAAATAAAAGAAGAGAAATAACAATTGTTAACTCAAATATACAAATAAGGGTTCACTCTGTCAACAATTACATGCCAAAAAACTGGACAAATTAGAAAAAATAGAGAAATGTCTAGAAAGAGACCAAGATAAGGAGAAACAAATAATTTGAAAAAACTGATTACTAGAAGAAAGATAGAATCTGCATTAAAAATTATCGTTAAATATCAGTGCAGATTTAATCAGCTCCCGTGGAAAACTGTACAAAAATACAAAGCAGGACTCATACTCTTCAAACTATTCAAAAATAGTGAAGATGTGGGAAACTCCCAAATTAATTATATGAAGATTTCATCACCCTGAGAGCAAAGCCAACAAACAAAGTACGGGCAAAGGGAAATTCAAGCAAATATATTTGATTGAATTAGATGCAAAAATTCAACAAAATGTTATTAGCAAACTAAATCCAGCAATACCTAAAATGAATCATACACCATGATCTACTTGGATTCAATGCAGGGTCACAAGAGAGGTTCAACATACAAAAATCAATTAGTTTGAAACACCACATTAACAAAATGAAAAGGGAAAACGATGTGGTCATAAATCCATCAAAAGTATTTCACAAAATTCAACATTTATACAGAAAACATCAACAAATGCAACAACAACAACAACAAAAACAACAACAGCAACAACAACAACAGAAACCTCTTATCAAAGTAGGATTCAGGAAATATATCTCAACATAACTAAAGTCATTAATTACAGACATACAGACAAAATAATATGCAAAAGTGAAAAACTGAAAGCCAAATAAAGGAATAAGACAAGGATGTCCAATCTTACCATTTCTATTAAACACAGTATGGGATGTCCTAGCAACAGCAATCGGACTAGAAAATAATTTACTCTTGTTGGATTGAATGAAGTAAAACTGTTGTTATTTTAGATGACATGATAATCTATATAGAGATCCCTAAAGAATCTCCACATCAGAACAAATTAAAAAATTAAAGACATTTAGCAAAGTTCATGATTAATATACAAAAACTGTCACATTTCTTTACCCTAACAGTGAAATATTCCAAAATTTTAAAAACTTCATATGAAATCAGATCAAAAAATGAAAAACCTGTGAAAAAACCAAGATAATAAAATCAATAATACACATAAATAAATTTGAAGATGATGTAAAGAAATGGAAAGAAATCTCAATGTCTTAATTTAGAGGAATTATTATTGTTAAAATATACATACTACAAATAATGTCTACAGATATAAAGTGATTCAGATCGAACTACATGATATTTTCCACAGAAATAAAAACAGTCCTAAGATTTGTAAGGAACTGCAAAAGACCCAGAACTGCAAAAGGAACAATGAGGAAAAAGAACAAGTTGGAGGCATAACCCATAATCCTCCCAGGTCCCAGAATATATTACAAAAATACAGTAATCAAAACAACACAATACCAGAAAGCATACAAACATCTATATTACTGGAAAAGAACACAGAGGCAGAAATTAAACATCACACCTTTGGTCAACTAAACTATGACAAAGGAAACAAAAATATACAATGCCTAAAAGACAGAGATTGTGGAGAAAAAGGAACATCATGGACACTGTTGATAGGAATGCAAAGTATTGATTACATTGCATATATACTACAAATTTTCTTCATCCATTTTTCTGTCAAGGAATGTTGGGTATGTAGGTCCCTGTCTGAAGGCTCTAGAGAATAAGCCCATGGGCTGAACTGATAAACAAGCTGTGAGGAATGTCACATATCCAGGCTGGATAAGAAATGGCCTAAACAATGTATCCAGTATGGATGGCTGGATAGCCTATGCTGGATAAGTTTCTCAGAGGAGGACAACCTAAGACAGGCATGGCCAGCTGGATAAGAGATGGCCTACTTAATGAAGTTCCATGATAAACTTTAAAACAATCCTTGATAATTTAACATTCTGTGCTTACTGCAAGAGCATGGTGACATAAATTGCTTAAGATTATTAACATTGTTATAAATTAGATGATATGTGAGGCATTGTGCATGTCCTATATAAACCCTTTTTCTAAGAATCAATAAACAGAGAACTGCTCTGCTTCTCTCCACACAGTGTGTGTATATGATATCATGCCACTGACAGGGTTAATTTAATTTGATGGGAGTATCTTAAAAGGATGTTGCATTATATAGAATGCTGTTTCTGCACATATTGAGATGATTATGTGAGTTTTATTTCTCATTCTATTGGTGTGGCATGTCACCTTTATTGATTTGAATATTTTGAAGTATCCTTAAACCCAGGGATAAATCCCTTTACTCATGAATGTGTATCATACATTAAAAGTGTTGTTGAATTCATTTTGCATGTGTTTTGTTGAGAATTTTGGCACATATATTCATCAGGGATAATATTGTATATTTTGCATATAATGTCCTTTCTAGCACTGTTATACAAATAAAGCTGGCATCATAAAATAAGTTTAGAATCTTTCAACCCCTTCAAATTCTTGGAAGATATGGGGAAGAATTGGTGAAAAATTGTCTTCAAATGTATGACAGAATTCACCAGTAAAGCCGTCTTGTAAATTTTTTCTGGTTTCAGACGTTTGGATTATTGATTTACTCATACACCCTTTTGCTCTATTTAAATTTCTAATTCCTTCTTCATTAAGTATTAGAAGACATATGTTTCTGGGAAATTGTCTTTTCTAGGTAATTCAAATCGTTGACTAGTGGTAATATCTTATGATGCTTTGCATCACTACAACTTTAGTTGTAAAATCTTCTCTTTCATTTCTTATTTTATTTGAGTCTTTATTTTCTTAGACAATCTAAAGGTTTGTCCAGTTTATGTTTAAAAGAAACAGACTTTGGTATTTTTTTTTATCTTTTCAATTGTTTCTCTTGTTATTTGCCTTATTCCCATTCATTGAATTTTCTTCTATATTCTTTCTGTTTTCTCCTGGATTCGTGAGGTGTAAAGATAGTGTGAATATTTGTATTTCATTTATAATTAAATATTTTTTATTTCTTTATTATTTATTGATTAATTAATTAATTAATTTATTTATTTATTTACATATTTATTCATTTATTTATCTTTGAATTACTGCAATTTACAATGTGTGAATCTGTGGGTTTATCACAGTGTTCCCATACATGCATATATTTGTGTGCCTAGTAAATATTACTTCAAGATATTTAACTTACTGCCCTGTGTCATAAAAATAATTTTGAAAAAATATATCTTTATATATATTGGATAACATTTATAAATCTACTGATCCCAGATTTATCCTCTCGCAGCCCATTTCCGCAGTAATTATAAATTTGTTTAGTAGATCTGTGACTGTGTTTCAGTTTTGTAGATGAAGCCATAGTGTTCTCAACCAAATTTTTTTTTTAAGGTTCCACATATGGCATGTCATGTATTAATTTTCTTTCTCTTTCTGGCTTACTTCAATTAGAATGACACTTTTTGGGGACATCCATTTTTCTGTAAATGTCATTGTTTTATTTTTTATTGCAGAATATTATTCCATTGTGTAAATATGGCAAAACTGCTGAATACTGTCATCTGTTGTTGGACAATTAGGTTGCTTCCATGTCGTGGCTGCTGTATATAGCCCTGCTAAGAACATTTTGCTGCCGATGTCTTTTTGAATTACGGTTCCCTTTGATATATACCCAGAAGTGGGATAGTTGGGTTGTATGTTGTCTATTTATATTATTTAGAGGAATCCCCATCCTGGTTTCAACAATGAGTGAACCAAACTACATTCCTTCCAACAGTGTAGGAGGGTTCTCTTTCTCCACAGCTTCCCCAGCATTTATTGTTTGTGGAGTTTTGAATGATGGCCATTGTGACTATTGTGAGCTGATACTTCATTATTCTTTTGAATTGCCCTTCTCTGATAATGATGGTGAGCAACTATTTTTTCATATAGCTATGTGTCATTTGTATGTCTTTATTTGAGAATTGCTTCTTTAGTGCTTCTGCCCACTTTCAGATTGGGTTTCTTGTGGTTTTTTTTATTATTATTAGGTGGTATGAAGTCTTTATATTTTGAAAATTTAGCCTTTGTCAGATGCATCACTTCTAAATATTTTCTTTAATCCTGTAGGTTGTCATTTTGCTTTGTTTATGGTTAAATTTGCTGTGCAAAAGCTTATAAGTTTAATTAGGTCCCATTTATTAATTTTGCTCTTACATCCATTACCTGGGTAGGCTGTTTTAGGACATCATTGCTGAGAATTATCTCAGAGTGTTTTGCATATATTTTCTTCTACTCTGTCTTGCCTTACATTTAAGTCTTCAAGCCATTTTGAGTTTATTCTTGTGTATGGAGTGAAGGAGTGGTCTATCTCCATTGCTCTGCATGCTGTTATCCACTTTTCCCAATACCAGTTGGTGAAGAGATGGTCTTTTCTCTGTCATATTCTTGGCTACTCTGTCAAATATTAATTGAACATAGGCCTGTAGATTTATTCCTAGGCCCTCTATTCTGTTCCATTGGTCCATATGCCTGTTTCTGTACCAATATCATGTCATTTTGATTATTGTAGCTCTGCAATAGTGTATGGAGACCTGGTTGTTTATTCCTCCAGCCTGTTTCTTTTTCTTGAATATTGCTTTGGAAATTATGGATCTATGATGACTCTGTTAAATCTTAGGATCATTTGTTTCAGTCACAAAAAGAAATGTTTTGCAAAATTTGATAGGAAATCATATTAAGTTTGTGGATTGCCTCGGACAGTATTGCCATTTTAACAGTATTGTTTCTTCTACTTCAAATTCATTGGGTATCTTTTCAATTCTTCTAATCTTTTTTGATTTCCTCAATCAATGTTTTCTAATTCTCTATGTATAAGCCATTCACCTCCTTGGTCAGATTTATTCTTAAGCATTTTATAGATTTGGATGCAGTTATAAAAGCGGTTGTTTCTATACTTTGTTTTCCTGTTGATTAAATATTAGTGTAAAGAAATGAAATTGTTTTTTTACATTAATCTGGGTAGTTTGACCAGTTCCTTTTTTAGCCTAAGTATTTTTTGTGAAGCTTTTACAGTTTTCTATATATAGTGTCATGTCTGCATATCGTGGCAATTTTACCTCTTATTTTCCAGTCTGAATACTTTTATTTCTTTTTCTTGCCTGATCATTGTAGCTAGGACTTCCAATACTATATTGAATTGAAATTGTGAGAATTGGCAACCTTGTCTTGTCTCAGCTTTTTGTGGGAAGGGTTTCAGGTTTTCACCATTGAGTAATTTGCTGGTATATGTTTGTCATAAATAGCTGTCATTATGTTGAGATATGGTCCCTCTATGCACACTTTGATAAGAACTTTTATTACAAATAGGTGTTAAATTTTATCAAATGCTTTTTCTTTACCTACTGAGATGATCATGTGTTTTTTTGTCCTCTCTGTTGTTGATATGGTGTATCACAATTGATTGATTGATTTGTATATGTTCAACCATCTTTGCGTTCCTGGGTTGAACCTAAATTGACCATGGTGTATAATCTTTTTTTTCATGTTGTTGGATTCTGTTTGTTAATACTTCCTTAAAGACTTTTACATCTATGTTTATCAATGATATTGGCCTATAGTTTTCTTTTGGAATAGTGTCTTTGGTTTTGGTATCAGGTTGATGTTGGCTTTATGATGTGAGTTTGGGTGTACTCTCTCCATGTCAATCTTTTGGAAAAGCTTGAGGAAGTGTGTTATGGATCTTTCTTTCTATTTTTGGTCAAATTCCCCAGTGAAGATATTTGGGTCTGAATTTTTGTTTGCAGAGATTTTTTATTTTATTGATAATTCTATTCTATTTCTGGTGATCTCTCTGTTCAAATGGTCAATTTCTTCTTAATGCAAAAATGGTTGGCTGAATGTTTCCAGAAACTTCTGCATTTCTTCCTGGTTATCCAGTAAGTTTCCATAGAGTTGCTCATGGTATTCCCTTATGATATTTTGCAAATTTGTTGTACTCTTTGTAGTTTCTCCAATGTCATTTCTTATGTTATTTGTGTTCTCTCTCTATTCTTGTTGATGTGTCTGTCCAGAGTTTTGTCGATTTTGTTTACTATTTTAGAAAAGAGTTTGATTTTTTTCTATTTATTAATATCTACTTCAATTTTCCTTCCTTTATCTTTATTATTTCCCTCTTTCTGCTGACTTTTGGTTTTGTTTGCTCTTCTTTTCATGATTAGTTTACATAGAACATTAGATTATTTATTTGAAAATGCTCTTCTTCTTTGAGGAGGGCCTTGTCACAATGATCTTCCCTCTTAAGCCTGCTTTAATTGTATTCCATAAACTTTGCATAGTGTTTTGTCATATTTCTCAAGATATTTTTTAATTTCTTATTTTACTTCATCAACTCCCCTCTTGTTTTAGTACCATGTTGTTTAATCTTCTTGCTGTCATTTTTTCTCCCTGTTTTTCTGTGATTGATTACTACTTTCATGGTATTATACTCAGAAAAGATGCTTGAAATAATTATTATCTTCTTAAATTTTTTGAGGATTCTTCTGTGCCTGAGTACATAATCTTTCCAAGAAAATGTTTCATGTGCACTGGGAAAGAATGCATATTCTGCTTTGGGGAGAAGTACTGTTTTGAAAATATCAGTCAACTCCAATTATTTTATCTTATCTTTTAGTGTCTTTGTTCCCTTATTAATTTCCTGTCTGAAAGACCAGTCTAGTGATGGTAATGGGGAGTTATAATCTCCTACTGTGATTGTGTTCCCATCCATTTCTCCCTTTTTATCTATTAGTATTTGCTTTCTGTATTTAGGTGCTCCTATATTGAGGACGTATATCTTAATGAGCATAACACCCTCAGTTTTTATTGCTTCTTTAATCATTATATCATGTCCTTGTTTATCTTTCTCTATGGCCTTTGTTGTAAAGTCTATTTTGTGTGAAGTCAGTACTGCTAGTCCTGCTTACTTTTCATGTCCATTTGCATGGAATATATTTTTCAATCCTCTGACGTCATTTATGTGTGTTCCTCTTACTAATGGGGTCTCTTGTATCTTCATTATGTAGGGTCTTGTTATGTTATCCCATCTGACAATATTTATCTTTTTAATCAGGCACTTTGTCTATTAAAAATTGTGATAATTATTGATGACTGGTGTTTATATCCATTTTGAACTTCATTTCCCTTTTGATTTTGTATTTCCTTTTTGTTCATTTCTTTATCTTTTGTGGCTTGATAATTTTTTTATTATCCTGGTTTCTTTCTGGATTTGTGACTTCATTGTAAGCTTTTGACTTATGGTTGACCTGTTTTTTATGTAAAGTGACCCATTACTATATCTATTTATTTTAACTGATAGGAATACAAATTCTAACCCATCCTAAAGAGAAGAGAAACAAGAAGAAAATACTCTGTATTAACTGTTTCACTCTCTGACACTTAAAAATTTTGATGTCCTGTTTTACAACATCATGTTTATGCAATTGTAAGTCATTGTAATTATTGCCTTTCTAATTATGCCTTCCTCTTTTCTATAACATCCTGCTTCTTTTTGTTTTAGAGTAGATCTTTCATTATTTCTTTTTCTGTTGCTAAATTCTTCTATATTTGTTTTTTCAGAAGTTATTTATCTCTCCTTCTTCTAAAGGATATCCTTGCTTGATAAATTATCTTAGATTACAGCTTTCTTTCATTCAGGGCTTTGAATATGTCTTGCCACTGCCTTCTGCCTGTTGTAATTGTGTAGGAACATGTTTAAAAATATAATGTATATAATTTTATGTATATGTAAAGAATACTTAGAAATGAAGTTAACAATTGAGATGAAAACCTATACATTAATATATAGAAAACATTGATGAAGGAAATTAAAACAGATCCAAAGAAATGAAAAGATCTCTTATGTTAATGATGTGAAACTATTTGGTTGAAACAACCATACTACACAAAGCAATCTAAATTTAGTGTGATTCATGTCAATATAACCATGAGATTTTTCCATTACATAGAACAAATAAATTCAAAATTTATATGTATCCACAAAAATCATGAGTTGCTGAAATAATCTTGAAAATATGTATTAAATCTAATAGTGTAAAGTTCTCTGATGTTAAACAGTCCTACAAAGATTTAGTAATTTAAATAACATGATACTGACTCAAAAACAGACACCAAACAATAGAAGAGAATAGAGCAACCAGATGTAATCCCTCACACTTATGATCAATTAACCCATGAAAAATGAAGCAGGAGTATAATATGAAGGAAAGACATTCTCCTAAATATGTAGTGCTGGAGAGATTGAACATGAGAAATATAAATTAGAGTATTTCCTCACATTGTATACAATACATGCGCACAGAATATCTTTTATTTATTTTGTTTACTTTTATTTCTTACACCTGTAATTTATTGATCTATGTTTTGATCTTTTATTTCACTTATCAAATTTATTCCTTTTTTTTTCTTTTTGGTATAAATTTACACACAATTGTTTTCCCAATTTCTCTTTCTGATAATGAGTTCTTACTATATAAAAATGCAATGGATATTTGTATATTGATTTTGTATTCTGCAAGTTTACTAAGTATGTTCAGTATTTCTAACAGTCACTGGAGGAGTCTATGGGGTTTTCCATCTATGTATAATTATGTCATCTGTAAAAATTTTACTGCTTCTTTACAAGTTGTATGCATTTTATATTTTTTCTTGACTAGTTGTTCTGGCTCAGACTTCTAGAAGTGTAATTTAGGACTTGTGACAATGAGCTACTTTTTTTATTACAGGACCTGAGATAAACCTTTCTGTATGTTTACATTGAACTTGATTTTATTCATGCGTATTACATTTATGCCTTTTATTATGTTTAGTTACATTCTATCTAAAGTGAATTTGTTAAGAATACTTTTATAGAAAACTTAAGATTAGATCTGTCAATAAATTTCCTACAGTTTTTGAGACTGTTATTTCTAAATTCTCTGTTTTTAAAGGTATGGTATACCATATATTACTTTGCGTATGTTAAATAATATTTATGAATCAGGACTAAATCCTTCTTAACTATAGTTTATAATAGTTATAATATGCAATAAATTCAGGTTGCTAACTTTTATTTAGAATGGAATATACACATACTGAATGAGAAATTTACATTGTAGCTTGAGTGTAGATTTATTTATTCAAAAATTTTGTCTCTCATTTTGGATTTGGTTTATGTTTAATGGATTTTATTTCTTATTTAAGAATATAAATTTTGGTTGAACTTGATTTACTACAGTTTACTGATAAAGAACATAGCTATTATTTACAATTAGTGAACAAAACACTTGCCTTAAAGTACCATATTTTACTAACAATGACAACTGTTTTAGGACTGAGAAACATATTGCTTCCTAAAATGCATTGCCTGGTCTTTTCCACCCCAACCCACGTATTCTCTAATTCCTTTGTATTTTGATTGTTTGCCCCTAAATGGAGGTAATGCTTATTGAACCCAGGATCTTGTGCCTAAGTGTATTTATCAACATCATTTTAGAACACTTAACAGAAGCCACAAGAGTATGTATTATAAAGATGACAAGAAAATTTATTCCTTCTAGGGACTGAAAACCTCTGAGTGAAAGAATGGCAAAAATAAACATTTGTAAGAATACTGTAAGATTTTCTCTTGTGTAAATTTAAAGAAATATATAAAACTACATTTATTTTACTTATAGCACTGAATTACAAGTTAAAACAAAAATTCTCCCCTTTAGAATTTCTTAAATTTGATTGACTATTTTAATCTAATTTTATTTCATAAATATTTACCATTTATATATAAACATAACAAATAAACTAATATTTATTCTGTTCATGTGTTGAATATAGAGCTACTTATTTTAAAGTACACAGATAAAAAACTACTTCCACTTCCAAATCAAATTATGTTTCACTTTAATTACAAATGATAATGAAATAGTTATAAATTTTTGTAAATGTTTTACACAAATTTCACTTTAAAATCCAAGACTTTAAAATTATTTTATATATTTTGTGATTATTTATTCTCTGTTCACATATCTGGTATAAATTTGTGTACAAAAGGATGGAGATTGGTTTTATTTCTTAGACACCAAAATTAAATTATTTAAATAGATTTTGTGGGGATAATATTTGCAGATCACCGTATAAAATTAAGCATCATATATGCTTCATTTTAACTGGATGAATGAGAAGTAAACACTGGCTGAATGTTACACTTGAATTGCTAGGAGACCAGTCGATTGTGATGTCACAGCTTCTCAAATTGAGAACCATTGTGATGGCCTCGCAGTTTATCTGTGCTGGCCCGCCAAAACAGCATTTGAAGCTGCAGTGCACAAAATTATGCAGATTAGAAATGTAGTTGTAGAAAATGTTATTTGAGATGGCACATGTTTCTACAGAAATTCAAGTTGTGTCTCCTAAATATGGACCAACTTCTTCAGGAATGTACAGTAGATCTCTATTGTGTGATCAAACATTCTCTGGGGACTTGGACTTGAGGTCTATGATTGAGGAAAATGTTTTTAAGGCTTTGTCTGAAGAATCCCTGATAAAAAGGGTATGTTACAAACATTGTGTCTCTGAACCAGATGAAGATAATGATTTTCGTTCTCTGACATATCCAAGAAAACTCTGGAAAATGGTTGGGAATGACCAATTTAAATCCATCTGTTGGGATGATAATGGAACTTCCATAGTGATGGATGAAGATGTCTTTATGAAGGAAAATTTGGAAAGAAAGTCTCCTTTCAGAATATTTGAACCTGGAAGTATGAAAAGTTTAGTTAGACAGCTAAACCTTTATGGATTTAGTAAAGTGCAGCAGAATTTTCGAAGATCTGCTTCTCTAGCTGACTTTCAGGCAGAAGAAAAAGAAGTCTCTGTTTTAAGCAAGGTATTAAGAAATTTTAGTTACCACTTAGTAACTTATATATAAAATTTTATTTTGTACATCAATCTATGGTAATATATATGTAAAACTAGATTTTGAAAACTGTACAAAACTGTTAAAACTAAAATACTTTATTTTTCAAAAAAATGAGGACAGTGTCTTATGTAGTCAAGATTATGGGAAATTTGCTTACAACTATGAATCTTACCACAAATTTAAATAAAGTTATTAAAACTGCTTTTAAAAAATGGCATTCACCGTTACTGCAAATGCTAACTTCATAAATTTGATGACTATACTATTTAAATGGTATTTTCCAAATAAGAAACTTCAAAATATTGTCATCAATGTTCATATTTTGATGATAATATCTTTGCATAGTAAACGTGAATTCTGAGGTTTTATAGGTTAGGCTTATTGTAGCCTTGTATTTCGGTTTAAAATATTACTAAAATCTTTCTCCTTTGGTTGTAGCAGCAGTTCTATCATAATCCTAATTTTAAACTAAGCTGTCCCCTGATTTCAGTGAGAATAAAAGGAATAGTTGGGATTAAAAATGCCTCTCTGGTGGCTTCATTGGCTGAAGATTTCAAAAAGAAGCACTTAAAGCATGTTGTAATGTGGACACTCATAGTTCAGATTTTGTGGCTGACAATAGAGGATAAAGTGCATTTTTACCTTCTGCAAATTTAAACATGCTTCTAATAAGAAAGCCCTCTACTAGCCACATAAATGGTGATACGAATACCCTGATCAGAGGTGATTTTTCTCCTCTATGATCAATGTCATTTAGACATCCAGTACAAATTGCAATGGATCAACGTGCTATTTTAAATCAGTTGACCATTATCCACGGGCACTCTCAAAGCAGCTACAATGAAGCAAATGGCCGTGTTGTGAAATTCATTACAACTAAAACTTCTACTTCTCAGTACAGCATCTTATCTCCCATACAGTGCAATTATTTTGGACTGATGGAGGAACCTCCTACTTTTCCAAGTGGATATCACAAAATATCTGCCAGTGAAGGTTGTTTTTCTAAACTTCAACCAGGTAGAAACCCACGGATTCCAGTGCCAGAGCTAGCCAATACATCAGCTACTTCTCTTTCAAGGCCAAATCATCAGCCATCTTCAGCTTATGAACGTCATCCTAATTACAACTGATCTACCAGAGGACTACCAGATTATGCAGGATAACAAAGATTAAAATTGATGTTGTTAAATGTCGACAAATATCTGCAATATTCTTATTTGAACAATAAACATAGATGTGCACCTGTATTTTCCTTATATTTTTTAAGTAGACTTAAGTGTGAAATGGGAGATTAAGTTACCATTTAAAGAAAAAAAAGAGATATTTGATTGATATGATCATTTGATGGAAGAATATGGGAGTAAATTTAAATAATTTCTTGTAAGGAAGAAGAGAAAAATGGAAGAATTTGGGAAAAGACTATAACATGGAGAGAGGGAAAAGTACTAAGTGGTTTCTGGTTCATCCTGGAAAGTATCAAAAGTGATAAGTTAGGATATGTTGGAACAGGAGATCAATGCCGGAAACGGCCCAGGGATCCTGGTCTCGATTATGTCATCCCTGGATTCATAAAGGTCACATGATATAGTCCCAGAAGGCACATTCATCATGTGGTAGAATTTAAGAAGCAATTTTATCTATGGTGTTCTTTGTGCTGTTCTCAAAGCATTCCAATTGGTGCTTTCATTTCCTGCCCTCAAGTGTCTACACTATATCTTCTAGTCAATACTTTATGTTGCTTTTATGTTCCAGCCAAATACAAGCTTAAGTCCTCAGGGTGGCACTATATGCCTTTCTAAATCTAACCCCAGAAACTCAACTTAGTTTTGTTATTTCTTTAAAAATCTGGCATCTGACTACCTTGGCATATCTTAATGTTTCACTGTATCTGGAGATATATCCAGGCAAATGCTTGTCAACTATGTTAGCTGCAACCTCACCACTTTTGCTTCAGCTCATCATTGGGCTTAGGGTGTTCTCATTTTACCTAGTTAGACTTTCCCAGTCTCAGCACAGAAGCCACCTCCTCCAGATGTTTTCTGTCTATCCCCCTTTCCTTGTCTAACTTGGATACCGGCACAGAAAGCACAGCACATGCCACAGAATGCATTTTATTATTTAGTGAATGAAAAATACATGTTGACTTTAAGCAAAATCTACTTTCCTGAAGCAACAAAATTCTCATGGTTTTCAAACTATTTCGTTATGGTCTTTACTCTTCACCACAAACTAGCTCTTTTCATAGCCCAAGGACTAGTCTCTCAAGACAGTAAGTGGATGTAGGTACAGGAGACAAAGTATTATTTTCTTCTTAATTCATACCTCCAGTAGCCAAAAGCACTAAATTCCCATTTGCTGCATTTTTTCCTGTCTCTTCATCACCCACCCACCCCAAAATTGCTGATTCTCTTCTCCATATGAATAACTATACTGACTTCTAATAAATTTACTTCTTAGAATCAGAGCTTTGTCCAGAAGAGACAGTACCATTGCAAACATTTAATATAGGTTTATACACCCCACATAAATTGTGCCCCTTCTAACCTTCAGACAGTAAGTATCTAACTGGTACTTGACGGTTGGTTGGGGTGGTCATATTCAGTTACCAAATTGCAATCTAAAATGTGTGGACTCAAAGGAGGTGAGAGTGGTGGAATTAAAAATTTGTCCAACTGCAAGAATACCAAATTTCTGCAGATATTAAGAAATATAAAATATTCACCGAAGACTTTGTCTATTTCCCATTAAATTAAAATAAAAGTGAAACATTTTCAGATTGTGAAATGCTGGAAAACTTTTAGGCAAGGTCAGGGAGCCTAAGGCTTCTGCTCACAATCATGCAGAAAGTGTCATCTGATAAGACTGAAATGGCAAGCTTGAGTCCTGAAAATGTGTCACCAGTTGTGAAGAAAGCCTTTGATAACCTGGAGAAAGGGCAAATGAGCCAGGGTATGTTCTAGCAACATGCAACCATTATCACCTTTACCAAGAGAATAAAAAGGCCCACTTGCAGCAGGAGAACTGTGTCTGCACAGCACCTGTTGTTCCTACAACAGAAACATCAAGCTTTTAAATTTGTCAGCTCAGCTCAGATGGTAGCTATGTTGTTTTTTGCATTAGCAGTCTGGGCTTCAAATGGGCTTGTTCGGCAGATAGTTTCCAGCTCTCTTATCAAACAGTGGGTCTTAGTGTGATCACCATAACAAGGATCTATACTGATAAGTCAAAACCTACAGTTTCCTTTCAAAATTAGAAATTCTAAAGAAGAATATTGTTTGTCCATCTGTAGTTTTCTACCTGGGAAAATCTAGACTATTGGCAAATGTACAAAATTTGGGTGGTGCTGTGAAAACTATTCTCTGCGCTTTGCCACTGAATACTTCCCACTAATAACTACAAATCTGTCTACCATTTTGTGTGTGTGTGAAGATGGTTTGTTAAGAAGTAACTAAGTTTTTCTTAGTTGAGTCATCAGTGAATTATTCCTCTGCATCTGGCAGAATCTCTGTGAATTAAGAGTTTCACTGAGCCACCAGGTTTTCTTCCGATCAGGGAGAGGTAGATTATATTTCTCCCAGTATACTAATTGTTAGCTGTTCATTGAATCCAGAGCTGATGCTAAGGTCAAGCCACTGAACCCTTGAATTGGACTGAGGCATATATATTCTCCAGTTAACAGAGCCCAGCACAGACTGTCTTCTTTTTAATTTAAGCTTATGTCCAATTTTTTTTAATTCTAATTGTTGACATAACTTATTTTGGTTTTGAACACCCCGTGACATATTTATAGAGACTGAACTACTGACTTATTACAGTTCACTTAGAAATAGCAATAACCTTTCTTTCGTTGGACTACCTGGATTAGAGTGACAGTAGTCATCATTTTGAAAGCAGTACTCAGTGCTAATAATGCAGAACCACTATACTTCTTTGCCCAGCAATTAAGCTAGAATGTTTGTTGTGGATCTCAGGGATTATCCTCACATACCCTAATGCACCCATGAGAAAACACCACATTGTTATCCAAAATCAAGTTTTTGTCAGTATTGCATTCCTATTGCATAAAAGTTAAGAATTGTAGGAGTTCTGAGATTTTATCATACTGAGATTTTTAGCAACCTAGCATGTTCATTTTTTACCTATGCTGTCGGGGAGATGAGACCATAGGTCACAGACAGTGAAATTTATCACTCACAGCAAGAGCAGCCAGTTTTAAATTTATATCTATTCCCTAATCTCAGATGAATACACAGAGTGAAATTTTGTCGCCTACAGAATCAGTAGGCTGTTAACATGCAGAAAGATAAAGGCATGGTAAAACACTAATTTTATAAGTATATTTATGTAAAATATTTTAGAATCACTTATTTATTACTATCTTTACCTAGGATAAGTATATCATGACTCAAGATTACTTGCTGCAAAAATAATCATGAGAAATTTCATGGGAAAAATTACCATTGATTTTCCATTTTTCTTCCGCTTTTACTGAGATATAATTGTCATAAAACATTGTGTAAGTTTAGGTGCACAGGATATTGATTTGATTTACAAGTATCTTGAAATTAATATCAAGGCAACTTTAGGGAGAATTCATTATATCATTTAGATACAATATAAAAGAAATACTATTTGTCTTTTGGTCGTGATGAGAAACCTTATGGTCTACTCTCTAGCAACATTCATATAGAACATAAAGCAGTATTTATTGTAATTTTCATGTTACTACGGGGCATCCCTAAAACACGTTTATTTTACAGCAGTAGATTTGTAGCTCTTGAGTGCATTAATCAATTCTCTTTCCCAAACCCTGCCTCTGTTAACTACAAATCTAATTTTTTTCTTTAAGTATGTTTGTTTTTGAAATGAACTTTAATCTATAACACTGTGTTAGTTTCTCTTACACAACATGTCCTTTTCTATTTTTAATATATTTCAAACTGATCACCAGAATATATCTAGTTATGATATTTTGCTATTTAAAGATATTTCATAGTCATTGACTATTCCCCATACAGTACATTTCTTGCCCCTGATTCATTTAATTTGCAACTGGAAAGTTTTCTCTCTTCATTTTCCTCAGCTTTATCTTTTCCTCACCCCATTTCCCTCCTTCTTGTGAACAACCTGTTTCTTTCTATATCTATAACTCCTTTTCTGTGTTGTTATATTCATTTGTTTAAAATTACAAATATGAGTAAAATCATTCAGCATTTGTCATTTACTTTCTGAGATATTTCACTTAGCATATTACCCTCTTTGTCTACCCACTTGTTGCAAATGACAAGAACTTATTCTTTTTATACCTGAGTAATAACCCATTGTAATTTTATGTGTGTTTGTGCATATATATATATATATATATACACACACACACACACACAGGGCATATATATACAGTGTGTGTATATATATATAAATATAGACAAATCTGTAGTTAATATTTGTAGATATATATACTATAAACACACATCTTCTTTATCCATCATCTATTGATGAGCAATTAATTTGCTCCTATATCCTGTCTATTGTGAATTTTGCTGCAGTGAGTATAGGGTTGAAATTATATTTACTTATTAGTGTTTTTATTTTCTTGAAATAAGTATCCAGGTATAGAAATGTTGGATTATATTTCATTTTTAATTTTTACATAAAGCTCCATGTGGTTTTCCACAGTGGCAGCACATATTTACATTCACTCCAGCAGTGCATCAGGGTTGTTTGTCATACATCCTCACCAACACTTATGTTTGTTATCTTTTTGATAATAGTCATCTGACAGGAGTGATATAAACTCTCATTGTGTTTTGGTCGTGCATTTTTCTGATGGTTAGTGATTTTGATCGGTTTCATGTGCCTGTTGGTAACATTTCCCTCACTATATATTCATTTTTTGTAAAGGGCCAAATGACAATAACTGATTTCATTTTCAGGCATTCTTTGTGTTCCATTATTCTGTTTGTTCTGTGCCACTACCATATTTTCTTTCTTACTGTAGATTTGTATTATAGTTCAAAATCAGGGACAGTGATAATTTCTATTTGTTCTTTCTCACAGTTGTTTGTGTTTTTAGTTTGTTTGTATTCTTTTCTTCCTTTTTTTAGTGATTTCAACTCATTTGTGTTTACATGTAAATTTTAGAATTATTTTTTGCAAGTGTCTGAAAATGCCCTTGGTATTTCGATAGGCACTGAATTTAATTTGTGTATATTCTTGGCTAATACTGTCATTTAAACAATAGTTTTTTCCTCATCTATGAACACAGAATATCCTTTCATGTGTTTGCATTATCTTCAATTTCTGTTATAAATATTTTATAGTGTTCTGAGTACAGGTCTTTTACCTCCTTGGCTGGATAAATTTTTGATTTTTCTTTGGTATTGCAAGTGTAAATGAGGCAGTTCCCTCACTTTCTCTATCTGTTAGCTTGTTCTTAGTGTGTAGAAATGCAAGATTTCTGTATGTTAATTTTACATTCTGAAATTTTACCAAATGCATTGATAGCCCTAGTAGTTTTGTGGCATCATTTTTAGGATTTCTGTTTAATGTATGTATCTGCAAACAGATTCTTTTACTCCTTTTCTGAAATAGCTATATTTTATTTACTTTTATTTTGGAAAGCTATGGCTAGAATTTCCAATACTATACTGAATAAAAGAAGTAAGAATGAGCATTCTTGTCTTCTTCCAGCTCTTATTGGAAAGGATTTCAGCTTTTAATCAGTGAGTGTCATGTTAGCTGAGTTTTTGTCATTTATGACCTTAACTGTGTTGAGGTATGTTTCCTCATGCCCACTTTGAGGAGAAATATATTCATAAATAGATACTGAATTTCTCAAAATATTTTATGACTCTATTGAGGTGTCTATATAATTTTTATTCTTCAATTTGTTAGTGTGGTGTATCTGATTAATTTGTGGATATTGAATCACTATTGTATCCATGGAATAAAATGGACTTGACCATAATGTATAACCCTCTTACTGTACTGTTTGATTTGCTAATATTTTAGTGATGATTTTCACATCTATGCTTATCATTACTATTTAACCTGTAATTTTTTGACTTATTTGTTCCAGTTTTAGTTGTATTGTGATACAGAAATGTGGGGTAGGAAGCCTCCCTTCCTCTCAAAATTTTTGTAATTCTCTGAGAAGTATAGGTGATAGTTCTTCTCTAAATGTTTGCAGAAATCACCTGTGAAGCTGTCAAGGCCTGGAATTTTGTTTCTTGGGAGATTTTGTTTAATTACATATTCAATTTCATAAGTGATAATCTGTTCATATTTTCTTACTCGTGCCATTCTGGAGATTAGTTCTTTCTAAGAAATTGTCCATTTCTCCAAGGGTTTTCATTTTATTGGCATATAATTTGTTGTATCTTCTTATGATGCTCTGTATTTCTGTGATATAAGTTGTAACTTCTCATTTATTTCTCAGTTTATTAATCTGTACTCTCTTTTTTTGCTCATGTGTCTGGTTAAAATCTAACAACTTTATTTATCTTTCAAAAGCCATTATTTAATTTGATTAAATGTTTCTATATTTAATCTTTATTTTATTTAATTATGTCCTGTCCTTTCACCTGTCTTCCCTTTAGTAACAAGTTTGTTTAAAATTTTGTTACAACTTTTGTTTGTAAGAATATTTTATAAGATTGAGATGATTCTTATTTGTATAAGAGGGATTATTTTGCTATAAACATCCCTATTAATACTGTTTTTGTTATACACCATGGATTTTGTTTCTGTTGTCATTTGTCTTTATATATTTTTTCTTTGATTTATACAGTAATCCATTTTTTGCTAATATTTTATGATTTATCTTCCATACTTTAGTATTTTTCTCAGGTTTTTCCCTTTAGTAAATTTCTATTCTCACAGAATCCATAAGTTTCTTCACAAAACAAAGAGAAAATAATAAAATTTATACATACATCTGAAACACCTAAATTTTCTAAAATTATTTATAAAATGAACAAAGATGTGGTTATTACCCTCCCTGATTTTATAACATACTACAAAGCTACAGTAATCAATACATTAAAATATGGCACTTAAAGAAACACATAGATCAATGGAACAAAATAAAGAGTCCAAAAATTAACCCACACACATATGGTCAATTAGTCTACAATGAAGGATACAAGTGTACACAATGGAAAAAAGCAGTTTCTTCAACAAGTAGTTCTGAGAAATCTTGACAGTATATGAAAAAGAAGATGGAAGAGCACTTCCTTCCATAGTATACAAAATGAGATAATAATGGATTAATTTCCTAAATGTAAAGCCCGAAACTATACAATTTCTGACCAAGAACAGGAGCAGAATTGACTTTGAGATAAATCATAGCAATGTGTATTTTTGTTCTGTCTCCAAATTAAGAAAAAATTAAAACTAACAATTACAGTTTTTAGTTTACTGAGGAAAAAATAGATGAACTATGTGATATAGGGAATTTACTTCTTGTATAAATGTGAAGTGCAAAACCTTTTGCAGTGCAAAGGAAACTTTCAGCAAGACATATGATAAAAGACAGAATAGAAGGAAAAATTTCAGATAATGAGAACAACAAGACGTCAATATCCATAATATATATATAGCATATTAGTCTCACTATTTAACAAAGACCCCAGCCTGAAAACAGTTGAAGAATCTTCATGGAAACTTTTCAAAAATAGACATGTGGATGATTTTCATGCACATAAAATTATACATAACGTTGTTATTCATTAGGAAAACATAAATCAAAACCAGTATGAAATATAATCTCACAGCAACCAAAATGTCTATTAACAAATAGTCTACCAATGACAAAAATTAATAAGAATTTGATAAGAGGGAAACCAGGTACACTGTTGGTGGAAATATAAATTGATGTATCCACTAGTATAAAAGTGTGGACAGTGCTCAGAAAACTAGAAATAGAATCATTATATGTTGCAGCAATTCCTGTTTTTGGTATAAATCTGAAAAAAATGAAAACATTAACTTAAAGGATATATTACCCCCAAAGTTCTTAACATCATCATTTATAGTAGCCAAGGAGAGAAGCACAAATCAACTGCACATCAACAGATGATTGGCTGAAGTAAATGTTAGATATAGATAACATAATATATACTTAGTCATTGTAAATTAAAAAATAAAATTCCGCCATTTGGAACAATGTGAATGGACCCAGAGAGTGTTGCACATAGGAAAATAAGTCATACAGAGAAAAACACTCTACATTGTCACTTAAATGAGGAAAATAAAGATATAAGAGAAATAATCATAAAAACAGAAACAGAACCACATATATATGTGTAGTGTACCAAGTAGTGGTTTCCTGTGGAGAAAGGGAAAAAAGATGGAGAAGACAGAAACGTGCAAGCTACTAGTAATAAATTAGAGAAACAACAAGGCTATATTTAGAGCACAGAGAAATATTTTAATAATTTCATTGATTTTAAAGGGATTATATGGATATATTTTAGTAAAATGTGCATGAGGTGGGAAAAATATTGAAGAAAATAACCCAGGAAAATCAAATTATTTTACAGTACTATGACATTAAGGGAGGTGATTTGTTCACTTTCTTTTGTGTTCTTATAATGTCCTTAGTAGAATTTAAGCTTTTAATTGAAAAAGTATATACTTTTAAAAATGACATGTTTAAACTATTTTTGCCTTTCCCCTTACATCTACAGTCATTAAAACATTCAAATCTCAATAAAAAAAACAACACAAAACAATACTACAGAACGCATGTGAAAAGGTGAAGTTTGGTGTAATAAAACACTCAAAGAGGCTGAACTGAGGGAAGAGCAGATTTGGTGTCTGCATCCAAGGCCCCATGACTAAGATATCTGAGTCCACAAGTTCAGAGAACCCAGTAGAAACAGGGTCTCAGTGGTTCACACAGCTTCAGCCTCCAACTGCACCAGTACTCATGGTCAAAGGTAACTAGGAGGGAGCCACAATGGAGACAGAAATTCCATCTTTCAGACCCTCAGACATTCATGACACTGTCCCTACTCCCCATTCACAGTGGTGGAGACAAGTTACATTGCAAAAGTGGACATGGCAAAGACACTTGCCCGATTCCAAATACCAACCTGTCTTTACACCTTTCCTCATTGTGCTCACTGATTCTCAAGGGATATCAAATGAAAGGAAGGTTTCGCCTCCCAGTGACAACAGTGGCATTAACTACCAGAGAAGTGTAAGAAGTGACAATGAAAGTACATCTTTTATCTAGACAGTAGTGACTGGAAAGTGCCATTTTGAAATATTGTCAGAGGTAGTTCAGGTAAGTAAAACCAAAAACTGTGCCATATTGCAAACTACCAAAAAACAAAAACACGGACTCCAACTCCAAATCTGTTATTTAGTGTCCTCAGAGCAATAATTTATCAAGATCATGACCAATCACAGTTAAATTTTAAGGCACACACACTCACTGAAAGACACACACATACAACGACACAGACACAGACAAACACGCAGATGCACCTGAACACACACACACACACACAATGTCAACCCTGCAGCAAACAAACTTAAAGTCATGGTATATTGCCACGTAACTAACACTCAATCTAAATAGATGTCATACAGAAACTCAATACACAAAACAAAACTCAGAAAGCAGTTTAGCAAGCTCAGGAATAAATGAAATGATGATAAGGTATACATTACCAAAGAGACTGAAACTATAAAATAAACAAACATTATTGGAGGACCAGGAGAACTTAATAAATGAGATGAGGAATGCAACAGAAAGCAATGGAAGTAGACTGTCTTTGTGGAAGAGAGATTAGCAAACTCAGGAATACAAAACTAGAAATTATAGGAGAGGGCAGAGATACAAGATATTAAAAAGTGAGGAAATTCTACAATAGCCTTCAGACTTCCTCACGAAGTGCACATTAGAGTGGAATCCTGGAGGGATAAGAAATTTAGAAGGCAGCTGATAGTTTATTTAAAGAAGTGATAGTTGATAACTTCCCGAACCTGTATAAGGAACTGATATACAAGTCCGTGAGCCAACAAAACACCAATAACTTTAAGACAAAGGGACCTCCTTCAAGATACGTCATATGCAAATTGGCAAGTCAATGAAAGAGAAAAAATTTTAAAGGCAGCCAAAAAAATTATGATAATTTACAAAGGGACCCCCATTAGGATATCAGCACATTTCTGAGCTGAAAACAAAGGCCAAGATTAAATAAAATGACATTTTCAAACTAATGAAATAAGAAATCACTCACCCAATAATACTTACACAGTTATCATTTAGATATAAAGTGAAAATAAAGACTTTATTAGAGAATCAAAACCTGAATGTGTTTAAAAACAAAACGGATACACCTTATAAGAGGGGTACAAAAGAAGTCTACTAAGAAATATAAAATAGCAAAAATATGCAAAACAGTTACCAAAATGCTAAGGAGAGACCATGAGAAACTTGCAACTGTTTCTTTGGTTATGTTTTTAAATGCTACTATACTATATGGATTAAAGAGAGAAAAATACGAAATCAGTTGAAATAAATATTGATATTTCAAACTGGTAACATGTTTACAACAGTAAAAGAAATAATTTGAAACAGTAATCATAAATGGTAAAGAGTAACAATAAAACAATATTAAAGGAAGATGCTATCAGCAGAAATATGACTAAATTATACGTGAGATGTTTTATATTTAATTGAAGTATAGTAGATATAATATATTGTGTAGTTTCAGATGTACAGCATAGTGATTCCAACTTCTTTGATTATATTGCATTATGAATTATTACAATAATTGTAACATAAAATTATTTAAAGTATTGTGTATAATTTCATGACCTATACAGATTACCCTTGTTGCTTCTCTCCTTTATGTATACTACTTTGTATCTCTCAATGTTCTACTATTAAATTCTCTTTCCCTTCCCCTTTGGTAAACATAAAGTTTTCCGCATATCTTTGAGTCTGCTTAAGTTTTGTCTAACTAATCTCTTTATCTCTCCATCATGTCTCTGTCTGTCTGTCTGTCTATCTATCTATCTATCTATCTATCTATCATTTATGTATATATCTAACCTTTTATCTATTTATCTGTCATCTGTCAATAGATAGCTATAGATAGCTGTACACAGATATTTGTTATTCTTTAAATTCCATATATAAATTATATTATATACTTTTAACTTTATCTAAGTTACTTCACTAAGCACAATATTTTCTAGGTCCATTCATGATACTGAAATAGTAATGTGTTATGCTTTTTCATAGCTGTGTAATATTCCATTGGATATTTAAAGAAACATCATATATTCTTAAGTCCATAGTCTACTTTGGACAGTTGGATTACTTCCCTGTCTTTCATAAAATAAACAGTGCTGTTGTGAATTTTGGTTCTTCTAAATTTAGGGTGTTTTCCACAGATTTTTCCAAGGAGAGGTAATACTGGGTCATATGGTAGTTAACTTGTTAGTTTTTAAACAAATCTCAATACTGTTTTCCATAGAAGATATACCAATTTACATTCAACCAAGAGTATACAAGAGATTTGTTACCTCCATATCGTGTCCAACACTTACTATTTGTAGACTTTTTGATAATAGCCATTTGACTAGTGTGAAGTGATACCTCATTGTGGTTTTGTTTTGTAATTACCTATTAAATAGAAATGTTGAGCAATTTTATCACTTGCCTGTTACTCATCTGTATGTTTTCATTGGAAAATTAGTAAGTCAGGTACTCTGCTCTTGTTTTCGATTGGGTTTTTGTTTTTCACCTTGAGTTGTGTAACATAAATCCATGTTACATCTACTAACCTACATCTATTAATCCCTGCTCACTTGCATTGTTTGCAAACATGTTCTCCAAATACACAGGCAGCGTTTTCATTTCATTGATAGTGTCCTTAGCTGTGCAGAAATTTTCAAGTTTGTTTAAGTTCCACTTGCTTATTTTTTCTTTTATTTCTTTTGTCTTAGGAGACTGATATAAGAAAATATTCCTATGAAATATATCCAATAGGGTATCACCTATATTCTCTTCTGGCAGTTTTATAGTATCAGGTCTTTCATTTAGCTCCTTGATACACTTGGAGTTTATTTTTGTATATGATGTCAGGGAATGCTCTAATTTCACTTTTACATGTAGATGTCCAGCTTTCCCAACACCATCCATTGATGAGACTTTCTTTTCTTCATTGTGTATTCTTGCCTATTTTAGCATAGATTCATTGCTCATAGGTGTGTGGAAATATTTCTAGGCACTCTATCTAATTTTATTGATTATATCTCTGTACCAATGAAATAATGTTTTTATTACTGTAGGTTTTTAGAATAGTAAGGTATCCAGGAGGATTATACATCCAGATTTGTTGTTTTCCGGTTCTGTGGAAAATACTGCAGCTTCGTAACAGGTATTGCACTAAATCCTTTGGTTTCTTTGAGTAGTACGGCCATGTTAATAATATTAACTCTTTGAATCCAAGACCACAAGACATCTTTCCATTTCTTGAATCATTTTTGATTTCTTTGTCAATATTTTACAATTTTCAGTGTGTAGATTTTTCACATATATGGTTACATTTGTTCCAAGATATTTGGGGGAATGTGGTTTTAAATATTATTGCTTTCAACGTCCATTTTATGGTATCTCATGATTAATATGGAGAAATGCAAGAGACTTCTTTACATTAATCTTGTACCCTGCTCCGTTGATGAAATTATTTATTGTTCATAATAGTCAGTGTGGAGCCCTTAGGTCTTTCTATGTAGATTGTTATGCCATCAATACTGGTGACAATTTTGCCTCTTTCTTTCCGTTTTGTGTTTCTTTTTCTTCTTTTTCTTTTCCTTTTCCTTTCTTCTATTACTATTGAACAGAAGTGGTGAGATTAGGAATCCTTGTCTTGTTCCCGAATTTACACAGAAGGCTTTCAGCCATTCCCCTGGGTACTATAAATTGTTATAAATGGCCTTTAGTATGTTGAGAGATGTTCCCATTGTACTCACTTTCATGAGAATTCTGATCACGTTGTATGTTGAATTTTGTCTATTACTCTTTTGTGTGTATTGAAATGGTCCTGTGAATTTTGTCCGTCCTTTATTAAATATGTTTCATACTGATTGACTTGTGTATGTTGAACCATCCTTGTGACTCTGGAAGGAATCCAACTGATCATCGTGTATAATCCTTTCTATGTATTGCTGGATTCATTTGTTGATGTTTTTCAAGGATTTTTGAATGTATATTCATCAAGGATTTTGGCTTAACATTTTCTTTTTTTTTTTTTTGGTAGTGTTACTGAAGGGTTTTGTTATCATGGTTTTGTTGGCCTCATAGAATAACTATGGGAATTTTCTTTCCTCCTTCATTTTTTTGAAATAGTTGTGACAAAAGAGGTTTTAGTGAAGGCATCCAGGCATTTTGTTCAAGGGGTATTTTTAAAATTATAGATTTTATTTAACTTATACTGATTGCTCTTTTCAAGTTTTCAGATTTCTCTTTATTCAGTGTTGGCAGGCTGAACGTTTCAAGTAATTTGTCCATTTCTTTAATGTCGTCCAGTTGGTTGACACGTAACTGCTCAGAATGCTTTCATAAACTTTGTTTGTATTTCTGTAATATCAGATATTATTTCTACTGTTTCATTTATTATTTTTGGGGGTCCACTCTCTGTTTTTCTTGATAAAGCTGGCTAAGTGCTTATCAATTTGTTAATATTTTTAAGAAAAAAAAGCTGTTGATTTTATGATTTTTAATTTATTTTTAAATTTTTATTATATTTATTTTCAAACTAATCATTAAAGATTTCACGTTCTACTGCCTTTGGGTTTTGTTTGTTCTTATTTCTCGTTATTTTGGGTGGTAAGCTTGGTCCTTTGTGTGAGGTTATTCTTTTTCTTTATAGAAGGCCTTAATTTTTCTAAACTCCCTCTTAGATTTCCCTTTGCTGTATTCCATACATTTTATGAAGCTGTGTTTTCATTGTAATTTGTTTCCAGGTATGAATTTATTGCCTCTTTGATTTCATCATTGACCTTGTTTTATTTTATTTTTTAAAGGATGTGGTTTAATCTCATGTTTGTGCTTTTACTGTTCTTCTTTCTATAGTTGATGCAAATTTTCATAGTTTTGTGTATGGAAAAATACTTGCTGTAAACTATATTTGCTTAAAGTTCCTGAGGCTCTTTTCATGACATAATATGTGGTTAGTTCCTTAGAATACATCCTGTGCACACTTGAGAAACTTATGTGTTCTCCTTTACTGATGCGGTTTCCAAAAGCTCATTTAGGTTCAAATGATCTAAAATGTCATTAAGACCTCTGTTTCCTTACAGATATTCTTTCTGGGTGATATGGTCATCAGAATAGTGAGGTGTTAAACCCATCTACTATTATTATTTATAATGAATTAAATACTTCATGTCTACTAATGTTTTTCTTATAATTATGATCTACAGAGTTTTGTCCATATATAATTTTATCAGTGTAATACTCTATTTTTACATTGATCTCTTTTTCTTTATTTAATCTCATATTTATCTTTCATTGTGAAACTTATTTTAAAACATATTTTGAATGATTTGAACATTGCAATCTGCATTTTCTTGTCATTTCCATGAAATATCTCTTCCATTTAAAGATGTAATAAATCTGGTAGCAGAAAAGGAAGAAAGAAAGAAGAAAAGGCAAAAGAGTTTGGGACAGATTCCACAGGGAGGGAGCTACAAAGAAGGACTGGCACTCATTCACTGGGTCTCCCCTCTCCAACTGAGAGGTTGGCAGGAATGAGGGGTAGCCTCCAAGCCTTGAATCTGTACAGACAATAAGTTGAGTGACAGAACTAAGTAAACAGGCACAGACACCCAGCACAAGATGCAGCCCAGAGGCTGGGGCAGGGCCATGCTGCACGAGTTGGGTGGAAGTTGGGGATGGCAGCACTGATGCAGTCTGGGGGAATAGATGCGGCCGTTTACCATGGCTGTGGGTGCACAGGGCAAAACAACCTGGGTCCCCCATAAAACAACAGGGCAGATGTGCCCTTTGGGGGTAAGGGTGCATAACTTTCACTGAAAATCCACAAAAGTTTCAACGTGAAGTTACGTGGGGCTCAGACACAGCCACCATACCTTCTGGTGCATTGCACCAAGGCAGCAGAGGGGAGAAGTCTGCATCCACGTCTAAGGATTTAGAAGTCTTAAGGGCCAGAAGGAGACTTCTCTACAGCCTGAGGCAGATAGGATCTTTCTGTCCTCGTTCCTCAGAGAACTTGCTTCACCAAGACAAACAAGGAGCTGGGTTTTGGGCCAGACCAGAGACAGGGTGGTTCCTCAATCTTCCCTGAGCCCACTTCCAGTGTGCAAACCTCAGGCAGAGCGTACAGTGTCACAGAGCAATGGAGAGACTGGCACCCTGATGGGGCGTGTGGACCCCCACATTTTGGGCTGGAACACAGCCCCTGACCATGGTGCTGGGAGAGGGCATGATGCACACTCCTGCCTTATCAGTCTGCAACAACTGACTGCAGCATCAGGCAGGGCATTGACAAGCAGGCCTCAATAAAGAGAGCTGCTGCAGTTGCAGTGTTGGGTGTTGGAGCGATCTGCTTGCTGACAGGCACTGGGAGAAGCACAAATGAGGGCTCCAATGGAGGGCCTCTGAAAACAGGAAAATGAGCTTCCAAAACAGGATGAATACAGAAAGACTTCACATTAAATGTACAGTCTCCTGGAGGACAAAGACACCCCCTTGTTTTAATCTGTTTTTACCTGTTCCATTTTCTATTACACTCTTAATTTTTACTTCTTATTTAATTATATATAACCCCATTTTAATCCCTTTGAAATTTCTAAAATTATTTTTATTATTATTTTTCAAAACTCTGCTTCAACTTGCTTTCTAATATTCATTATACAATGTCTTCAAAGCTTTATTTCTCCCTTTTTTAAAATTTTTATCTCTCTTTCTCTCTCTTTTCTCTTTTCCAAGTTGTATTACTACATAGGCATTAGTTATATATACTCCTTTAAGACCAGAGCAGATAACTGATACTCCATAAACTACAGTGCCAGAGAGGTAGTAGAAAGATGAAGAAGCAGAGAAACCATTCCTAATTAATAGAACAAGAGAAATCCCCTGTAAGAATGATCAGTGAAATACACATTGATATCCTAAAAGATCAAGATTTCAAAAATGGAGTGATCAAAGTACTGAATGAAATAAAACAGATATTGTTTAGAGACACAAAATATGTCAAAAATGAAATGGAAGCTATAAGGAAGAGCAGAGTAGAATAGGTAAACCCGTTGACTGAGATGAAGAAAGTTTTAAAGGTGTAGCAAAGCTGACTATATAACGCAGAATAACGAATTAGTGACTTAGAATACAGGAAAATAGAAAGCACCCAATCAGAAGAGCTACAAGAGAAACAACAAGAAACAAATGAAAAAAGCATAAGGGACCTACGGGGTAATAGAAAGCATGCCAAACTTGACATGATAGAAGTCCCAGAAGGGGAAGAAAGACCAAAGGGTATTGCAAAGTTTTTTGTAGAAATCACGACTGAGAACTTCCCAAACTTAAAAAGGTATCAGATATCCAATACAGGAAGCTCAGTGTGTCTCAAACAGGAAGAACCAAAATACACACATACCAAGACACATAATTAAGATGGCCAGTGTCAAGGATAACGAAATGATTCTAAAGACAGCAAGAGAAGAGCAAAGACTGAGTTACAAGGGAAACCCCATAAGGCTCCCAGCTGAGTTTGCTACACAAATACTACAGGCCAGAAGGGAGTGCAAGATATATTCAAAGTCCTGAATGAAAAAAAAAATGATAACCCCTAGAATACTTTAACCAGCAACGCTATCTTTATGGTAGAAGGAGACATAAAGAATTTCACAGACAAGAAAAATCTTCAAGAGATTTGCAGCAATAGACCCATGCTAAAAGAAATATTGAAAATTCTCCTCTAAAAATAAAGCAGCAGGATGCTACAGAAATGTGAAACTCACAGCTTTAAAGGTGATAACTCATGAATTACAAATAAAATAAACCCAAAATTTTAAAACAAGACATACAAATTATTGAGAATTGGAGAGGGAGGCAGGAAATAAAGAATTTGTTTTTTGATCTTTCTCTCTAAATTTTTTATTCTCGGTAGGATGGGTTTCATATCATGTTACTATCCATTTAATAAAAACAGTTATAATAATGGTCTAATGGACTTATAAAAAAGGGAAACAAGAAGACAAGTACTTATCATGGAGTCAATAAAACTAAATAAAATTCATGATAATACAAAAGGAACTTACCAACCATAAAAGGAAGATGAAAGGACAAAGAGGAATTACCAAATCATCTGCAAATATAATGTCAAATTGGCAATAAACCCAAGGGTATCATCAATTATTGCAAATGTTAATGGCCTAAATGCTCCAGTTGAAAGTCATAGAGTGGCAGGCTGGGTAATAAAGCAAGATCCTTCAAAATGTTGCATACAAGAGACCCACTTCAGAGAGAAGGACACACATAGATTGAGAGTGAAAGGACAGAAAAGGTATTCCATACAATTTGAAAAGCCAAAAAGCAGGTGCTGCAGAACTGATTTCAGACAAAATAGCCTTTAAAACAAAGGCCATAAAGAAAGATAAAGAAGGACATTTTATTATGATTGAAGGAGTGATACATTATGAGGATAGCACACTCATTAATACATATGCAACAAATAGATGAGCACCTAAGTACATAAAATAACTACTAACAGATATAAAGGGGCATTCATATTTGGAGATTTCAACACTGCATTTACATCACTGCACAGATCATCGAGACAGAAAATAAAATAGGCAACAAAGAAGTTAAATAATAGAATATGTGTAATAGTAATATTACACTTGGTGGATATTTTCAGAGCATTGCACCCCCCACAAAATAGGATATACATTCTTTTCCAGTGCACTTAGAACATTTTCCAGGATTCATGATGTACTTGGATACAAAAGAAACCTCAGCAAATTTAAGAATATAGAAATAACCACAAGTATCTTTACTGACCACAATGCCATCAAGCTAGAAATCAACAATAGAGAAACAAGTGAGAACATAAGGAAAACATGGAGATTAAACAATATGTTAGTAAAAAACCAATGGGTAAATGAAGAAATCAAAGCTGAAATGAAAAAGTACCTTGAGACAAAATAAAATGAAAGCAAAACCACACAAAATTTAAGGGACACAGCAAAAGCAGTGCTCAGAGGGGTGTTTATAGTGATACAGGCCTTCCTTAAAAAAGAACAATGAGAAAGAAACAATTTAACCCAACAGCAGAATGAACTAGAAAAAGAAGAAGGAAAAACCCCAAATGGCAGCGGAAAGAAAGAAATGATAAATATTGTGGAGAAAATAAATTGAATAGAGATTTAAACATTATAGGAAATGAATCAACCATTCCAAAAGATGGTTTTTTGAAAAAGTAAGTAAAATCAACTAACCTCTTTCAAAACTCAAAAGAAAGAAAAGAGAGAGATCACAAATTAGCAAAATAAGTTAGGATAATGGAGAATTTACAACAAATAAAATAGAAATACAGAATATCATACGTGAATATTATAAAAAGTTTATGGAATCAGACTGGATAACCTAGAGGAAATGGACAAGTTTCTGGAAACATACTGTCAACCATGACTGAATCAAGAATAAACTGACCCCTTGAACAAGCAGAGCACTAGAAATGAAATCAAAATAGCAATATAAATCCTCCCTAAATTTAACAGTCCAGGACTGGACAGATTCACTGTGGAATTCTACCTAAAATACAAAGAACTCATTCCAGTATTTCTCAATCTCTTCCAGAATATTGAAAAGTAAGGAATACTCCCAAAGGGATTCTATGAAGCCACAATCACACTGATACCACAACCAGGCAAAGACACTACCAACAAAGAGAATTATAGTCCAAAATCACTGATGAACACAGACGCCAAAGTCCTCACCAAAATAGTAGGAAATAGAATCCAACAACACAGAAGAAAGATTATACATCATGACCAAGTGGGGATTATGCCAGGGGCAAAGGGGTGTTTCAACATATGCAAATCAATCAATGTAATACAGCACATCAACAAGAGAAAGGATCAAAACCACATGATCATCTCAATAGATGCAGGAAAAACATCTGATAAAATTCAAAACCCACATATGATAAAAACTCTCAACAAAGTGGGCATAGTGGGAACATATCTCAGCATCATGAAAGCTATAGATAACAAACCTACAGCTAGCATAGTACTCAATGGTGAGAAAGTTAAAATATTCCCACTAAAATTTGGGAAAAGGAAAGGATGCACACTATCACCACTCCAACTCAATATAATCTTGGAAGTCCTAACCTAAGCAATCAAACAAGAGAGAGAAGTAAAAGGGATGCAAATTGGAAAGGAAGAGGTAAAACTCTCACTATATGCAGAAAGTATGTTACTATATATAGAAAACCCTTCAAGATCCAGGCAAAAATTACTGTAGCTGATCAAACAATTCAGCAAGGTGGCAGGTTACAAGATTAAGGTTCAAAAATCAGTGGAATTTCTTTATGCTAACGATTCAGATAATGCTATAGAGCTACAGTCAACATGACAGTACTGTATTTTTAGGAAAACAGACATATAGACCAATGGAACAGAATAGAGAACCCAGAAATGAACCCACAAATTTTTGGTCATTTAAACTTTGACAAAGGAGGCAAGAAAATACAATGGAATAGAGACAGACTCTTCAGCAAATGTTGGGAAAACTGGACAGCAGCATGTAAATCAATGAAGTTAGAACACTCGCAATGAGGCTAGAACACCACACACAAAAATAAACTCAGAATGGATCAAAGAATTAAACATAAGACAAGATGCAATAAACCTCCTTGAGGAAAATACAGGCAAAAGATTATCTGACATAATTCTCGAAAATTTTCTCGTAGAAGAAATAAAAGCAAGAATAAACAAATGAGACATAATGAAATTTACAAGCTACTGCACAGTAACGAAACCGGAAGCAAAACAAAAAGACAACATCCGGAATGGGAAAAAAAATTTGCCTATGAAACCGACAAAGGCTTGAACTTCAGAGTATATAAGCAGTTCATCCAACTGAATAAGAAAAAATAAACAACCCAATCCAAAAATGGACAGAAAACCTAAACAAGCGATTCTTCAAAGAAGACATACAAATGATTAAAGGGCACATCAGAAAATGCTCATTATCACTGATTATCCGAGATATGCAAATCAAAACTACAGTGATGTATCACCTCACACCAGACAGAATGGCCATCATTCAAAAATCCACAAATGTCAAATGCTTGAGAGACTGTGGACAAAAGGGAACCATCTTTCACTGCTGGTGGCAATGCAGTTTGGTGCAGCCACTGTGGAAAACAGGATGGAGATTCCTCAAAAGCCAATGAATAGACTTACCATATGACCCAGGAATCCCACTCCTGGGCATAAGTCCAGAAGGAACCCTAATTCAGGATGACACCTGCACCCCAATGTTCATAGCCAGCACTATTTACAATAGCCAAGACATGTAAACAGTCTAAATGTCCATCGACAGTTGACTGGATAAAGAAGAGTTAGTATATTTATACAATGGAATACAAGCCAGCCATATAAACCGACAACATAACGCCTATTTCAGCAACATGGATGATCCTGGGGAAAATCAGTCTAAGTGAAGTAAGCCAGAAATACAAAGAAAAATACCATATGAAATGGCTCATCAGTGGAAACAAAAAACAAAACAAAAGAAAACAAAAAAAGGACAAATAAAAAAAAGAAATAGACTTGCAGTCATAGAATATAAAATTTTGGTTTCCATATGGCTGGGGGTGGGAAGAGATAGACTGGGAGGTCAAAATTGTAGAATAGATAAGCAGGATTGTACTGTATAGCACAGGGAAATGTATAAAAGATCTTATGGCATCTCAAAAATGAAAAATGAGACATCAAATGTATATATGTTCTTTGTAACTGAAAAATTGTGCTCTACGCTGGAATTGGAGACAACTTTGTAAAATGTATTTAAATCAATAAAAAAGTTAAAAAAAGATAAAACATTATCCTAAATATTACAGGAGTAAATATAGATTATAGAGGAAAAAAAAACTATGCAAAAGAGTAATAAAACCAAATATTTTGATTTATGTTTTCCTTTTGAGATAAGCAAATCAAAAAACCACTAGCCAGGTGCATCATGAAATAAAGGTAGATGCTACAAAAAATAAATTAAGAAATAAAAGAAGAGAAATAACAATTGTTACCCCAGATGTACAAAAAAGTGTTCATTTGGTCAGAAATTTCATGCCAATAAACTGGACAACTTAGAAGAAATAGACATATGTCTAGAAAGAGACAGAGATAAGGAGAAACAAATAATTTGACCAAACTGTTTACTAGAAGATAGATAGAATCTGCATTTTAAAAAATTTTTGAATAGAAGTGTAGATTTCAAAAGCTCCTGTGGAGAACTGTACAAAAATACAAACCAGAACTTATTCAATTCTTAGTATTCAAACATAGTGCAGATGTGGGAAACTCCCAAATTAATTCTATGAAGTTTCATCACCCTGATAGCAAAACCAACAAATAAAGTACGGGCAAAGGGAACTTCAAGCCATTATATTTGATAGATTTAGAAGCAAAAATTCTATAAAATATTATTAGCAAACTAAATCCAGCAATACCTAAAATGAATCATACACCATGATCAACTTGGATTCATTGCAGTGTCATAAGATAGGTTCAACATACACAAATCAATCAGTTTGATACACCACATTAACAAAAGAAAAAGAGAAAATGACATGGTCTTCCCAATAAATCCATAACAAGCATTTCATAAAATTCAACATTTTTTCATTGAGACAGCAACAACATCAACAACAACAACAACAACATCAACAATGACAGAAACCTCTTAGCAAATTAGGATGCAGGAAATATATCTTAACATATCTAAAGTCATTAATTACAGACCAACAGACTACATAATATGCAAAAGTGAAAAACTGAAATCCAAATTAAGGAATAAATCAAGGATGCCCACTCTCACCATTTTTATTAAACACAGTATGGGAAGTTCTAGCAACAGCAATTGGATAAGGAAAAAATTATTCAAGTTGGATTGAATGAAGTAAAACTGTTATTAATTTAGATGACATGATAATCTATATAGTGATCCCTAAAGATTCTCCAAACTAAAACAACTAAAAGTAATAAACACATTAAGCAAAGTAGAATGATTCATGATTAATATACAAAAATTGTCACATTTTTTACACTAACAATGAAATATTCCATAATTTTAAAAGATCTATATGAATCAGACCAAAAAATGAAAAACCTATGAAAAAACGAACATAATAAAATGATTAGAACACTGATAAAGAAATTTGAAGATGATGTAAATAAATGGAAAGAAATCTCAATGTCTTAGTTTAGAGGAATTAATATTGTTAAAATATCCAACTACAAACTATGTCTACAGATATAAATTGATTCTGATAGAACTACATGATATTTTCCACAGAACTAAAAAGAGTCCTATGATTTGTATGGAACTGCAAAAGAACCAGAACTGCAAAAGAAACAATGAGGAAAAAGAGCAAAGTTGGAGGCATAACCAATAACCCTCCCAGATCTCAGACTATATTACAAAATTACTGTAATCAAAACAGCACAAAGCTGGAAAACAACCAAACATCTATATCACTGGAATGGAACACAGAGGCAAAAATAAAATATCACACGTATGGTGAACTAAACTATGACAAAGGAAATAAAAATATACAATGCCTTTAAGACAGTTTTCTGCAAGGGATGGTAAGAAAGCTAGACAGCTACATGTAAATCAATGAAATTAGAACACTCCCTCAAACTGTACAAAAATATACTCAAAATGATTTAAATATCTGAATCTAAAACATGACACAATAAAACTCCTGGAAACTAACATAGAGAAAACAAGACATAAATTGTAGGAAAATTTTCTTATGTCACTCTCCCAAGCTGAAAACAATAAAAACAAAATAAACAAAAAGGTCCTAAATAAATTTGAATGCTTCTATACAGCAAAGTAAACGAAATGAAAAGATGAATTTCCAAATGGGAGAAAACATTAGGAAACAATACAATCAACAATAGGCTAATTTCAAAAATACACACATCTTTCATACAACTCCATTTCAAATATCTACAAACAACTCAGCCAGAAAATGAGAAGACATTTCTCTAAAGAAGACACACAGATGACAAACAGGAAAAGAAAAACATGCTTACATTGCTAATCATAATACAAAGGCAATACAAAAATAAAATAATGTTCTACCTCCCAATATTGAGAAGGGATGTCATCCAAATGTCTACAAATAATACAGATTGGGGTGGCTGTGGAGAAATAGGGACTCTCCAACGCTGTTGGTGGGAATGAAAATTGGTGAAACCACTTTGGAAACTTTATGGAAGTTCCTTTAAATAATAAAAATAGACCAATCATATGACACAGCAATCCCACACCTGGGCATATAAAACATAAATCCTGAAAGCAAAGAATCCTAGAGTTAAATATAAGAAGTACACTCTGACATTGGACTTAATATGATTCTACATATGTCTCCATGGCAAGGGAAGCAGAAGCTAATCTAATAAAGTATGATTGTATCACTCTAAACAAATTTGCACTGCAGAAGAAATGATCAATAAAATGAAAAGTCAACAAACAGAATGGGAGAATATATTTTCATGTGATATTTTCCAATCTAGTGTTAATATCCAAAATATATGGCAAACACTGACCCCACAACAATAACAAAAAAGACCCAACAATGCAACTAAAAAAAAGTCCATAGGAACTGAATAGATAGATCTGAATCAATTTTCTGTAGAAAACATATTTGGCTAAATGACACATGAAAATATGTTCAGAGTTATAAATTAAATTATAAATATGTTCAGAGTCATAAACCAAAAATGGGGCAAGACCTCACACTTGTCAGAAGGCTCTCATCAGAAAGAAAAGAAATAGATGTGGGTGAGATTGTGGAGAGAAAGTACACCATGGACACTGTTGATAGGAATGCATAGTATTGATTCCATTGCATATATACATGAAATTTTCTTCATCCATTATTCGGTCAAGGCATGCTGTGTTTGTAGGCTCCTGTCTTAAGGCTCTAGAGAATAAGCCCATGGGCTGAACTGATAAACAGTCTGTGAGGAATGTCACATATCCAGGCTGGGTAATATATGGCCTACTCTATGTATCAATTATGGCTGGATAGAATATGCTGGGTAAGATCCTCAATGGAGGACAACCTAAGAAAGGCACAGCCGGCTGGAGAAGAGATGGCCTACTTAATGAAGTTCCATGATGAACTTTTGAACAATCCTTGATCATTTAACATCCTGTGTTTACTGCAGGAGCATGGGTACATATACAGCTTAAGATTATTAACATTGTTATAACTTAGATGATATGTGAGGTATTGTGCATGTCCTATATAAACCCTTCTTCTAAGAATCAATAAACAGAGAACTACTTCGCTTCTGTCCACACAGTGTTTGGGTGTATATGATATCGTGTCAGTGACAGGGTAAATTTAATTTGTTGGGAGTATCTTTAAAGTATGTTGCATTATATCCTCACTTATTGAGATGATTATGTGAGTTTCATTTCTCATTCTATTAGTTTGGCATGTCACCTTTATTGATTTGAATATTTTGAAGAATCTTTAAACCCAGGGATAAATCCCTTTAGTCATGTATGTTTATGATACATTAAATGCGTTGTTGAATTCATTTTGCTTGTGATTTTTGAGAATTTTGGCACATATGTTCATCAGGGATAATATTCTATATTTTGCATATAATGTCCTTTCTACCATTGTTATGCAAATAAATCTGGCATCATAAAACATGTTTGTAATCTTTCACCCCCTTCAAATTCTCGGAAGATTTGGGGAAGAAATGGTGAAAAATTGTCTTGAAATATATGACGGAATTCACCAGTAAAATCGTGTTGTAAGTTTTTCTGGTTTGGGAAGTTTGGATTATTGATTTACTCATACACACTTTTGCTCTATATAAGTTTCTTATTGCTTCTTGATTCAGTATTGGAAGACATATGTTACTGGATATTTGTCTTTTGTTCTAAGTCATTGAAATCGTTGGCTTGTGGTAACTTCTAATGAAGCTTTGCATCTCTACAACATCAGTGTTAAAATATTCTCTTTTATTTATAATTTTATTTGAGTCTTTATTTCCTTAGCCAACCTAAAATTTGTCCACTTTATGTTTAAAAGAAACAGACTTAGGTTTTCTTTTTATCTTTTCAAATGTTTCTCTTGTTAATTTCCTTACTCACATTCATTCAATTTTCTTCTTTATTCTTTCTGTTTTCTCCTAGATTCTTCAAGTGAAAATTTAAGTAGTGTGAATCTTTGTATTTCATTTGCTACTAAATAGTTTTATTTAGATATTATTTATTTAGTTAGCTAGTTAGTTAATTAGTTAGTTATTAATATATTTACATATTTATTCATTTATTTATCATTGAAGTACTGCCATTTACAATGTGTCAATCTGTGATATATAGCACTGTGTTCCTGTACATGCATACATTTGTGGGCCTAATAAATGATTCTTCAAGATATTTAACTTACTGCCCTGTGTCATACAAAAGAAATTTTGAAAAAAAGTCTATTTTTATATATAGTGGATATCATTTATAAATCTACAGCTCCCAAATATATTCTCTCAAAGCCCCTTTCCACAGTAATCATAAAATTGTTTAGTAGATCTGCGAGTGTGCTTCAGTTTTGTAGATGAAATCATTGTGTTCTCATCCAATTTTTTTTAAGGATCCACATGTTTCATGTCATGTATTATTTTTCTTTCTCTTTCTAGCTTACTTCAATTAGAATGACACTTATTGGGGACATACATTTTGCTGCAAATGTCATTGTTTTATCATTTTTTATTGCAGAATATTTTTCCATTGTGTAAATACGGCATAACTTCTGAATACTGTCATCTGTTGTTGGACAATTAGGTTGCTTCCATGTCGTGGCTGTTGTATATAGCACTGCTAAAACATTGGGGTACAGGTGTCTTTTTGAATTAGAGTTCTCTTTGATACACACCCAGAAGTGGGATTGTTGGATTGTAAGTTAAGTCTATTTTTACTCTTTTGAGGAAGCCCCATCCTGGTTTCCACAATGACTGCACCAAACTGCATTCCTTCCATCAGTGTAGGAGGGTTCCCTTTCTCCACAGCTTCCCCAGCATTTATTGCTTGTGGATTTTTGAATGCTGGCCATTGTGACTATTGTGAGGTGATTCTTCATTATAGTTTTAAATTGCCCTTCTGTGATAATGATAGTGAGCAATTTTTTTTCATATATCTGTATGGCATTTGTATATCTCTATTGGAGAATAGCTTGTTTAGGGCTTCTGCCCATTTTAAGATTGGGTTTCTTGTTTTTTTTTATTATTATTAGGTTGTATGAAGTCTTATATTTTGGAAATTAAGTCTTTGTCAGTTGCATCATTTCTAAAATTATTCTTTAATCCTGTAGGTTTTCATTTTGCTTTGTTTATGGTTCCCTTTGCTGTGCAAAAGCTTATAAGTTTAATTAGGTCCCATTAATTAATTTTACAATTACATCCATTACCTGGGTAGGCTGTTCTAGGACATCATTGCTGAGATTTATCTCAGAGTATTTTACCTATGTTTTCTTCTAGGAGATTTTCTGTGTCTTGCCTTACATTTAAGTCTTCAAGCCATTTTGAGTTTATCCTTGTGTATGGAGTGAAGGAGTGTTCTAACTCCATTGCTCTGATGCTGCTATCCAGTTTTCCCAACACCAGTTGGTGAAGAGATTGTCTTTTCTCTGTCATATTCTTGGCTACTCTGTCAAAGATTACTTGAACATAGGCCTTTAGGTTTATTCCTAGGCCTTCTATTCTGTTCCATTGGTCCAAATACCTGTTTCTGTACCAATATCTTGTCACTTTGATTACTGTAGCTCTGCAAGAGTGTAAGGAGACCTGGTGGTTTATTCCTCCATCCTCTTTCTTTTTCTTTAATAGTGCTTTGAAAATTATGGATCTTTTATGAGTCTGTGTTAATCTTAGGATCATTTGTTTCAGTCCTTAAAAAATTTTTTTGCATAATTTCATTGGAAATCACATTAAGTCTGTAGATTTCCTTGGGCAATATGGCCATTTTAACAATATTGTTTCTTCCATTTCATGTCCATTGGGTATCTTTTCAATTCTTGAAATCTTTTGTGATTTCCTCTATGTTTTCTAGTTGTCCATATATAAGTTATTCACCTCCTTGGTCAGATTTATTCTTAAGCATTTAATAGTTTTGGATGCAGATATAAAAGTGGTTCTTTCTATACTTTGTTTTCCTGTTGATTCAATGGTAGTGTAAAGAAATGCAATTTGTTTTTGTACATTACTCTGGGTACGTTGCCCAGTTCCTTTTTTCCCCTAAGTAATTTTTGTGAAACTTTTACAGTTTTCTCTATATAGTGTCATGTCTGCATATCGTGGCAATTTTACCTCTTCTTTTCCAGTCTGAATACTTTAATTTCTTTTTCTTGCCTGATCATTGTGGCTAGGACTTCCAAGACTATATTGAATTGAAATTGTGAGAATTGGTAACCTTGTTGTCTAAGGTATTTGTGGGAAGCATTTTAGTTTTTCACCATTGAGTATTTTGCTGGCTATATATTTGTCATAAACAGCTTTCATTATGTTGAGATATGGTCCCACTATGCCCACTGTGATAAGAACTTTTATTGCAAATTGATGTTAAATTTTATCAAATGATTTTTCTGCATCTACTGAGATGTTCATATCGTTTTTGTCGTCTCTTTTGTTGATATGGTGTATCACAATTGATTGATTGATTTGCATATGTTAAACCATCCTTGTGTTCCTGGTATGCACCTAACTTTACCATGGTATATAATCTTTTTTACATACTGTTGGATTCGGTTTGTTAATAATATCTTAAAGACTTTTACATCTATGTTTATCAAGGATATTGGCCTATAGGTTTCTTTTCTGGGTAGTGTCTTTGTGTAGTTTTGGTATCAGGTTTATGTTGGCCTTATGGTATGAGATTGGGAGTACTCTCTCCATATCAAACTTTGGAAAAGCCTGAGGAGGAGTGGTATGGATTTTTCTTTGTATGTTTTCTCAAATTCCCCAGTGAAGGTATTTGGGTCTGAATTTTGTTTGCAGAGATTTTTTATTTTATTGATAATTCTATTCCATTTTGGGTGATCTGTCTGTTCAAATGGTTAATTTCTTCTTAATGCAAAAATTGTTGGCTGAATGTTTCCAGAAACTTCTGCATTTCTTCCTGGTTATACAGTTTGTTTCCATACTGTTGCTCATGGTATTTCCTTATGATACTTTGCAAATTTGTTGTACTCTTTGAAGTTTCTGCATTGGCATTTCTTATGTTATTTGTGTTCTCTCTCTATTCTTGTCGATGATTCTGTCCAGAGCTTTGTCAATTTTGTTTACTATTTCAAAAAAGAGTTTGATTTTTTCTATTTTTAAACTCTATTTCAATTATTTTTTCTTTGATCTTCATTATTTCCCGCTTTCTGCTGACATTTGGTTGTTTTTGCTCCTCTTTTCATGATTAGTGTACATAGAACGTTAGAATATTTACTTGAAATTTCTCTTCTACTTTGAGGAGGGCCTTCTCACTATGAACTTCCCTCTTAAGCCTGCTTTATCTGTATTCCATAATCTTTGCATTGTGTTTTTAGTATCTTGATTCCCTTACTAATTTTCTGTCTGAAAGACCAGTCTAGTGATGGTAATGGGGAATAATACTCTCCTACTGTGATTGTGTTCCCACCGATTTCTTCCTTTTTATCTATTAGTATTTGCTTTACGTATTTAGGTGCTCCTATTTTGAGTGCATATATCTTAATGAGTATAATACCCTCATTTTATATTTTTCCTTTAATCATTATATCATGTCCTTGTTTATCTTTCTCTTTGGCCTTTGTTCTAATGTCTCTTTAGTGTGACATCAGTACTGCTAGTCCTGCTTTCTTGTAATGTCCATTTGTATGGAAAATATTTTTCCATCTTCTGACTTTCAATTGATATGTGTTCTTCTTACTAAAGTGGGTCTCTTGTATGCTTCATAATGTATGGTCTTGTTATATTATCCCATCTGACAATATATATCTTTTGATTGCAGCTGTTAGTCTATTAACAATTGTGATGATTATTGATAGACTGGTGTCTATTTCCATTTTGAGCTTCATCTCCCAGTTTATTTTATATTCTCTTTTTGTTCATTTCATTTTCTTTTTGTGGCTTGATAAGTTTTCTTTTATTATCTTGGTTTCTTTTTGGCTTTGTGACTTCATTGTAAGCTTTTGATGTATGGTTACACTGTTTTGTATGTATATTTAACCGTTACTATATCTGTTTATTTTCACTGATAAGAATACAAATTCTAACCCCTCCTACAGAGAACAGAAACAAGAAGGAAATAATCTGTATTGTCCTGTTTCACTCTCTGACCCTTAAAAATTTTGATGTACTGTTTTACAATATCATGTATATTCTATTGTATGTCATTGCAGCTATTGCATTTCTAATTATGCCTTTCTCCTTTCTATAGCATCCTGCTTCTTTTCTTTAGAGTAGATCTTTCATTATTTCTTTATCACTTGTTAAATTCTTTTAGTATTTGCTTTTATGGAAGTTACTTACCTCTCCTTCTATTCTAAAGGATAGCCTTGCTTGATAAATTATCTTAGATTACAGTTTCTTTCATTCAGGATTTTGAATATGTCTTGCCACTGCCTTCTGCCTGTTGTATTTGTGTAGGAAATGTGTTTACAAATATAATGTAAATAATTATATATATATATGTATAGAATACCTAGAAATCAAGTTGACAAATAAGAAGAAAAGTTATACGTGAAAAAATAGAAAACATAGATGAAGGAAATTAAATCTGACCCAAAGAAATTAAGAGATCTCTTATGTTAATGATGTGAAACTATGTGGTTGAGACAAACATACTACCCAAAGCAATCTACATTTAGTGTGATTCATGTCAAAATACCCATGAGATTTTTCCATTAAATAGAACAAATAATTTCAAAATTTGTATGGAACAACAAAGATCATGAGTTGCTAACATAATCTTGAAAAAGAGAATTAATTCTGATAATGTAAAGTACTCTGATGTTAAACAGTCCTACAAAATTTTAGTAATTAAAAAACATGATACTGGCTCAAAACAAGACACCAATCAATAGAAGAGAATAGAGTAACCAGATATAATCCCTCACACCTATAATCAATTAACCCATGAAAAAGGAAACAAGAGTATAAAATTAAGAAAAGACATTCTCCTCAAATAGTAATGCTGGGGAGATTGAACATGTGAAAGATGGAATATAGTATTTCCTCACATTGCATACAATCTATGAGCACAGAATGTCTTTTATTTATTTTGTTTACTTATATTTCTTGCACCTTAAATTTATAGATTTATGTTTAGATATTTTATTTCACTTATCAAATTTATTCCTATTTTAATATTTTTGGTATAAATCTACACACAATTGTTTTCCTAATTTCTATTTTTGATAATGTGTTGTTAGTATATAAAAATGCAAGAGATATTTGTATATTGATTTTGTTTTCTGCAAGTTTACTAATTTTGTTGACTATTTCTTGCAGTCACTGGAGTAGAATATGGAGTTTTCCATCTATGTATAATTATGTCATCTGTAAAAATTTTAGTGCTTGTTTACAAGTTGGATGCCTTTTATATTTTTTACTGACTAGTTGTTATGGCTAGGACTTCTAGTAGTGTAATTTAGGACTTGTGAAAATGAGCTAATTTTTCATATTACTGGACCAGAGGAAAACCTTCCTGTATTTTAACATTGAACTTGATGTTAGTCATGGGTTTTTCATATATGGCTTTTATTATCTTTAGATATATTCTTTCTAGGGCGAATTTATTAACAATTTTTTGTATACAAAAGTTAAGATCAGTTCTGTCAATACTTTTCCTACATTTTGGAGATTGTTACTTTTGCATTCTCTGTTTTTCAAGCGATGGTATCACATTTATTGATTTGCATATGTTATATAATATTTATGAATCAGGAATTAATCATACTTAACTATATTTTATAATACATATAATACGCTATGAATTCAGGTTGCTAATATTTATTTAGAATGGAATATACACATACTGAAGGAAAAATTTACATTGTAGCTTGAGTGTACATTTATTTATTTAAAAATTTTATCAATCATTTTGAAATTGGCTTATGTTTAATGGAATTTATTTCTAAATAAAGAATATAAATTTTGGTAGAAATGGATTTACTACAGTTTACTGATACAGAACATAGCTGTTATTTACAATAGGTGCACAAAGCACTTGCATTAAAATGCCATAATATACTAACAATGCCAACTGTTTCAGTACTGGGAAACATATTGCTTCCTAAAATGATTACCTGGTCTTTTCCACCCCAACCCACATATAATTATATTATTTGCTTTTTGTTTGTTTGTTTATTTCATCCTTAATGAAGTCACTGCTTATTGAATCCAGGATTTTGTGTATAAGTGTATTTATCAACATCATTTTGGAACACTTAACAGAAACCATAAGAGTATGGATTATATAGATGACAAGAAAATTTATTCCTTCTTGGGACTGAAAAACCTCTGAATGAAAGAATGGCAAAAATAAACATTTGTAAGTGTACAATAAAATTTTCTCTTTTGTAATTTTAAAGTAGTATATTAAATTACATTTGTTTTACTTATAGCACTGAATTACAATTTAAAACAAAATTTCCCTCCTTTGGAATTTCTTAAATTTGATTGATAATTTTAATCTAATTTTAATTCATAAATATTTACCATTTATTTATAAACATACCAAATAAACATATTTATTCTTCTCATATTTTGAATATAGAGCTACTTAATGTAAAGTACACAGATAAATAACTACTTCCGTTTCCAAATCAAATTATGTTTCAATTTAATTGCAAATGATCAAGAAATTGTTTTACGTTTTCTGTAATGTTTTACACGAATTTCACTTTATTTCCAAAACTCTAACTTTTTTTTTATTTTGTGCATTATTTATACTCTGTTCACAAATCTGGTATAAATTTTTGTACAAAAGGAAGTAGATTGGTTTCATTTCAAAACCCCAAAATTATATTATTTAAAAAGATTTTGAGGGGAAAATATTTGCATATCACACTATAAAAATATTCATCCTATATGTTTCATTTTAACTGGATGTATGAGAAGGAAACACTGGCTGAATTTTACACTTGGTTTGCTAGGAGACCAGTCGTTTTGTGATGTCACAGCTACTCAGGTTAAGAACCATTTTAATGGCCTAGCAGTTAAACTGTTCATGCCTGCCTAAGCAGCATTGGAAGCTGCAGTGCTCAAAATCATGATAACTTGAAAAGTAGCTGTAGAAAAAGTTATTTGAGATGGCACATATTTCTTCAGAAATTCAAGATTTGTCTCCTTCAGATGGATGAAATGGTTCAGGAAACTCCAGTAGATCTCTATTGTGTGATCAAACATTCTCTGGGGACTTGGACTTAAGGTGTATGATTGAAGAAAATGATTTTCAGACTTAGTCTGAAGAATCCTTGATAAAAAAAACACGTTACACACATTGTGTCTAGGAACCAGATGAAGATAATTATTTTCGTTCTCTGACATTTCCAAGAAAACTGTGGAAAATGGCTGGGAGTGGACAATTTAAATCCCTCTGGTGTGATGATAATGGAACTTCCATAGTGATTGATGAAGATGTCTTTAATAAGAAAGTTTTGTAAAGAAAGGCCCCTTTCACAATATTTGAAGCTGGGAGTATGAAAAGTTTAGTTAGACAGCTTAACCTTTATGGGTTTAGTAAAGTGCGGCAGAATTTTCAGTGATCTGATTGTCTAGCTGACTTTCTGGCAGAAGAAAAAGAAGTCTATGTTTTAAGCAAGGAATTCAAAAATTTTAGTTATGACTTGGTAACTTATATATAAAATTTTATTTTCTACATGAATATATGGTAATATAAATGTAAAGCTAGATTTTGAAAATTGTATAAATCTACTAAGGCTAAAATTCTTTATTTTTTCTAAAAATGAGGACAGTGCCTTAAGTATTCAAGATTATGAGAAACTTTGCTAGCAAATATAAATCTTATCTGAAACCTAAATAAAGGTATTAAAGCTGCTTTTCAAAAGTGGCACTCACCGTTACTGCATATGCTAACTTCTTAAATTTGATGACTATACTATTTAAATGTGTATTTTCCAAATAAGGAACTTCAAAATATCATCAGCTATGTTCATATTTTGATGATATTATCTTTGCATAGTAAACGTGAAATCTGAGGTTTTATAGGTTAGGCTTATTTTAGTCTTGTATTTTGATTTAAATATTACTAAAATCTTTATCATTTTGTTGTAGCTGCCGATCTACCATAATCCAAATTTTAAACGAGGCTTTCCCCTGCTTTTAGAGAGAATAAATAGAAGAGTTGGGATTAAAAATGCCTCTTTGGTATCTTTATTGGCTAAAGAATTTAACAAGAAGCAATTTAAAGGAGGGGGAAATGTGGTTAAAAATAATTGTGATTTTGTGCTGACACTAGTGGAGAAAGTGCATTTTTACCTTCTGCAAATTTAAACATGCCTCTAATAAGAAAGCCCTCTACTAGCCACAATATTTGTGATACAAATACCACGATCAGTGGTGATTTTTTTCCTCTATCATCAGTGTCAGTTAGACCACCAGAAAACCTGCAGTGGATCAACGTGCTGTTTTAAATCAGTGGACCACTTTTCACGAGCAATCTGAAAGCAGCTACACTGAAGCAAATGGCTGTGTTGTGAACTTCATTTCAACTACAACTTCTACTTCTCAGTACAGCATCTTGTCTCCCATACAGAGGAATTAATTTGGACTGATGGTTGAGCCTTCTACTTTTCCAAATAGATATCACAAAATATCTGCCAATGATGGTCGTTTTTCTAAACTTCAACCATGGAGCCACCCACGGTTCCCAGTGCCAGTGATAGCTGATACATCAGCTACCTCTCTTTCAAGGCCAACTCATAAGCCATCTTCAGTTTATGAACGTCAGCCTAATTACAAATTATCTACCAGAGGACTACCAGATTATGCAGGATAACAAAGATTGAAATTGATGTTGGCAAATGTTGACAAATATCTGCAATTTTCTTATTTGAACAATAAACATAAATGTGTACCTGCATTTTCCTTATATTTTTTTAAAACACAGTAAAGTGTTAAATGGGAGACTAAGCTACCATTCAAAGAAGAAAAGAGATATTTGATTGATATGATCATTTGATGGAACAATATGGGTGAAAATTTAAATAATTTCTCTAAGGAATAGGACAAAATGGAAGAATTTGGAAAAAGACTAAAACATGGAGAGAGGGAAAATTACTAAGTGTTTTCTGGTTCAACCTGGAAAGTATTAAATGTGTAAGTTACGATAGGTTGGAACGGGAAATAAATATGGAACAGGCCCAAGGATCATGGTCTCTAATTTGTCATACCTGGTATGATAAAGGTCACATGATGTAGTCTCAGATGGCACATTCAGCATGTGGTAGAATTTAAGAAGTAATTTTATCTATGGTCTTCTTTGTGCTGTTTTCAAAGCATTCCAACTGGAGCTTTCTTTTCCTCCCCTCAAGACTCTACACTATATTTTCAAGTGAATATTTTATGTTACATTTATGTTCCAGCCAAAGACAAGCTTAATTCCTCAGGGTGGCACTTAATGCCTTTCCAAATCTAAGCCCACAAATTCAACATAGTTTAGTAATTTCTTTATAGATCTGGCATCTGACAACCTTGGCATATCTTTATGTTTCTATGCTTCTGGAGATACATCCAGGCAAATGTTTGTTAACCGTATTAAATCCAACCTCACTTTTTTTGCTCCAGCTCAGCCTTGGACTTAGGATATCCTCCTTTTACCTATTTAGACATTCCCAGTCTCAGCACAGAAATCACCTCCTCCAGATAGTTTCTGTCTATCCCCCTTTCTTTGTCTTACTTGGATACCATCACAGTAAGCACATCACATGCCACAGAATGCATTTTAGTATTTAGTGAATGAAAAATACATGTTGACTTTAAGCAAAATCTACTTTCCTGAAACAACAAAACTCTCATGGTTTTCAAACTATTTCATTATTGTCTTTACTCTTCACCACAAACTAGCTCTTTTCATAGCCCAAGTCCTTGTCAATCAAGACAGTAATTGGAGGTAGGTACTGGAGACAAAGTATTATTTTCTTCTTAATTCGTGCCTCCAGAGCCCTAAAGCTTTCCATTATCATTTGCTGGATTTTTTCCTGTCTCTTTATCACCCACCCACCCCAAAATAGCTGATTCTCTTCCCCATGCCAATAACTATACTGCCTTCTAATTAATTAACTTCTTAGAATCAGAGGTTTATCCAGAAGAGAGAGTGATGTTGCAATCATTTTATGTAGGTTTATGTACCCCACAAAACTAGTGCCCCTTCTAACCTTCACACAGTAAGTATCAAAGAGGTACTAACCCCTTGGTTGCGGTGGTCATATTCAGTAACCAAATTGCAATCCAAACTGTGTGGACTACAAAGTGGTGAGGGTGGTAGAATTAAAAATTTGTCCAACTGCAAGAATACCAAATTTCTGCAGATATTAAGAAATATAAAATATTCATGGAAGACTTTGACTATTTCCCATTAATTTAAAATATATGGTGAAGCATTTTCAGAATGTGATATGCCCTGAAATGCTGGAAAAATTGTAGGCTAGGTCAGGGAGCCTAAGGCTTCTGCTCACAATCATGCAGCCAGTGTCAGCCGATAAGACTGGAATGGAAACATTGAGTCCTGAAAATGTGTCACCAGTTGTGATGAAAGCTTTTGATAATCTGGAGAATGGGCAAATGGGCCAGGGTAAACTCTAGCACCATCATATCAATATGACTTTACCAAGAGAAGAAAAGAGCCCACTTGCAGCAGGAGATCTGTGTCTGTACATCAGTGGTTGTTCCTACAACAGAAACATCAAGCTTTAAATTTGTCAGCTTAACTCTGATGATGGCTATGTTGTTGCTTACATTAGCAGTCTGGGGTTCAGATGGGCTGGTTCAGCAGCTAGTTTCCAGCTCTCTTATCAGACAGTGGGTCTTACCGTGATTATCATAACATGGTTCTACACTGATAAGTCAAAAGCTACAGTTTACTTTCAAAATTAGAAATCCTAAAGAAGAATATTGTTTGTCCATGTGTAGACTTCTACCTGGGAAAACTAGACTATTGGCAAAAGTACAAAAGTTGGCTGTTGCTTTGAACACTAGTCTCTGATTTCTGCCCACTGAATTCTTCCCACTAAATACTACAAGTCGGTCTACCACTGTGTGTGTGTGAAGATGATTTGTTAAGCAGTAACTAAGTTTGTCTTATTTGAGTCATCAGTGAATTAGTCCTCTGCATCTGGCAGAATCTCTGTGAATTAAGAGTTTCAATGAGCCACCAGATTTTATTACGATCATGGGGAGGTAGATTATATTTCTCCCTGTGTACTAATTGTTGCCTGTTCATTGAATCCCGAGCTGATGCTAGGGTCATTACACTGAAACCTTGAATTGGACTGCGGCATATACATACTCCTGTCACCAGGGCCCAGCACAGGACTATGTCTCCTTTTTAATTTAAGCTTATGTGCAAGTATTTTCTTGTTTTAATTCTCATTGTTGACACAACTTATTTTGGCTTTGAACACCCATTGACTAATTTATAGAGACTGAACCATGATGTATTCCCGTTCAACTACACATTGCAATAACCTTTCTTTCGTTGGACTACCTGGATTAGAGTGACCAAAGTCATCATTTTGAAAGCAGTCCTCAGTCCTAATAATGCAGAATATTTACATTACTTTGCCAGCACTAGAGCGAGAATGTTTCTTGTGGATCTCAGGGATTATCCTCACATCCCCTAATGCAACCATGAGAAAAAACTATATTGTTATCCAAAATCAAGTCTTTGTCAGTATTGCATTCCCATTGCAAAACAGTTAAGAATTGAAGGAGTTCTGAGATTTTACCATGCTGAGATTTTTAGCAACCTAGCATGTTCCTTTCTTACTGTTTCTATTGGGGAAATGAGAACTTTGGTCAGAGACAGTGAACTTTATCACTCACAGCATAAGCAGCCATTGTTGCTTTTGTAACCATTCCCTAATCTCAGATGAATACACAGAGTAAAATTTTGATGCCTATAGATTTAGTGGGCTGTTATCATGAAGAAAGTTTAAGACATGGTAAAACACTAATTATATTAATATCTTTATGCATTATTTATTAGAATCATTTATTTATTAGTATCTTTACCTAGGATAAGTCTATCATGACTCAAGATTACTTGCTGCAAAAACAATCATGAGAAATGGCATGGGAAACCATGATCATTGTCTTTCCATTTTTCCTTCTGCTTTTATTGAGATGTAATTGACATAAAACATTGTGTAAGTTTAGGTGCACAGGGTAGATATTTTAGTTACATGTATCATGAAATAAATATTATAGCAACTTTAGGGAGAATTCATTTTCTCTTTCAGATAAAATATTAAGGAAATCCAATTTTTCTTTTGGTTGTGATGAGAAATCTTATGGTCTACTCCCTTAACAGCATCCATATATAACATAAAGCTGTATTAATTTTATTTATCATGTTAATGGGTACCATCCCTTGGACACGTTTATTTAACAGCTGGAAGTTGTATCTTTCTAGTACATTAATCTAAATTTCCTTTTCCATCTCCTTCCTCTGTTAACTACAAATCTGTTTTTTTTCCTATAAGTATGTTTGTTTGTTTTTGAAGTGTAATTTAATGTATAACACTGTGTTAGTTTCTCTTACATAACATACTGTTTGCAAATTTTAATACATTTCAAACTGATCACAAGAATAAATCTTGTTATGATATGTTGCTATTTAAATATATTTCATAGTTATTGACTATTCCCCATACAGTACATTTCTTGTCCCTGACTCATTTAATTTGCAACTTGGAAATTTTCTCTCTTAGTTTTCTTCAACTATTCCTTTTTCTTCACCACATTTCCCTAATTCTTGTGAGCAACCTGTTTCTTTCTTTATCTATAACTACTTTTCTGTTTTGTTATATTCATTTGTTTTAAATTCCAAATATGAATTAAATCATTTAGCATTTGTCATTGTCTGAATTATTCACTTTGAAAATTACCCTCTTTGTCTACCCATTTGTTGTAACTGACAAGTACTTATAATTTTTAGAGCTGAGTAAAAACCCATTGAAATTTTATGTGTGTGTGTGCATATATATATATAGTGTGCATATATATTTATTAGTGTGTGTATATATATATATATACAAATATAGATAAATCTGTAGTTAATAGATGAGTAGATATATATACTATAAACACACATTTTCTTTATTCATCATTTATTTATGAGCAATAAATTTGCTTCTATATCCTGGCTATTTTAAGTAATGCCACAGTGAATATAGGGTTGAATTTATCTTTTCTGATTAGTGTTTTTATTATCTTGGAATAAGAATCCAGTTATAGAAATGTTGGATCATATTTCATTTTTAATTTTTAGATAAAACTCCAGAGTGTTTTCCACAGTGGCAGTACAAATTTACATTCACTCAAGCATTGCATCAGGATTCTTTTACTTACATCCTCACCAATATTTATATTTGTTATCTTTTTGATCATAGTCATTCTGACAGGAGTGACATAAAATCTCGTGTTATTGACTTGCATTTTTCTGAAGGTTAGTCATCTTGACCATTTTCATGTGCCTGTTTATTATCTATCTCCAACTGTATATTCATTTTTTGGTAATGGGCTAAATGACCATAACTGTCTGATTTCATTTTTAGGCATTCTTTGTGTTCCATTATTCTGTTTGTTCCGTGCCACTACCATATTCATTACTGCAGCCTTGTAATATAGTTTAAAATCAGGGACAGTGATACTTTCTCTTTGTTCTTTGTCAAAGAAATTGTGTTTTTAGTTTGTTTGTTTTCTTTTCTTTTCTTTTTTAGTGATTTCAACACTTTTGTGTTTACATGTAAATTTAAGAACTATTTTTTGTGTCTGAAAATGCCTTTTGTATTTTGATAGGCCCTGAATTTAATTTGTGTATTTTCTTGGCTAGTACTGTCATTTAAACAATATTCAATTCCTAATATATGAACAGATTATTTCCTTTCATCTGTTTGCATTATCTTCAATTTCTGTTTAAAATATTTAATAGTTTTCTGAGTACAGGTCTTTTACCTCCTTGGTTGGATAGATTTCTTGATTTTTTTTTTGGAATGCAACTCTAAATGAGACAGTTCACTCTCTTTCTCTATCTGTTAGCTTGCTGTTAGTGTGTAGAAATGCAAGATTTCTGTATGTTAATTTTACATTCTGAAATTTTACCAAATGCATTGATAAGCCCTAGTAGTTTTGTGGCGTCTTCTTTGGGATTTCTGATTAATGTATTTCATCTGCAAACAGATTCTTTTACTCCCTTTCTGAAACAGCTATATTTTATTTACTTTTATTTTGGAAATCTATGGCTTGAATTTCCAATACTACACTGAATAACAGTGGTAAGAGTGAGCATTCTTGTCTTCTTCCTGCTCTTACAGTAGATGAGTTCTGCTTTTAATCATTGAGTGTCATGTTAGCTGAGTTTTTGTCATTTATGAACTTAACTGTGTTGAGGTATGTTTCCTCATGCCTACTTTGAGTAGAAATGTAATCATAAATAGATACTGAATTAGTCAAAACATTTTATGACCCTTTTGAGGTGACCATATAATTTTTATTTTTCAATTTGCTAGTTTGGTGTATCATATTGATTAATTTGTGGGTAATGAATCAGTTTTGCATACCTGGAATAAAATGGACTTAATCATATTGTATAATCCTTTTAATGTTTTGTTGACTTTGCTAACAATTTAGTGATGATTTTTGCATCTATGCTTATCAGTAGTATTTAACCTGTAATTTTATGGTTATTTGTTCCTGTTTTAGTAGTAGTGTGATACAGAAATGTGGGCTAGGAAGCCTTCTTCCCTCTGCTAATATTTGGAATTCTCTGAAAAGTATAGGTAATAGCTCTTCTCTAAATGTTTGGCAGAAGTCACCTGTGAAGCTGTCTAGGCCTGGAATTATGTTTCTTGGGAGATTTTGTTTAATTACTTATTCTATTTGATTAGTGAAAATCTGTTAAAATTATCTATTTCTCATTCCATCCTGGAGATTAGTCTTTCTAAGAAATTGTCCATTTCTTCTAGGGATTCCATTTTAATTGGCATATAATTTTTTGTATTATTTATGAGGCTTTCTGTTACTTTGATATAAGCTGTAACTTCTCATTTATTTTGGAGATTTTTAATCTGTTCTCTCTTTTTTGCTCATGAGTCTCATTAAAGTTGATCAGTTATATTTACCTTTCAAAAGGCATTATTTAGTTTGTTTAGATGTTTCTATTTTTAATCTTTATTTTATTAATTCATGTTGTGACCTTTCAGCTGTCTTTCATTCTACTAACAAGTTTGTTTATTATTTTTCTACATCTTTTGTTTGTAAGATTATGTTTTAAGAGAGAGATGTTTCTAATTTGTATAAGTGGGATTATTTTCCTATAAGCATCCCTATTAATACTGCTTTTGCTATACCCCATGGACTTTGTTTTTGTTGTCATATTTCTTTATATATTTTTCTTTGATTTATGCAGCAATCCATTGGTTGCTTAATGTTAAATGATTTATCCTCCACACTTTAAAACTTTTCTCAGGTTTTTCCTTTTAGTAAATTTCTATTCTCACAGAATCCATATGTTTTTTCACAAAACAAGGAGAAAAATAATAAAATTTATACAAAATTGTGAAAGACCCAAATTTTCTAAAATTATCTTCGAAAAATGAACAAAGCTGTGGGTATTATCCTCCCTGAGTTTAGAACATACTACAAAGCTGCAGTAATCAAAACATCAAAATATATCACTAAAAGTGTCACATAGATCAATGGAACAAAATAAATAGTTGTAAAATAAACCCACATTCATATGGTCAGTTAGTCTACAATGAAGGAGACAAGAGTATACAATGGAAAAAGGGCATTCTCTTCAACAAGTTGTTCTGGGAAAACTGAACAGTACATGTAAAAGAAATATGTAAGAGCACTTCCTACCATAGTATACAAAATAAGATAAAAATGGATTAATTTCCTAAATGTAAAACTTGAAACTATACAATTACTGACCAAGAACAGGAGCAGAACTGCCTTTGTGATAAATCATAGCAATATTTATTTCTGATCTATCTCCTAATTAAAAAAAAGGAAAATCAACAATAACAGACTTTAATTATACTAGGAAAAAATAGATGAACTTTGTGATACATGGATTCCACTTCTTGAATACGTGTGAAGTGCAAAACCTTATGCAGAGCAAAGGACACCTTCAGCAAGACTTATGACAACACACAGAATAAAAGGGAGAATTTCAGACAATTAAATCAACATTTTGTTAATATCCATAATATATATATATAGTATATTAGAATCAATATTTAAAAAAAAGACCCCAACTTAAAATCAGTTGAAATATGTTTATTCAAACTTTTCAAAAACAGACATGTGGATGATTTTCATGCACATAAAAAGAAACATAACTTTGCTATTCATTAGGAATTCATAAATCAAAACCAGAATGAAATATAATCTCACAGAAACCAAAATGGCTAATAACAAAAGTCTTCAAATGACAAACATTAATAAGAATGTCAATAAAAGGGAACCCAGGTACACTGTTGGTGGAAATATAAATTAATGCATCCACTATTATAAAATTGTGGACAGTGCTCAGAAAACTAGAAATAGAAGCATTATATGTTGCAGCAATTCCAGTTTTTGGTATAAATCTCAGAAAAAATGAAAACATTAACTTAAAGGATATATTACCACCAATATTCTTAACATCATCATTTATATTATCCAAGGATAGATGCACAAATCAACTGCCCATCAACAGATGATTCACTGAAGTAGATGTGAGATATAGATAACATAATAAATATTTAGTCATTGCCATATTAAAAAATAATATTCTGCCATTTGGAACAATGTGAATGGACTCAGAGAGTGTTGCACATAGGAAAATAAGTCATAAGTCATGCAGAGAAAAACACTCTATGTTGTCACTTAAATGAGGAAAATAAAGATATTAGAGAAATAATCATAAAAAACAGGAACAGAATCACATATATATGTGTAGTGTACTAAGTAGTGGTTTCCTGTGTGGACAGGGTAGTAGGATGGAGAAGACAGAAATGTGCAAGCTACTAGTAATACATTAGAGAACCAACAGGGCTATATTTACAGCACAGAGAAATATTTTAATAATTTAATTGATTTTAAAGAGATTATAGGGATATATTACAGTAAAATGTGCATGTAGGTGGGAAAAACTTTGACGAAAAGAACCCAGGAAATCAAAGTATTTTGTAGTACTATGGTATTAGGGGAGGTGATTTGTTCACTTTCTTCAGCTTTCTTATAATGTCCTTAGTAGAATTTAAACTTTTAATTGAAAAAGGATTTACTTTTATATGTAACATAAGTTTAAACAATTTTTGTCTCTCCCCTTACATCTACAGTCAGTAAAAGTTCAGATCTCAACAAAAGTAACTACAACATAAAGCAATACTCCAGAACACATGTGAACAGGTGAAGTTTGGTGGACTAAAACAGACAAAGGTTGCTAAAGTGAGGTAAGAGCAGATTTGGTGTCTGCAACCAAGGCCCCCTGACTAGGATATCTGAGTACACAAGTTCAGAGAACCCAGCAGAAACAGGATCTCAGTGGTTCATACAGCTTCAACCCCCAACTGCAACAGTACTCATGGTCATATGTATCTTGAGGGAGCCACAATGGAGACAGAAATTCCATCCTTCAGACACTCAGACATTCATGAAACTGTCCCTACTCCCCATTCACAGTGGTGGAGACAAGTTACCTTGCAACACTGGACATAGCAAAGGCACTTGCCTAATTCCAAATACCCATCTGTCTTTACAAATTTTCTCAACGTGTGCACTCTCAGGGGATATCAGATAAAATGTAGGGTTCAACGTCCCAGTGACAACAGTGGCATTAACTAACAGAGAAGTCTAAGAAATGACAATGAAAGGACATATTTTATCCAGACTGTATTTACTGGAAAGTGCCATTTTGAAATATTATCAGAGGTAGCTCAGGTAAGTAAAACCAAAAATTGCACAATATTGCAAACTACCAGAAAATAAAAGCAATGACTCCAACTCCCAATCTGTTATTTAGTGTCATCAGAGCAATAATTTATCAAAACCATGACCAATCACAGTAAAATTATAGGGCACGTACACACAAAGATACACAGACAAAAATACCTACACAGACAAAGACACACATGCACACACACCTGAACACACACACACAATGTCAACCCTGCAGCTAACAAATTTAAAGTCATGGTATATTACCATATAACAAATAAAGAATCCAAATATGTGTCATACAGAAACACAATACAAAAAACATTACTAAGAAAGCAGGTTAGTGAGCCCAGGAATAAATGAAAAGATGATAAGGTATACATTACCAAAGAGACTGAAACTATAATAAAACCAAACATTGTTGGAGGACCAGGAGAACTTAATAAATGAGATGAAGAATGCAACAGGAAGCATGGAAGTAGACTGTCTTTGTGGAAGAGAGATTAGCAAACTCAGCAATACAAAACTAAAAATGATAGGAGAAGGCAGAGATACAAGATATTAAAAAGTGGGGAAATTAAACATTAGCCATCAGACTTCCACAGGAAGTGCACATTAGAGTGGAATCCTGGAGGGAGAAGAAAGTTAGAAGGCAGCTGATGGTTTTTTAAAGAATTAATAGTTGATAACTTCCTGAACCTGTGTAAGGAACAGATATACAAGTCTGTGAGCCAACAAAACACCAATAAATTTAAGAATGGGACCTCCTTCAAGATTCGTCATATGCAAATTGGCAAGTCAATGACAGAGAAAATATTTTAAAGGCAGCCAAAAAAAGTTATGATAATCTCCAAAGGAACCCCCATTAGGCCATCAGCACATGTCTGAGCAGAAAATATAGGCCAAGGGTAAATAAAATTACATTTTTAAACTACTGTAATAAGAAATATCTCACCCAATAATACTTACACTGTTATCACTTAGATATAAAGTGAAAGTAAAGACTTTACCAGACAAAAAACCCCTGAGAATGAAAAAAACAAAACCGAGATATCTTATAAGAGGTGTAGAAAACAAATCTTCTAAGAAATATAAAATGGCAAAAATATGCAAAACATTGACCAAAATCCTAAGGAGAAACCACGAGAAATTTGCAACTGTTTCTTTGGTTATGTTTTTAAATGCTACTATACTCTATGGATTAAAGATTGAAAAATAGGGAACCAGGGGCAATAAATATACATACTTCACACTGGTAACATGTTAACAACAGTAAAAGAAATAATTTCAGTCAGTAATCATAAAAGGTTAAGAGTAAAAATAAAACAATATTAAAGGAAGCTTCTATCAGCGGAAAAATGACTAAATTATACATGAGACATTTTATTTTTAATTGAAGTACACTAGATGTACTATATTGTGTAGTTTCAGATGTACAGCATAGTTATTCTTACCACTTTGTAGATAATATTGCATTATGAATTATTACAATGATTGTAACATGCAATTGTTTTAAGCTAATATGTATAATTCCATGATCTATACAGATTATCCATGTTGCTTCCGTCCTTTATGTATACTAATTTTTATCTTTCAATTTTTTACCATTAAATTCTCTTTCCCTTCCCCTTTGGTAAACATAAACTTTTTCCCATATCTTTGAGTCTGCTTAAGTCTGGTCTATCTAATCTCTTTACCTCTCCATCATGTCTCAATCTATATACCTATCTATTTATCATGTATATATCTATCTATCTGTCTATCTATTTCTCTATCTATCATGTATTATACTTCTATCTATTTATCTGTCATCTATCAATAGATAGCTATAGATAGATGTACACAGATATTTGTTATTCTTTATATACCACATATAAACTATATTATAAACTTTGTCTTTGTCTAAGTTACTTCACCTAGCACAATATTTAGTAGGTCCATTCATGATGCTGAAAGAGCAATTTGTTATACTTTTTCATGACTGAGTAATATTCCACTGCAATTTATAGAAACATCATATCTTCTTAAGTCCATAGTCTACTGAGGACACTTGGATTGCTTCCCTGTCTTGCATATTATAAACAGTGCTGTTGTGAACATTGGTTCTTCTGAACTTAGGGTGTTTTCCCCAGATTTTTCCTAGCAAAGTTATTACTGGGTCTTATGGTAGTTAAATTTTAGTTTTTAAACAAATCTGAATAATGTTTCCTTAGAAGTTGTACCAATTTACATTCCTATCAAGAGTATATAAGACATTTCTTACCTCCACATCGTCTCCAACACTTAGTATTTATAGGTTTTTTGATAATAGCCGTTAGACAAGTGTGAAGTGACACCTCATTGTGGATTTGATTTGCAATTATGTAATAATTAGTAATGTTGAGCAATTTTATCACTTGCCTGTTACTCATCTGTATGTTTTCTTTGGAAAAATATTAACTCAGGTACTCTGCTCTTGTTTTTGATTGGGTTTTTGTTTATCACCTTGAGTTGCGTAACCTAAATCCATGTTACATCTATTAACTTACATCTATTAACCCCTGGTCACTTGCATTGTTTGCAAATATGTTTTCCAATTACACAGGCAGTATTTTCATTTCACTGATAGTGTCCTTAGCTGTGTAGAAATTTTCAAGTTTGTTTAGGTCCCACTTGTTTATTTTTGCTTTTATTTCTTTTGCCTTAGGAGACTGATATAAGAAAATATTCCTATGATATATAACAAATAGGGTATCATCTATATTACTTTCTTGCAGTTTAATAGAATCAGGTCTTACATTAAGGTCCTTAATACACTTGGAGTTTATTTTTGTATATGATGTCAGGGAATGCTCTCATTTCATTCTTTTACATGTAGATGTCCAGCTATCCAAACACCATCCATTGACGAGACTGTCTTTTCTCCATTGTGTACTTTTGCATCTTTTATCACAGATTCATTGCTCATAGGTGTGTGGAATTATTTCTAGGCTCTCTATCTGTTTTTATTGTTTATATCTCTGTGCCAATGCCATGCTGTTTTTATTACTGTAGGTTTGCAGTATAGTAAGGTATCTGGGAGGGTTATACCTCCAGATTTGTTGTTTTTTCCCAATATAATTTTGGCAATTTGTAATGGTTTCATGTAAAACTTAGAGTTATTTATTTTCTGGTTCTGTGGAAAATACTACATCTTCGTAACAGGAATTTCACTAAGTCTGTAGGTTTCTTTTTGTAGTACGGCCATGTTGACAATGTTAACTCTTTCAATCCAAGAGAACAAGGGATCTTTCCATTTCTTTGAATCATTTTTAAATTTCTTTGTCAATGTTTTATAATTTACAGTGTTTAGATCTTTCACATAAGTGGTTACATTTATTCCAAGATATTCGGGGGGATGGGGTTTTAAATACTTTTGCTTTCAACGTCCATTTTATGGTATCTCATGATTAATGTGTAGAAATGCAAGAGACTTCTTTACATTAATCTTGTACCCTGTTCCCTTGATGAAATTATTTATTGTTCATAATAGTGTGGAGCCCTTAGTACGCTCTATGTAGAATGTTATGCCAGCCGTACTGGTGACAGTTTTGCCTCTTTCTTTCCATTTTGCATTTTTTTTACTTCTTTTTCTTTCCTTTTCCTTTCTTCTATTAATATTGAACACAAGTGTTGAGAGTAGGAATCCTTGTGTTGTTCCCGAATTTACCCAGAAGGCTTTCAGGCTTTCCCATGTGTATTATAAATTGTAATAAATGGCCTTTAGTATGTTGAGGGGTGTTCCCATTGTTCTCAATTTTATGAGAGTTTTGATGATGAATGTATGTTGAATTTTGTCAAATGCTTTTTCTTTGTGTGTTGACATGGTCTTGTGAATTTTGTCCTTCCTTTATTAGATATGTGTTATGCTGATTGACTTGTGTATGTTGAACCATCCTTGTGACTCTGGAAGGAATCCAACTGATCATCATGTATAATCCTTTCTATATATTGGTGGATTCATTTGATGATGTTTTTCGAGGATTGTTGAATGTATATTCATCAAGGATATTGGATTTTCATTTTCATTTTTTTTTAAGTAGTGTCTTTGACTAGTATTTTTATCAGGGTAAATGTGGCCTCATAGAATAAATTTGGGAATTGTCCTTCCTCCTTCATTTTTTAAAATGGTTTTGGGGAAAGAGGTTTTAGTGAAGGCAACCAGGCATTATGTTCAAGGGGTGTTTTTAAAATTATAGATTTTATCTAACTTATACTGATTGCTCTTTTCAAGTTCTCAGTTTTCTTTTTATTCAGGGTTGGCAGTCTGTATATTTCTAGAAATGTGGCTTTTTCTTTTAGGTCGTCCATTTGGTTGTCATGTAACAGCTCATAATGCTTTCATAATCTTTTTGTATTTCTGTAATATCAGATGTTATTTCTACCGTTTCATTTCTTATATTGTTTGGGTCCAGGCTCTGTATTTCTTAATAAGCCTGGCTAAATGCTTACCTGTTCGTTAATATTTTTAAGAAAATTTAAAGCTGTTGATTTTTCGATTTGTAATTTATTTTTCAACTTTTAATTTATTTATTTTCAACATAATCATTAAAGATTTCTCATTCTACTCTCTTTGGGTTTTGCTCTTATTTCTTGTTGTTTTGTGTGGTATGCTAGGTCCTTTCTATGAGGTTTTTCTTGTTCCTTCTAGAAGTCCTGATTTGTTCTCATCTTCCCTCTTAGATTTGTCTTTGCTGCATTTCATACGTTTTATGAAGCTGTGTTTTCATAGTAATGTATCTCCAGGTATGATTTTATTACCTCTTTGATTTCATCTCGTCTTTGATTTTATCATTGACCTTGTTTTATTTTATTTTATTAAAGGATGTTATTTGACTTCATGTTTGTGCATTTCCTATTCTTCTTTCTAGAGTTGATGCATAGCATCCTACTTTTGTATATGGAAAAATACTTGCTGTAATCTATATTTGCTTAAAGTCAATAAGGCTCATTTCATGACATAATATGTGGTTAATTCCTTAGATAACATCCTGTGCACACTTGAAAAGTTTGTGTTTTCTGCTTTTCTGATGCAGTGTCTAATAGCTCAGTTAGGTTCAAATGATCTAATATGCTATTAAGACCTCTGTTTCCTTACAGATATTCTTTCTGGATGATCTGGCTATCAGAAAAGTGAGGTGCAAAACTCATCTACTATTATTGTTTTATAATGAATTAATTCTTTCATGTCTACTAAAATTTCTTTTTACACTTATGATCTATGGTGTTGGGTCCATATATTATTTAATGAGTGTAATACCCTATTTTTTTATTGATTTCTTTTTCTTTATATAATCTCATATTTTTTTCATTTCGGTCTTATTTTAAAACGTATTTTGTATGAGTTGAGCATTGCAATCTGCACTTATTTGTCATTTCCATGGAATATCTTTTACATTTTTTCCATACTATAATCCACTTCCATAAAGTGAGACTTTCTGGGGGGGTGGCAAAGATGGTGGAGTAGAAAGATGCTCGTAGCTCACACTTACCATAAAAGCACCAAGACTCACATCCACAGACCCACTCAGCAAACCAGAGAACCTACAGAAGTCTGACAGAACATTGTCCTCTTCAATAGATAAAGATGTGAAAAATATGGTAGGAGAAAAGGAAGAAAGAAAGAAGAAAAGGCAAAACAGAGTGGGACAGGTCCCATGGGGAGGGAGCTGTGAAGAAGGACTGGTGCTCATTCATTGCATCTCCTCTCTCCAACTGAGTGTTATGCAGGACGGAGGGGGAGCCTACAAGGGTTGGACTTGTACATAGTACAAGTTGACTGACAGAACTAAGTTAAACAGGTAAAGAGGATCCCTGTGACACCCAGCCGAAGATGCAGCCATGAAGCTGGGTGCAGGACCATGCTGCCCGAGCTCGGTGGTAGATGGGGATGGCTAAACTGTGGCAGCCCAGGGAAGTGGAGTAGGCTTTGTGCCATGGCTGTGGGTGCACAGGGCAGGACAACCTGGGCCCTCCATTAAACAAGAGGGCAGATGTGCCCTGTGGGGGAAGGGTGCAATCCCCATCTCTGAAAATCCACAAAGGTTTCTAGGTGAAGAGAGCTGGGGCTCAGACACAGCCACCATAGCCTCTGGAGCTTTGCACCCAAGTGGCAGTGGGGGCAAAACCTGCATCTACACCTAAGGACTTAGCAGCCTCAAGGTCCAGTCAGAGATTTGTCTACAGCCTGAGGCAAATAGTATCCTACTGTCCTGGTTCCTCAGAGAACTTGTCTGCCAAGACACACAAGGAGCTGGGTTTTAGCCCAGACCAGGGACACAGCTGTTCCTCATTCTTCCATAAGCCCACTTCTGGTGGGCAAATCTGAGGCAGAGCATACAGTGGCACAGAGGAGCAGAGTGATCGGCAACCTGAGGGGGCGGGTGGCCCCTCAAATTTTGAGCTGTTAATGCAGTCCCTGACCATGGTGCTGGGAGAGGGCATGATGCACACTCCTGCCTGGTCAGTCTGCAACATCTCACTGCAACATCGGGCAGGGCAGTGACAAACAGCCCACAAAAAGAGAGCTGCTCCAGGTGCAGTGATGTGTGCAGGAGTGATCTGCTTGCAGATAGGCACTGGGAGCATCACAAATGAAGGCTCCAATGGAGGGCCTCTGAAAACAGAAAGATGAGCTTCCAAAACAGAATGAATACAGAAAAACTTCACATTAAATGTGCACAGTGTCTAGGAGGACACAGACGACCCCTTGTTTTAATCTGTTTTTACCTGTTCCATTTTCTATTACCCTCTTAAATTTTACTTCTTATTCAATTATAAATAACCCCATTTTAATCCCTTTGAAATTTTGATAAATATTTTTATTATTATTATTATTTTTCAAATCTCTGCTTCAACTTGCTGTCTAATATTCATTATACAATGTCTTCAAAGCTTTATTTCTCCCTTTTTTAAAATTCTTTATCTCTCTCTCTCTTTTTTCTCTTTCCCAAGTTGTATTACTACATAGGCATTAGGTAGATATGCTACTTTAGGACAAGAGTAGATAACTGATACTCCATAAACTACAGTCCCAGAGAGACAGCAGAAAGATGAAGAAGTAGAGAAACCATTCCCAATTAAAAGAACAAGAGAAATCCCCTGAAAGAATAAGTGAAATAGACATTGATATCCAACTAGATCAAGGTTTCAAAAATGGAGTGATCAAAATACTGAATGAAATAAAACAGATAAAGTTTAGAGATACAAAATATGTCAAAAATGAAATGGAATCTATAAATAAAAGCCAAATAGAACAGGTAAACTCATTGACTGAGATGAGGAAAGATTTAAAGGGGTAGCAAAGCTGAATATATAACACAGAATAAAGAATTAGTGACTTAGAATACAGGACAATACAAAGCACCCAATCAGAAGAGCTACAAGAGAAACAACAAGAAACAAATGAAAAAAGCATAAGGGACCCATGGGTAATAGAAAGCATGCCAAACTTGGCATGCTAGAAGTCCCAGAAGGGGAAGAAAGATCAAAGGGGATTGCAAAGTTTTTTGTAGAAATCATGACTGAGAACGTCCCAAACTTAAAGAAGAAATCAGATATCCAATACAGGAAGCTCAGTGTGTCTGAAAAAGGAAGAACACATATACACCCATACCAAGACATATAATTAAGATGGCCAGAGTCAAGGAGAAAGAAATGATTCTAAAGACAGCAAGAGAATAGCAAAGAGTGAGTTACAAGGGAATCCCCCTAAGGCTCCCAGCAGATTTCACTATAGAAATACTACAGGCCAGAAGGGAGTGCAAGATATATTCAAAATCCTGAATGAAAAAAAAAAAAAAGATAAACCCTAGGATACTTTAACCAGCAACGCTATTCTTTTTGGTAGAAGGAGACATAAAGAATTTCGCAGACAAGAAAAATCTTCAAGAGATCAGTAACACTAGACCCATGCTAAAAGTATTAATGAAATTTCTTCTCTAAAAAGAAAAGTAGCAGGATGCTACAGAAATGTGAAACTCAAAGCTTTAAAGGTGATAACTCATGAATTACAAATAAAATAAACTCAAAATTTTAAAACAAGACATACAAATCATTGAGAATGGGAGAGGGAGACAGGAAATAAGAATTTTTTTTTGGTCTTTAATTTTAAATTTTTTCTTCTCGGTAGGATGGCTTTGAGATCATGTTACTATCCATTTAATAAAAGCAGTTATAGTAATGGTCTAATGGGCTTATAAAAAAGGGAAACAAGAAGACAAATACTTATCAGGGAGTCACTAAAAATTAATAAAATTCATGATAATACAAAATAAACTTACCAAAACTTAAAAGGAAGATGAAAGGAACAAAGAGGAAATAGCAAATCATCTGCAAATATAATGTCAAATTGGCAATAAACCAAAGCGTATCATCAATTATTGTAAATGTTAATGGCCTAAATTCTCCAGTTGAAAGTCATAGAGTGGCAGGCTGGATAAAAAAGCAAGATCCTTCAATATGTTGCATACAAGAGACCCACTTCAGTGAGAAGGACACACATAGATTGAGAGTGAAAGGACAGAAAAGGTTATTACATACAATTTGAAAAGCCAAAAAGCAGGTGTTGCAGAACAGATTTCAGACAAAGTAGCCTTTAAAACAAAGGCCATAAAGAAAGATAAAGAAGGACATTTTATTATGATTGAAGGAGTGATACATTATGAGGATAGCACACTCATTAATACATATGCAACAAATAGATGAGCACCTAAGTACATAAAATAATTACTAACAGATATAAAGGGGGATTCATATTTGGAGATTTCAACACTGCATTTACATCACTGCACAGATCATTGAGACAGAAAATAAAATAGGCAACAGAGAAGTTAAATAATAGAATATGTGTAATAGTAATATTACACTTGGTGGATATTTTCAGAGCTTTGCACCCCCCACAAAATAGGATATACATTCTTTTCCAGTGCACGTGGAACATTTTCCAGGATTCATGATGTACTTGGGCACAAAAGAAACCTCAGCAATTTTAAGAAGATAGAAATTACCCCAAGCATCTTTACTGATCACAATGCCATGAAGCTAGAAATCAACAACAGAGAAATAAAGGAGAATAAAAGGTAAACATGGAGATTAAACAATATGTTATTCAAAAACCAGTAGGTCAATGAAGAAATCAAAGCTGAAATGATAATGTACCTTGAGACAAATGAAAATGCAAGCAAAACCAAATTTATGGGACACAGTAAATCAGTGCTGAGAGAGGGGTTTATAGTGATAAAGGCAATCCTCATAAAAGAAGAACAACCCCCCAAAAAAACTTAAACCAGCAGCAGAATGAACTAGAAAAAGAAGAAGAAAAACCCCAAAGGCAGCGGAAGGAAGACAAACATAAATATTGGGGAGGAAATAAATAAAATAGAGATTAAAAAATCCATACTAAAAAATGAACCAATCCCAAAGCTGGTTTTTCCAAAAGGTAAGTATAATCGGAAAACCTCTGGCCAAACAAAAAGAAGTAAAGAGAGTTAGCACAAATTACCAAAATAAGAAAAGAGAATGGAGAATTTACAACAAATAAAATAGAAATATAGAATATCATATGAGATTATTATGAAAAGAATATGGAGCCAAACTGTATAACCTAGAAGAGATGGACAAGTTTCTGGAAACATAATGTCCACCTAGACTAAATCAAGAAGAAACTGACCCCTTGAACAAGAAGAGCACTAGAAATGAAATCAAAATAGCAATATAAAACCTCCCTACAAATAACAGTCCAGGACCAGAAGGATTCACAGAAGAATTCTACCAAACATAGAAGAAGAACTCATACCAGTCCTTCTCAAAATCTTCCAGATGATTGAAAAGAAGAAATACCCCCAAAGTGATTCTATGAAGCCAAAATCACCCTGATACCACAACCAGGCAAATACACTACCATAAAAGAGGATTATAGGTCAATATCACTGATGAAAAGAGACGCCAAAATCCTCACCAAAATAGTTGCAAAAAGAATCCAACAACACAGAAAAAAGGTAATACATCATGACCAAGTGGGGATCATGCCAGGGACACAGGGGTGGTGCAACATATGCAAATCAATCACTGTAATACAGCACATCAACAAGAGAAAGGACCAAAACCACATGATAATCTCAATAGATGCTGGAAAAGCATTTCATAAAATTCAACACCCACGTATGATAAAAATTTTCACCAAAGAGGGCATAGATGGAATATATCTCAACATCATGAATGCTATAGATAACAAACCTACAGCAAACATACTACTCAATGGTGAGTAAGTCAAATACTTTCCACTAAAATCTGGGACAGTAAAAGAATTCACACTATCACTACTCCCACTCAAGATAGACTTGGAAGTCCTAGCCACAGCAATCAAACAAGAGAGAGAAGTAAAAGGGATGCAAATTGGAAAGGAAGAGGTAAAAGTCTCACTATATGCAGATCATATGTTATTATATATAGAAAACCCTACATGATCCAGACAAAATTTACTACACATGATCAAAGAATTCATCATGTAGAAGGTTACAAGATTAAGGTTCAAAAATCAGTGGCATTTATTTACGCTAATGATTCAGATAATACTATGGAGCTATAGTCAATATGACAGCACTGTATTGGCAGAAAAACATACATATAGGTCAATGGAACAGAACAGAGAGCTCAGAAATGGACCCACAAATGTTTGGTCAATTAATCTTAGACAAAGAGGCAAGAAATTACAATGGAATAGAGATAGTCTCTTCAGCAACTGGTGTTGGGAAAACTGGACAGCAGCATGTAATTCAATGAAGCTAGAACACTCCCAATGGAGCTAGAACACCATACACAAAAATAAACTCAAAATAGATAAAACACTTAAACATAAGACTAGATACAATAAACCTCCAAGAAGAAAATATAGGCAAAACAGTATCTGACATATTTGTCGAAAATTTTCTCATAGAAGAAATAAAAGCAAGAATAAACAAATAAGACCTAATGAAACTTACAATCTTCTGCAAGGTAAAGAAACCAGAAATAAAACAAAAAGATAAACTACAGAATGGGAAAAAATTTACATATGAAACCGTCAAAGGCTTGATCACAAGAGTATATAATCAGCTCATCCAACTGAATAAGAAAAAATAAACAACCCAATCCAAAATTGGGCAAAAGACCTAAACAAGCAATTCTCCAAGGAAGACATACAGATGATCAAAAGGCACATCAGAAAATGCTCAATATCACTGATTATCAGAGAAATGCAAATCAAAACTGCAATGAAGTATCACCTCACACCAGTCAGAATGGCCATCATTCAAAAATCCACAAATGACAAATGCTGGAGAGGCTGTAGAATTAAGGGAAATGTCCTTCACTGCTGGTTGCAATGCAGTTTGGTGCAACCAGTGTGGAAAACAAGATGGAGATTCCTCAAAACCCTAGGAATAGACATACCATATATCCCAGAAATCCCGCTCTAGGGAATAAATCCTTAAGGAACCCTACTTCAGGATGACACCTGCAACCCAATGTTTATATCCAACATTATTTACAATAGCCAAGACATTGAAACAGCCTAAATGTCCATCGACAGTTGACTGGATAAAGAGAGGTGGTATATTTATACAATGGAATAGTAGTCAGTCTTATAAATTGACAACATAATGCAATTTTCAGCAACATGGACGGTCCTCAAGAAAATCAGTCTAAGTGAACTAAGCCAGAAAGAGAAAGGAAAGTACCAAATGAGAAGGCTCATGTGTGGAATCTAAAAACAAAACCAATCCAAACAAAGAACACATAAATAAAGAAAAGAAATAGACTCGCAGGCAGAGAATAGAAAGTTTAGGTTGCCAAGGGGTGGGGTGTGGGAAGAGATAGGCTGGGAGGTCAAAACTGTAGAATAGATAAACAGGATTGTACTATATAGCACAGGGAAATATATAAAATATATTAATATTTTAATAATTTTAATTAATAAAATATATAAAATATATAAAAGTTCTTACGGCAGCTCAAAGGGGATAAAATGGGACAACAAATGTATATATGTTCATTGTACCTAAAAAGTTGTGCTCTACAATGGAATTTGAGATGCCATTGTAAAATGATTAAAAAATATTTAAAAAAAGAAAAAAATATGATCCTAAATATTACAGGTGTAAATATAAATTAGAGAGAAAAATGCAAAGAGTAGTAAAACCAAAGATTTTGTTTTTGTTTCCTTTTAATATAAGCAAAATCAAAAAACCTCTACCCAGGTGCATCATGAAGAAAAGAGAGATGCTCCAAAGAAATAAAGTAAGAAATAAAAAAATAGAAATAACAATTGTTACATCAGATATACGAAAAAGTGATCATTTTGTCAACACTTACATGCCAATAAACTGGACAACTTAGAAGAAATAGACAAATATCTACAAATAGGGACAAGGAGAAACAATTAATTTGAACAAACTGTTTACTAGAAGAAAGTTAGAATCTGCATTCAACAAAAGTTTAAAAATAGTGCAGATTTAAACAGCTTCTGTGGAGAACTGTACAAAAATAAAAAGCAGAACTTATACTCTTTAACCTATTCAAAAATAGTGAAGATGTGGGAATCTCCCAAATTAATTCTATGAAGCTTTCATCACCCTGATAGCAAAGCAAAGAAACACAGTACAAGCAAAGGGAATTTCAAGCCAATATCTTTGTTATAGATGCAAAAATTTAAAAAAAATTATTAGAAAACTAAATCCAGTAGTACCTAAAATGAATCATACAACATGATCAACTTTAATTCATTGCAGGGTCATAAGAGAGGTTGAAATTACAAGAAATCAATCAGTTTGATACACCACATTAACCCAAGGATAAGGGAAAATGATGTGGTCATCCCAATAAATCGATAAAAAGCATTTCATAAACTTTAAATTTTATTCATTAAAAAGCTGCAACAACAATAACAACAACAAGAAAAACAGAATCAATAAAACAGAAAACTCTTACCAAAGGAGGATTCAGGAAATATATCTCAACATAACTAAAGTGTTTAATTACAGACACACAGACAACATAATATGCAAAAATGAATAAATGAAAGCCAAATTAAGGAATAAATCAAGGATGCCCACTCTAACCATTTCTATTAAACACAGTATGGGAAGTCCTAGCAACAGCAATCGGACAAGATAAACGTTATTCAAGTTGGATTGAAAGAAGTAAATGTGTTATTAATTTAGATGACATGATAATCTATATAAAGAACCCTAAAGATTCTCCATACCAAAACAACTAAAACTAATAAAGATATTTAGCAAAGTGGCATGATTGATGATTAATATACAAGAACTGTCACATTAATTTACACTAACAATGAAATACTCCATTATTTTAAAAAATCCATATGAAATCAGATCAAAAAATTAATAACCTATGAAAAAACCAAGATAAAAAATCAATACGACACTGATGAAGAAATTTGAAGATGATGCAAATAAATGGAAAGAAATCTCATGGTCTTAGTTTAGAGGAATTAATATTGTTAAAATATACATACTACAAATGATGTCTACAGATATAAAATGATTCAGATCGAACTACATGATATTTTCCACAGAACTAAAAACAGTCATATGATTTGTACAGAACTGCAAATGAACCAGAACTGCAAAAGAAACAATAAGGATAAAGAACAAAGTTGGAGGAAAAACCCACATCCCTCCCAGATCTCAGACAATATGACAAAAACAGTAATCAAAACAGCATAATGCTGGAAAACAAACAACTATATCACTGGAACAGAACACAGAGGCAGAAATAAAACATCACACCTATGGTCATCTAAACTATGACAAAGGAAACAAAAATATACAATGCCTAAAGACAGTCTTCAGCAAGTTATGTTGAGAAAGCTAGACAGCTACATGTAAATTAATGAAATTAGAACACTCCCTCACACTGTACAAAAATAAACTCAAAATGCTTTAAATATCTGAATCTAACACATGACACAATAAAAATCCTGGAAAGTAACATAGGCAAAAGAAGACATAAATTGTAGCCAAATTTTCTTATGTCACTCTCCCAAGCTGAAAACAATAAAAGCAAAATAATCAAATAGGTTCTAATAAAACTTAAAGATTCTATACAGCAAAATAAACAGAATGAAAAGATGAATTTCCAATTGGGAGAAAACATTAGGAAACAATGGAATCAACAAGAGGCTAATTTCTAAAATACACAAATCGTTCATACAACTCCATTTCAAAAATCTACAAACAACTCAGACGGAAAATGAGCAGAAGACAATTCTCTAAAGAAGACACACAGACGACAAACAGGAAAATAAAAATGTGCTCACATTCCTAATCATTACACAAATGCATGACAAAAATAAAATAATGCTTTACCTCACACTACTGAGAAGGGCTGTCATTCAAATGTCTACAAATAACAAAGACTGGGGAGGTTGTGGAGAAAAAGGGACTCTCCAATGCTGTTGGTGGGAATGAAAATTGGTGCAACCACTTTGGAAACTGTATCGAAGTTCCTTTAAATATTAAAAATAGATCTATCACATGACAGAGCATTCCCACTCCTGGGCATATAAAACATAAAACCTGAAAACAAAGAATCCTATGGTAAAACATAAGAAGTACACTCTGATATTGGACTTAATTTGATTCTACATATGTCTCCTCTGGCAAGGGAAGTAGAAGCAAAACTAACAAAATATGATTGTATCACTCTAAAGAGATTTACGCTGCAGAAGAAATGAACAATAAAATGAAAAGTCAACCAACACAATGGGAGAATATATTTGCAAGTGATATTTTCCAATCAAGTGTTAATATGCAACTACATGGCAAACATATACACCACCACAACAACAAAAAAGACCAAACAATCCAATTAAATAAAGTGTCCGTACAAACTGAATAGTTAGATCTGAATCAATTTTCTGTAGAAAACATAGAGTTGGCTCTATGACACATGAAAATATGTTCAGAGTTATAAATTATTAGGAAAGTCATAAACCAAAAATGAGACAAGACCTCACAATTTTCAGAAGGCTCCCATCAAAAAGAAAAGAAATATATGTTGGTTAGATTGTGGAGAAAAAGGAACACTGTGGACACTTTTGATAGAAATGAAAAGTACTGATTCCATTGCATATATACATCAAATTTTCTTCATCCATTTTTCAGTCAAGGGATGTTGGGTTTGTAGGCCCCTGTCTGAAGGCTCTAGAGAGTAAGCCCATGGGGTGAACTGATAATCAAGCTGTGAGGAATGTCACATATCCAGGCTGGAGAAGAAATGGCCTACTCTATGAAACCACTATGGATGCCTGGATAGTATATGATGGGTAAGATCCTCAGAGGAGGACAACCTAAGACAAGCATGGCCAGCTGGATAAAGATGACCTACTTAATGAATTTCTGTGATGAACTTTAAAAGAATCCTTTATCATATAACATCCTGTGCTTACTGCAAGAGCAACGGGACATAAATAGTTAAAGTTTATTAACATTGTTATAACTTAGATGATATGTGAGGCATTGTGCATGTCTAGATAAACCCTTCTTCTAAGAATAAATAAACAGTGAACTGCTGCGCTTCTCTCCACAAAGTGTTTGTGTGTATATGATATCGTGCAAGTGACAGGGTTAATTTAAATTTTTGGGAGTATCTTAAAAGGATGTTGCATTATATATAATGCTCTCTTAGCACCTATTGAGATGATTATGTGAGTTTTATTTCTCATTCTATTAGTGTGGCATGTCACCTTTATTGATTTGAATATTTTGAAGTATCCTTAAACCCAGGGATAAATCCCTTTACTCATGTATGTGTATGATACGTTAAATGTGTTGTTGAATTCATTTTGCTAGGGTTTTATTGAGAATTTTGGCACATATGTTCATCAGGGATAATATTCCATAGTTTGCATCTAATGCCCTTTTTAGCTTTGTTATGCAAATAAAGCTGGCATCATAAAACAAGTTTGGAATCTTTCACCCCCTTCAAATTCTTGAAAGATTTGTGGAAGAATTGGTGAAAAATTGTCTTCAAATGCATGACAGAATTCACCAGTAAAGTCATCTTGTAAATTTTTTCTGTTTGGGAGGTTTGGATTACTGATTTACTCATACAAACTTTTGCACTATTTAACTTTCTAATTTCTTCTTTATTCATTATTGGAAGACAGATCTTTCTGGGAATTTGTCTTTTATTCTAGGTCTTGCAAATCGTTGCCTAGTCATTTCTTATGATGCTATGCACCTCTACAACATCAGTGGTAAGATCAGCTCTTTTATTTATAATTTTATTTGAGTTTTTATTTTCTTAGACAACCTAAACGTTTGTCCACTTATGTTCAAAAGAAACAGACTTAGGTATTTTTTTTTTATCTTTTCAATTGTTTCTCTTGTTATTTGCCTTACTCTCATTGAATCAATATTCTTCATTTTCTTTCTGTTTTCTCCTACATTATTGATGTTTAACGTTAAGCAGTGTGAATCTTTGTATTTCTTTTATTATTAAGTATTATTTATTTATTTATTTATTTACATATTTATTAATTTATTTATCATTGAATTACAGTCATTTACAATGTGTCAATCTGTGGTGTATAGCACAGTGTCCCTGTACATGCATATATTTATGTGCCTATTAATGGTTACTTCACGATATTTAACTTACTGTCCTGTGTCATACAAAAGAAATTTTGAAAACATCTATTTTTATATATAGTGGATAACATTTATAAATCTACAGCTCCAAAATATGTCCCCTACCAGTCCCTTTCTGCAGTAACCATAAGATTATTAACTAGATCTGAAAGTGTGTTTCAGTTTTGTAGATGAAATCATAGTGTTCTCATACAAATTATTTTTTTAAGTTTCTATATGTCATGTCATGTTTTATTTTTCTTTCTCTTTTGTCATACTTCAATTAGAATGACATACTTTTGGGACATCAATTTTGCTGCAAATGTCATTGTGTTATCACTTTTTATTGCAGAATATTATTCCATTGTTTAAATACAGCATAAGTTCTGTATACTGTCATCTGTTGTTGGACAATTAGGTTGCTTCCATGTCGTGGCTGTTGTATATAGCACTGCTAAGAACATTGGGATGCAGGTGTCTTTTCGAATTAGGGTTCCCTTTGATATATACCCAGAAGTGGGATTGCTGGATCATATGTTAATTCTACTTTTATACTTTAGAGGAATCCCCATCCTGATTTCCACAATGACTGCACCAAACTACATTCCTACCAACAGTGTAGGAGGGTTCCCTTTCTCCACAGCTTCGCCAGCATTTATTGTTTGTGGACTTTTGAATGATGGCCATTGTGAATATTGTGAAGTGATACTTCATTATAGTTTTGAATTGCCCTTCTCTGATTATGTCAGTGAGTAATTTTTTTTTCATATATATGCGTGGCATTTGTATGTCTCTATTGGAGAATTGCTTGTTTAGGGCTTCTGACTATTTTCAGATTGGGTTTTTTTTTTTTTTTAGTATTATTAGCTGGTATGAAGTCTTTATATTTTTGAAATTTAGCCTTTGTCAGTTGCATCATTACTAAATATTTTCTTTAAACCTGTAGGTTGTCATTTTTCTTTGTTTATGGTTGCCTTAGATGTGTAAAAGCTTATAAGTTTAATTAGGTCCCATGTAGTAATTTTGCTCTTACATCCATTACCTAGATAGGCTGTTCTAGGAGATCATTGCTGAGATTTATCTCAGAGTGTGTTGCCTATGTTTTCTTCTGGGAGATTTATTATGTCTTGACTTACATTTAAGTCTTTAAGTCATTTTGTGTTTATTCTTGTGTATGGAGTGAAGGATTTTTCTAACTCCATTGCTCTGATGCTGCTATCCAGTTTTCCCAACACCAGTTGGTGAAGAGATGGTCTTTTCAGTGTCATATTCTTGGCTGCTCTGTAAAATATTAATTGAACATACGACTGTAGATTTATTCCCAAGCTCTCTATACTGTTCCATTGTTCCATATGCCTGTTTCTGTACCAATATCATGTCGTTTTGATTATTGTATCTCTGCAATACTGTATGGAGACCAGGCGGGTTATTGCTCCAGCCTCTTTCTTTGTCTTCAATATAATTTTGGAAGTTATGGATCTTTTTTGATTCTATATTAATCTTATGATCTTTTGTTTCAGTCATAAAAGGAAATGTTTTGCATAATTTGATTAGAACTCAGATTAAGTCTGTGGATATCCTTGGGCAGTATGGCCATTTTAACAATATTCTTTCTTCCATTACTAGACCATTGGGTATCTTTTCAATTCTTCAAATCTTTCTTGATTTCCTCAATCAATGTTTTCTTGTTCTCAATGTATAAGTAATTGAACACCTTGGTCAGAGTTATTTTTATGAATTTTATAGTTTTGGGTGCAGTTATAAAAGGGGTTGTTTCTATACTTTGTTTTCCTGTTGCTTCAATGGTAGTGTAAAGAAATGTAATTGGTTTTTGTACATTACTCTTGCTACCTTGCCCAGTTCCTTTATACATTAAGTATTTTTTGTGAAGCTTTTACAGTTTTCTATATATACTGTCATGTCTACATATCATGGTAATTTTACCTCTTCTTTTACAGTCTGAATCCTTTTATTTCTTTTTCTTGCCTGATCGTTGTGGCTAGGACTTCCAAATTGTAAGAATGGGCATCCTTGTCTTGTCTCCGGTTTTTGTGGGAAGGATTTCAGTTTTTCACCATTGATTATTTTGCTGGCTATATGGTTGTCATAAAAAGCTTTAGTTATGTTGAGATATATTCCCTCTATGCCCATTGTGATAAGAACTTTTATTGCAAATAGATGTTAAATTTTATCAAATGATTTTTCTGCATCTACTGAGATGATCATATCGTTTTTGTCGTCTCTTTTGTTGATATGGTGTATCACAATTGATTGATTGATTTGCATATGTTAAACCATCCTTGTGTTCCTGGGATGAACCTAACATGACCATGGTGCGTGTTCTTTTTTTTAAATGATGTTGAATTCTGTCTGTTAATAATTTCCTAAGGACTTTTACATCTATGTTTATCAATGATATTGGCCTATAGTTTTCTTTTTGGGGTAGTTGCTTTGTCTGGTTTTGGTATCAGTTTGATATTGGCCTTATGGTTTGAGTTTGGGAGTACTCTCTCCATATCAAAATTTGGAAGAGTTTGAGGAGGACTGTTATGGATTTTTCTTTCTATGTTTGTTCAAATTCCCCAGTGAAGGTATTAGGGTCTGAATTTTGATTACAGAGATTTTTTATTTTATTGATAATTCTATTCTATTTCTGGTGATCTGTCTGTTCAAACGGTTAATTTCTTCTTGATGCAATATTGGTGGTCTGAATGTTTCCATAAACTTCTCCATTTCTTCCTGGTTTTCCAATTTGTTTCCATAGTGTTGCTCATGGTGTTATCTTATGATATTTTGTAAATATGTTGAAATCTTTCTAGTTTCTCCATTTTCATTTCTTATATTATTTGTGTTCTCTCTCTTTTCTTGTTGGTGATCCTGTCCAGAGATTTGTCAATTTTGTTTAAAATTTCAAAAAATGTTTGATAATTTTTTTCTATTTTTTAATCTCTATTTTAATTCTTCCCTCCTTGATCTTTATTTTTCCCCCTTTCTGCTTACTTTTGGTTTTGTGTGCTCTTCTTTTCATGATTAGTTTACAGAGAACGTTAGATTATTTATTTGAAATTGCACTTCTAATTTGAGGAGTGCTTTGTCACTATGAACTTCCCTCTTAAGCCTGCTTTAACTGTATTCCATAGAATTTGTGTAGTGTTTTGTCATATTTTTCAAGATATTTCTTAATTAGTTATTTTACTTCATCAATTCCCCCCTTGTTATAGTACCATATTTTGTAATCTGAATGCTGTCATTTTTTCCCCTGTTTTTCTTGGATTGATTTTGAGTTTCATGATATTATACTCAGAAAAAATGCTTGAAATAACTTTTGTCTTCTTAAATTTGTTAAGGCTTCTTCTGTGCCTGATTACATGATCTTTCGTTCAAAATGTTCCATGTGCACTGGAAAAGAAGGTATATTCTGTTTTTGGGAGAAGTACTGTTTTGAAAGTATCAACCATCTCCAAATATTTTATCATGTCTTTTAGTAACTTTGTTCCCTTATTAATTTCCTGTGTGAAAGGCCAGTCCAGTGATGGTAATGAGGTGTTATAATCTCCTACTTTGATTGTTTTTCCAGTGATTAATCTCTTTTTATCTATTAGTATTTGCTTTATGAATTTAGGTGCTCCTATATTGAGTGCACATATCTTAATGGGTATAAAACCCTTATTTTGTATTGCTCCTTTTATCATTATAACATGTCCTTGTTTATCTTCCTCTATGGCCTTTCTTATAAAGTCTATTTTGTGTAAAGTCAATACTGCTAGTCCTTCTTTCTTGTCATGTGCATTTACATGGAATATAATCTTACATCTTCTGAGTTTGAATTGATGTGTTCTCCTGTTACTAAAGTGGGTCTCTTGTATGCTTCATAATGTAGGGTCTTGTTATATTATCCCATCTGACAATATATATCTTTTGATTGAACCACAATGTCTGTTAACATTTCTGATAATTATTGATAGGCCAGTGTTTATTTCCATTTTAAACTTCATTTTCCAGTTGATTTGGTATTTCTTTTTTGTTCATTTCTTTTTCTTTTTGTGGCTTGATAAGTTTTCTTTTATTATCTTGGTTTCTTTTTGTCTTTGTGACTTCATTGTAAGCTTTTGAATTATGGTTACCTTGTTTTGTATTTATATTGACCAGTACTGTATCTGTTAATTTTACCGATTAGAATACAAACTCAAATCCATCCTACAGAGAAGACAAACAAGAAGAAAACACTCTGTATTGTCCTGTTTCACTTTCTGACACCTAAAAATTTTTATGTCCTGTTTTACAACATCATATTAATTCTGTTGTAAGTCATTGTAGCTATTGCCTTTCTAATTATGCCTTTCTCGTTTCTATAGCATCCTACTTCTTTTTTATTTAGAGAAGAACTTTCATTATTCCTATTTCTCTGGCTAAATTCTTTTAGTATTTGCTTGTGTGAAAGTTATTTATCTCTCCTTGTATTCTAAAGGATAGACTTGCTTGATAATTTATCTTAGATTATGGCTTTCTTTAATTCAGGGCTTTGAATAGATCTTGCCACTGCCTTCTGACTGCTGTATTTGTGTAGGAGTTTACAAATATTATGTATATAATTATATATATGTAAAGAACACCTGGAAATGAAGTTAACAAATAAGTTGTAAACCTATACATTAAAAACAGAAAATATTGGTGAAGGAAATTAAAACTGATCCAAAGAAATGAAAAGACCTCTTATGTTAATGATGTGAAACTATGTGGTCGAAACAACCATTCTACTAAAGGGAATCTACATTTAGTGTGATTAATATCAAAATACCTATGAGATTTTTCCTTCAAATAGAACAAATTATTTCAAAATTTATATATAACCACAAAGATCATGAGTTACCAAAATTATCTTGAAAAAGGATATTAAATCTAATGGTGTAAAGTTCTGTGATGTTAAATAGTCCTAGAACTCTTTAGTAATTAAAACAACATGATACTGGCTCAGAAACAGACACAATTCAATATAAGAGAATAGAGCAGCCAGATATATTCCCTCACACCTATGATCAATTAACCCATGAAAAAGAAAACAAGAGTATAAAATGAAGAAAAGACATTCTGCTCAATAATTAGTGCTGGGGAGACTGAACATTGAAAAGATACATTAGAATATTTCCTCACATTTTATACAATCCATGAGCACAGAATATCTTTCTATTTAAATTTTTTACTTATATATCTTACATCTGTAATTTATAAATCTATGTTTAGTTCTTTTATTTCACTCACCAAATGTATTCCTATTTTATACTTTTTGGTATAAATTTACACACAATTGTTTTCCTAATTTATATTTATGATAATTTGTTGTTACTATACAAAAATGCAACGGATATTTGTATATTGATTTTCTATTCTGCAAATGTATTGTTTGTTCATTATTTCTAACAGTCACTGGAGGAGTCTATGGAGTTTTCTATCTATGTATAATTATGTCATCTGTAAATACTTTACTGCTTTTTTACAAGTTGTATACCTTTATATTTTTTCTTGAATAGTTGTTCTGGCTAGGAATTCTAGGACTTGTGAATATGAGCTACTTTTTCTTATTACTATACCAGAGGAAAACGTTCCTGTATGTTAACATTGAACTTGAAGTTACTCATGGTTTTTTCATATATGGCTTTTATTATGTTTTGTTACATTCTATGTAGAGCGAATTTGTTAAGAATACATTTATATAAAAGTTAAGATCACATCTCTCAATAATTTTCCTACATTTTTTGAGATTTTTTTTAAAATCTTTGTATTTTAAGGGATGTCATCACATATATTAATTTGCATATTTTAAATAATATTTATGAATCAGGTCTAAATCCTACTTAAATATAGTTTATAATACTTATAATATCCCATGAATTCAGGTTGCTAAAATTTATTTAGAATGAAATTTACAGATAGTGAAGGAAAAATTTACATTGTAGCTTGATTTTACATTTTTTATTTAAAAATTTTATCTCTCATTTTGAATTTTGCTTATGTTTACTGGAATTTATGTCTAAATAAAGAATATAATTTTGGTTGAACTGGACTTACTACAGTTTACTGATACAGAACATAGTTATCATTTACAAATAGTGAACAAATCACTTGCCTTAAAATGCCATATTGTTCTAACAATGGCAACTGTTTCAAGACTGAGAAACATATTGCTTCCTAAAATGCATTACCTGGTCTTTTCAACCCCAACACATATATACTGTTGTTTCTTTGTTTTCTGATTACTTGTTTGTTTGCACCTTAATGGAGGCACTGCTTATTGAACACAGGATATTGTGCATATGTGTATTTATCAACCTCATTTTGGAACACTTAGCAGAAGCCACAAGAGTATAGATTATAAAGATGACAAGAAAATTTATTACTTCTAGGGACGGAAAAACCTCTGAGTGAAAGAATGGCAAAAATAAACATTTGTAAATATACAATAAGATTGTCTCTTTTGTAATTTTAATGTAGAATATTTTCTTACATTAGTTTTACTTATAGAACTGAATTACAATTTTAATCAAAAATTCCCAACTTTGGGATTTCTAAAAGTTGATTATTTTAATATCATTTTATTTCATAAATATTTACCATTTATTTATAAACATACCAGATAAACTGATATTTATTCTGCTCATGTTATGAATATAGAGCTACTTATTTTAAGGTACACAGATAAATACCTACTTCCATTTCCAAATCAAATTATGTTTCACATTAATTACAAATCATCATGAAATAGTTATACTATTTATGTACAGGTTTTACACAAATTTCACTTTAAATTACAAAACTTTGAATTTATTTTATATATATTGTGCATTATTTATACTCTGTTCACAAATCTGGTATAAATTTGTGTTCAAAAGCATGGAGATTGGTTTTATTTCTTAGACCCCAAAATTAAATTATTTAAAAAGATTTTGTGGGGATAATATTTGCAGAGCATACTATAAATATCAGCTTCCTATATGTTTCAATTTAACTGGATGAATGAGAAGTAAACTCTGGCTGAATGTTAGACTGGAGTTGCTAGGAGAAGAGTTTTTTGTGATGTCATAGCTACTCAGGTTGAGAAACATTGTGATGGCCTAGCAGTTTATCTGTGCAGGCCTGCCAGAGCAGCATTTGAAGTTACAGTGCACAAAATCATGCAGATTAGAAAAGTAGCCATAGAAAAAGTTATTTGAGATGGCACAAGTTTCTTCAGAAATTCAACTTGTGTCTCGTAAAGATGGACCAACAGGTTCAGGAAACTCTGGTAGATGTCTATTGTGTGATCAAATAATTTGTGGGGACTTGGACTTGAAGTCTATGACTGAAGAAAATGCTTTTCAGACTATGTCTGAAGAATCCTTGATAAAAAAAAACCATGTTACACACATTGTGTCTATGAACCAGATGAACATACTGATTTTTGTTCTCTGACATATCCAAGAAAACTCCAGAAAATGGCTGGGAATGACGAATATAATTCAATCTGTTGGGATGATAGTGGAACTTTCATAGTGATTGATGAAGATGTCTTTAAGAAGGAAAATGTGGAAAGAAAGGCCCATTTCAGAATATTTGAACCTGGAAGTCTGAAAAGTTTAGTTAGACAGCTTAACCTTTATGAGTTTAGTAAAGTGCGGTAGAATTTTCAAAGATCTGATTGTCTAGCTGACTTTCTGGCAGAAGAAACAGAAGTCTCCACTTTAACCAAGGTATTCAGAAATTTTAGTTTCCACTTGGTAACTTATATATAAAGTTTTATTTTGTACATCAATCTATGGTAATATATATGTAAAGCTAGATTTTGAAATTTGTATAAAATTACTAAGGCTAAATTTCTTCATTTTTCCAAAAATGAGGACAGTAACTTTAGTATTCAAGATAATGAGAAACTTTGCTTGCAATCATCAATCTTATCAGAAATCTAAATAAATGTATTAAAGCTGCTTTTGAAAAGTGACATTCACCATTAATGCAAATACTAAATTTTAAATTTGATGACTATACTATTTAAATGTGTATTTTCCAAATAAGGAATTTCAAAATATAGTCAGCAATGTTCATCTTTTGATGATATTATCTTTCCATTGTAAACGTGAAATCTGAGGTTTTATAGGTTAGGCTTATTGTAGTCTTGTATTTCGGTTTAAAATATTACTAAAATATTTCTCCTTTGGTTGTAGCTGCAGTTCTACCATAATTCAAATTTTAAATGATGCTTTCCCCAGCTTTTAATGAGAATAAAAAGAAGAGTTGTGATTAAAAATGTCTGTCTGGTATCTCCATTGACTGAAGATTTCAATAAGAAGCACATTAAAGCAGGAGTTAATGTGGATAATCATAATTCTGGTTTTGTGTCTGACGCTAGTAGAGAAAGAGCATTTTTACCTTTTGCAAATTTAAACATGCTTCTAATAAGAAAGCCCTCTCTAGCCACATAATTGGTGATACAACTACCCCAATCAGTGATGATTTTTCTCCTCCATCATCAGTGTCAGTTAGACCACCAGAACAAATTGCAGTGGATCAACGTGCTATTTTAAATCAGTTGAATATTGTCCACAGGCACTCTCAAAGCAGCTACACTGAATCAAATGGCCGTGTGTGAACTTCATTACAAATACAACTTCTGCTTCTCAGTACAGCATCTTGTCTCATATACAGAGCAAATACTTTGGACTGATGGTGGAGCCTTCTACTTTTCCAAATAGATATCACAACATATCTGCCAATGAAGGCCGACTTTCTAAACTTCAACCAGGGAGCAACGCACTGTTTCCAGTGCCAGTGACAGCTGATACATCAGCTACCTCTCTTTCAAGGTCAACTCATCAGCAATCTTCAGTTTATGAACGTCAACCTAATTACAACTGATCTACCAGAGGACTACCAGATTATGCAGGATAACAAAGATTAAAATTGATGTTGGCATATGTCCACAAATATCTGCAAATTACTTACTTGAACAATAATCATTGATGTGTACCTGTATTTTCCTTATACTTTTTAAATAGGGTTAAGAGTTAAATGGGAGACTAAGTTACCATTTAAAGAAAAAAAGAGATATTTGATTGATATGATCATTTGATGGAACAATATGGGAGTAAATTTAAATAATTTCTTGTATGGAGGAAGAGTAAATGGAAGAATTTGGAAAAAGGCTAAAATATGTAGGGAGGGAAAATTACTAAGTGGTTTCTGTTTCATTCTGGAAAGTATGAAACGTGTTAAGTTAGGATAGGTTGGAACAGGAGATAAATGCAGGAACCAGCCCAGGGATCATGGTCTCTCTTATGTCATCCCTGGAATCATAAAGGTCACAAGATGTAGTCTCAGATTGCACATTCAGCATGTGGTAGAATTAATGAACTAATTTTATCTATGGTCTTTTTTGTGCTGTTCTGAATGCATTCCAATTGGTGCTTTCAATTCCTGCCCTCAAGTGTCTACACTATATTTTCTAGTCAATACTTCATGTTGCTTTTATGTTCCAGACAAAAACAAGCTTACATCATCAGGGTGGCACTTAATGCCTTTCCAAATCTAAGCCCACAAACTTAACTTAGTTTATTCATTTTCTTCTAAATCTGGCATCTACTACCTTGGCATATCTTTATGTTTCACTGTATCTGGAGATACATCCAGGCAAATGCTTGTCATCTATGTTAGCTGCAACCTCACCACTTTTACTCCAGCTCATCCTTGGACTTTGGGTGTCCTCCTTTTACCTACTTAGATTTTCCCAGTCTCAGAACAGAAACCACCTCCTCCAGATGTTTTCTGTCTATCCACCTTTCCTTGTCTAACTTGCATACCAGCACAGTAAGCACAGCACATGCCAAAGGATGCATTTTACTATTTATTGAATGAAAAATATATGTTGACTTTAAGCAAAATATACTTTCCTGAAACAACAAAACTCTCATGGTTTTCAAACTATTTCGTTATGGTCTTTACTCTTCACCACAAACTAGCTCTTTTCATAGCCCAATGTCTAGTCACACAAGACAGTAAGGGGAGGTATGTACAGGAGACAAAATATTATTTTCTTCTTAATTCATGCTTCCAGTGGCCTAAAGCATTCCATTCTCATTTGCTGGATTTTTTCCTGTCTATTCAACACCCACCAACCCCAAAATAGATGATTCTCTTCCCCATACCAATAACTATACTGCCTTCTAATTAATTTACTTCTTAGAATCAGAGCTTTGTCCAGAAGAGTCAGTGCCATTGCAAATATTTAATGTATGTTTATACACCCCACATAATTTGTGACCCTTCTAAACTTCACAAAGTAAGTACCTAATTGAAACTAGACCCTTTGTAGTGGTGGTCATATTCAGGAACCAAATTGCAATCTAAATTGTGTGGACTAGAAGGAGGTGAGGGTGGTGAAATTAAAAATTTGTCCAACTGTAGGAATACCAAATTTCTGCAGATATTAGGAAATATAAAATATTCATGGAAGACTTTGACTATTTCCCTTTAATTTAAAATAAAAGTGAAGCATTTTCAGAATGTGAAATGCCCTGATATGCTGGAAAAATTGTAGGCAATGTCAGGTAGCCTAAGGCTTCTGCTCACAATAGTGCAGCCATTGTCAGCTGAAAAGAGTGGAATGGCAACACTGAGTCCTGAAAATTTGTCACCAGTTGTGAAGAAAACCTTTGATTATCTGGAAGATGGGCAAATGGGCCAGGGTAAGCTCTAGCAACATCCCACCAGTATGGCCCTTACCAAGAGAAGAAAAGAACCCGCTTGCAGCAGGAGATCTGTGTCTGGACAGCAGTGGTTGTTCCTACAACAGAAACATCAATCTTTTAATTTTATCAGCTCAACACTGATAGTGGCTATGTTGTTGCCTACATTAGCAGTCTGGGGTTCATATGGGCTGGTTCAGCAGCTAGTTTTCAGCTCTCTTATCAGACAGTGGGTCTTAACATGATCATCTTAACAAGGTTCTATACTGATAAGTCAAAAGCTACAGTATAATTTCAAAATTAGAAATTCTAAGGAAGAATATTATTTGTCCATGTGTAATTTTCTAACTGGGAAAACTAGACCATTGGCAAAAGTACAAATGTTGGCCTGTGCTTTGAAAACTTTTGTCCGAGCTATGCCCACTGAATTCTTCCTACTAAATATTACAAATCTGTCTACCAGTGTGTGTGTGAGTGAAGGTGGATTGTTAAGCTGTAACTAAGTTTGTCTTAGTTGAGTCATCAGTCAATTATTCCTCTGCATCTGGCAGAATCTCTGTGAATTAAGAGTTTTATTGAGCCACCAGATTTTCTTCCGACCAGGTAGAGGTAGTTTATATTTCTCCCAGTATACTAATTGTTAACTCTTCATTGAATCCCGAGCTGATGCTAGGGCCAACAAATGAACCCTTGAATTGGACTGAAGCATATACATTCTCCAGTCCCCAGAACGCAGCACTGGACTGTGTCTCCTTTTTAATTTAAGCTTATGTCTATGTTTTCATTTTTTTAAATTCTCATTGTTGACACAACTCATTTTGGCTTTGAACACCCTTTGAATAATTTATAGAGACTGAACAACTGACTTATTTCTGTTCACCTAGTAATTGCAATAAACTTTTTTCCTTGGACTACCTGGAATAGAGTGGGCGTGGTCATCATTTTGAATGCGGTCCTCAGTCCTAATAATGGGGAACCTTTACACTTCTTTGCCCAGCACTTGAGCAAGTATGTTTGTTCTGGATATCAGGGTTTGTCCTCACATCTCCTAATGCAACCATGAGTAAAAAACACATTGTTATCCAAAATCAAGTCTTTGTCAGTATTGCATTCCCATTGAAAAAGTTAAAAATTGTAGGAGTTCTGAGATTTTACCAAACTGAGATTTTTAGCAACCTAGCATGTTCCTTTCTAACAGATGCTGTCGGGAGATGAGACCATCGGTCAGAGACATTGAACATTATCAATCACAGCAAGAACAGCCAGTTTTAAATTTGTATTCCATTCTCTAAACTCAGATGAATTCACAGAATGAAATTTTGATGCCTACAGAAGCAGTGGGCTTTTAACATGAAGAAAGTTTAAGGCATGGTAAAACACTAATTTTATTAGTATCTTTATGTATAATTTATTAGAATCACTTATTTATTTGTATCTTTACCTAGGATAAGTATATCATGAATGAAGTTTAATTGTTGCAAAAACAATCATGAAAAATTACATGGAAAAAATAATCATTGAATTTCCATTTTTCCTTCTGCTTTTATTGAGATATAATTGGCATAAAACATTGTGTAAGTTTAGGTGCACAGAATAGTGATTTGTTTTATAAGTATCATGAAATAAATATCATAGCAAGTTTAGGGAGAATTCGTTATCTCATGTAGATACAATTTTAAAGAAATACAATTTGTGTTTTGGTTGTGATGAGAAAACTTATGGTCAACTCTCTTAACAACATTCATATAGAACATAAAGCAGTATTAATTTTAATTTTCATGTTACTATGGGGCATCCCTAGAAGACGTTTATTTTACGGCTGTTGGTTTGTAACTTTTGAGTGCATTAATCAAATTCTCCTTTCACAAACCCTGCCTGTGTTAACTACAAATCTAATTTTTTTTTCTATAAGTGTGTGTGTTTGTTTTTGAAGCATACTTTAGTCTATAACTCTGTGGCATTTTCTCTTACATAACATACTATTTGCCATTTTTGATACATTTCAAACTGATCACAAGAATAGATATATTTATGATATGTTGCTATTTAAGCATATTTCACAGTTATTGACTATTCCCCATACAGTACATTTCTTGTCCCTGACTCATTTAATTTTGCAACTGGAAAATTTTGTCTCTTAAATTTCCTCAAATATTTCTTTTTCTTCACCACAATTCCTTCCTTCTTGTGAGCAACCTGTTTCTTGCTATATCTATAACTCCTCTGTTTTGTTGTATCCATTAGTTTTAAATTCCAAATATGAGTAAAACCATTCTGCCTTTGTCATTCCCTGTCTGACTTATTTCACTTAGCATATTATCCTCTTGGTCTTCCCATTTGTTGCAAATGACACGAACTTATTCTTTTTAGAGCTGAGCAAAAACCCATTGTATTTTTATGTGTGTGTGTGCATATATATAAATATACATATATATATATATATTTATTTTATTTGTATATATAAATAAATATAGATAAGTCTGTAGTTAATAGATGGGTTGATATATATGCTATAAACACACATCTTCATTATCCATCATCTATTGATGAGCAATTAATTTGCTTCTATTGCCTGGGTATTGTAAATAATGCCACAGTGAATACAGGATAGAATTTATCTTTTCTGATTATGTTTTTACATTCCTGGAATAAGTATCCAGATATGGAAATGTTGAATCATATTTCATTTTTAATTTTTAGATAAATCTCCATACTGTTTTCCACAGTGGCATCACAAATTTACATTCACTCAAGCAGTGCATCAGGGTGCTTTTTCTTACATCCTCTCCAATAATTATATTTGTTATCTTTTTGATCATCGTGATTCTGACAGGAGTGACATAATATCTCATTGGGTTTTGGACTTGCTTTATTCTGATCGTTAGTTCTGTTGACCATTTTCATGTGCCTGTTGATTACCTTTCCCCCACTGTATATTCATTATTTGGTAATGGGCTAAATGACTATAACTTTCTGATTTCATTTTTAGGCATTCTGTTTTGTTCCATTATTCTGTTTGTTCTGTGCCACTACCATATGCACTACTGTAGCTTTGTATTATAATTTAAAATCAAGGACAGTGTTACATCCTCTTTGTTCTTTGTCAAAGTTGTTTGTGCTTTAAGTTTGTTTTCTTTTCTTTTTTTTTAAGTGATTTCAACTCTTTTGTGTTTACATGCAAATTTAATAATTATTTTTTGTAAGTGTCTGAAAATGCCATTTGTATTTTGAAAGGCACTGAATTTAATTTGTGTATTTTCTTGGCTAGTTCTGTCATTTAAAAGATATTTTTTTCCTAATCTATGAACACAGTATATCCTTTCATCTGTTTGCATTATCTTCAATTTCTATTATAAATATTTTATAGGTTTCTGAGTATAGGTCTTTTACCTCCTTGGTTGGATACATTTCTTGATTTTTTTTTATAATGCAACTGTAAATGAAACAGTTCCCTCACTTTCTCTATCTGTTAGCTTGTTGTTAGTGTGTAAAAATGCAAGATTTCTGTATGTTAATTTTATATTCTGAAATTTTACCAATGTATTGATAATCCCTCGTAGTATTGTGGCATCTTCTTATGATTTCTGTTTAAAGTATTTCATCTGCTTACAGATTCTTTTACTCCTTTTCTGAAATAGCTATATTGTATTTACTTTTATTTTGGAAATCTATGGCTAGAATTTCCAATAAAATACTGAATAATAGTGGTAAACGTGAACATTCTTGGTCTTCTTCCTGCTCTTACAGGGGATGCTTTCAGCTTTTAATCAGTGAGTGTCATGTTAGCTGAGTACTTGTCTTATATGACCTTAACAGTAATGAGGTACGTTTCCTCATACCCATTTTGAGGAGAAATTTAATCATAAATAGATACTGAATTTGTCAAAAGATTTTAAGACACTTTTGAGGTGACCATACAATTTTTATTTTTTAATTTGTTAGTTTCGTGTATCATATTGATTAATTTGTGGGTAATGAATCAATTTTACATCACTGGGATAAAAGGGAGTTAATCATACTATATCATCCTTTTAATGTTTTGTTTGCTTTGCTAATATTTATTGATGATTTTTGCATGTATGCTTATCAGTAGTATTTAAACTGAAATTTTATGAGGTATTTGTTCCTGTTTTAGTGCTAGTGTGATACAGAAATGCGGGGTAGGAAGCCTTCCTTCCTCCGCAAATTTTTGGAATTCTCTGAGAAGTATTTGTGATAGCTCTTCTCTAAATGATTGGCAGAAGTCACCTGTGAAGCTGTCTAGGCCTGGAATTTTGTTTCTTGGGAGATTTTGTTTAATTACTAATTCAATTTCATTAAGGATAATCTGTTAATATTTTCTACTTCTCATTCCATTCTGAGATTTGGTCTTTCTAAGAAATTTTCCGTTTCTTCTAGGGATTCCATTTCAGTTGGCATATAATTTGTTGTATCATCTTATGGTGCTTTGTGTTACTTTGATATAAGCTGTAACTTCTCATTTATTTTGGAGCTTATTAAACTGTACTCTATTTTTTCTCATGAGTCTCATTAATGTTTATCAGTTATATTTATCTTTCAAAGGCCATTATGTAGTTTGTTTTGATGTTCCTTTTTTTAATCGTTATTTTATTTATTTATATTCTGACCTTTCAGCTGTCTTTCTTTCTACTAACAAGTTTGTTTATTATTTTGCAACATCTTTTGTTTGTAAGATTATGTTATAAGTGGGAGATGTTTCTTACTTGTATAAATGGGATTGTTTTGCTATAAGCTTCACTATTAATACTGATTTTGCTATATCACATGGACTTTGTTTTTGTTGTCATATTTCTTCATGTATTTTTTCTTTGAATTATGCAGGAATACATTGGTTGCTTAATATTGTATGATTTATCATCCACACTTTACAATTTTTCTCAGGTTTTCTTCTTTTAGTAAATTACTATTCTCACATAATCCATATGTTTCTTTACAAAACAAGGAGAAAAATAATAAAATTTATACAAAATTGTGAAAGACCCAAATTTTCTAAAATTACTTTTGAAAAATGAACAAAGCTGTAGGTATTATCCTCCCTGAATTTAGAACATACTGCAAAGCTACAGTAAACAAAACATCAAACTATATCAGTAAAAGAGTCACATAGATCAATGGAACAAAATAAAGAGTCCTAAAATAAACACACACATATATTGTCAATTAGTCTACAATGAAGGAGGCAAGCGTATACAATGGAAAAAAGACAGTTTCTTCAACAAGTAGTTCTGAGAAAACTGGACAGTACATGTAAAAGGTAGATGTAAGAGCACTTTCATCCATACTATACAAAATAAAACTGAAATGGATTAATTTCCTAAATGTAAAACCTGAAACTATACAATTTCTGACCAAGAAAAGGAGCAGAATTGCCTTTGTGATAAATCATAGGAATATTTATTTTTGATCTATCTCCTAAGTAAAAAAAAAGAAAATTAACAATAACAGTTTTTAATTATACTGAGGAAAATATAGATGTACTATGTGATACAGTGATTCCACTTCTTGTATAAGTGTGAAATGAAAACCTTTTGCAGAGCAAAGGAAACCTTCAGCAAGACTTATGACAACACACAGAATAGAAGGAAGAGTTTCAGACTATGAAACCAATGAGATGTTAATATCCATAATGTATATATAGCATATTAGACTCAATATTTAAAAAACAAATACACCAACTTATAAACAATTGAAGGATCTTCATGGAAACTTTTCAAAAACAGACATGTGGATGATTTTCATGCACAAAGAAACATAACGTTGCTATTCATTAGGAAATCATAAATCAAAACCAGAATGAAATATAATCTCACAGCAGCCAAAATGACTATTAAAAAAATTCTTCAAATGACAAACATTAATAAGAATGTCGATAAAATGGAACCCAAGTAGACTGTTGTTAGAAATATAAATTGATGCATCCACTATTATAAAAGTGGGGACAGTGCTAAGAAAGCTAGAAATAGAAGTTACAGCAATTCCAGTTTTTGATATAAATCTGAAAAAAATGAAAACATTAACTTTAAAGGATATATTACCCACAATGTTCTTAACAACATCATTTATAATAGCCAAGGATAGAAGCACGACTCAACTGCCCATCAACAGATGATTGGCTGAGTTGATGTGAGATATAGATAACATAATAAATACGTAGTCATTCTCATATCAAAAAATAAAATTCTACCATTTGAAACAATGTGACTGGACCCAGAGAGTGTTGCACATAGGAAAATAAGACATACAGTGAAAAACACTCTATGTTACCAGTTACATGAGGAAACTAAATATATAAGAGAAAGAATCATAAAAAGAAGAAACAGAATCACATATATATGTGTAGTGTACCAAGTAGTGGTTTACACTGGGGACAGGGAAGAAGGATGGGGAAGACAGAATTATGCAAGATTCTAGTTAAAAAATAGAGAAGCAACAGGGCTATATTTACAGCACAGAGAAATATTTTAATAATTTAAATGATTTTAAAGAGATTATAGGCATATATTATACTAAAATGTGCATGCATGTGGGAAAAACATTGAAGAAATAAACCCAGGAAAAACAAAATATTTTGTAGCACTCTGTTATTAAGGGAGGTGATTTGTTCACTTTCTTTACTGTTCTTATAATGTCCTTATTAGAATTTAAGCTTTTAAATGAAAAATTATAGACTTTGAATAAAGTGACATAAGTTTAAACTATTTCTGTCTTTACCCTTAAATCTACAGTCAGTGAAACAATCACATCTCAACAAAAATAACTACAACACAAAACAATACTAGAGAACACATGTGTACAGCTAAAGTTTGGTGGGCTAAAACACATAAAGTTGGCTTAAATGAGGGAAAAGCAGTGTTGGTGCCTGCAACCAAGGCCCACTTACTAGGGTATCTGAGCCCACAGTTTCAGAGTACCCAGTAGAAACAGGGTCTCAGTGGTTCACAAATCTTCAGCCTCCAACTGCATCAGTACTCACGGTCACAGGTAACTAGGAGGGAGCCACAATGCAGACAGAATTTCCATCCTTTTGACACTCACACATTCATGACACTCTCCCTACTCCACATTCATAGTGGTAGAGACATTGTACCTTGCAACATTGGACATGGCAAAGGCACTTGCCTGATTCCAATGACCCACCTGTCTTTACACTATTCCTCAGTGTGTGCACAGAGTCTTTAGGGATATCAGATAAAAGAAAGGATTCAACGGCCCAGTGACAACAGTGGCATTAACTACCAGAGTTGTGTAAGGAGTGACAATGTAAGAAATCTTTTATCCAGACAGTAGCCACTGGAAAGTGCCATTTTGAAATATTATCAGAGGTAGCTCAGATAGGTAAAACCAAAAATTGTGCAATATTGCAAACTACCAGAAAACAAAAGCAAGGACTCCAAATCCCAATCTGTGTTTTAGTGTCATCAGAGTAATAATTTACCAAGATCATGACCAATCACAGTAATATTATAGGGCACGCACACACAGAGATACAGGCACAGACACCGACACAGACACAGACACAGACACACACGCACAGGCAAACGCACACACACACACACACACACACACACAATATCAACCCTGAAGGAAACAAACTTAAAGTCATGGAATATTGCCGTATAACAAATAGAGAATCCAAACAGATGTCATACAGATACTCAATACAAAAAACAAAACTCAGAAAGCAGTTTAGCTAGCTCATGAATAAAATAAATGATGATACGGATTACATTACCTAAGAGACTAAAACTATGAAACAAACAAACATTATTGGAGGACAAGACGAACTTAATAAATGATATGAATAATGCAACAGAAAGCATTGGAAGAAGACTGTCTTTTGGAAGAGAGATTAGCAAACTCACCAATACAAAACAAGAAATGATAGGGGAGGGCAGAGATATAAGATATTAAAAAGTGGTTTTGAAATGCTATTAACTAATAATTAGTAATGTTGAGCATTTTTATCACTTGCATGTTACCCTTCTCTATGTTTCCTTTGGAAAAATATTAACTCAGGTACTCTGCTCTTTTTTTGATTGGGTTTTTGTTTTTCACATTGAGTTGGGTAACCTAAATCCATGTTACATCTTCTAATCTGCATCTATTTACCCCTGGTCACTTGCACTATTTGCAGATAAGTTTTCCAATTACACAGGCAGTGTTTCCATTTCATTCAAGTGTCCTTAGCTGTGAAGAAGTTTTCAAGTTTATTTAGGTCCCATTTGCTTATATTTGCTTTTATTATTTCAGCCATAGGAGACTGATACAAGAAAATATTCTTATGATATATTTCCAATAGTGTATCACCTATATCCCCTTCTAGAAGTTTTATAGTATCAGGTCTTACATTTAGGTCCTTAATACTCTTGGAGTTTATTTTTTTACATGATGTCAGGGAATGCTCTCATTTCACTGTTTTACATGTAGATGTCCAACTTTCCAAACAGCATCCATTGACAAGACTGTCTTTTCTCCATTGTGTAATCTAGCCTCTTTTAACATTGATTCATTGCTCATAGGTGTGTGGAATTATTTCTAGGCTCTCTATCTGATTTTATTGATTATATCTCTGTGCCAATGCCATGCTGTTTTTATTACTGTAGCTTTGTAGTATAGTAAGGAATCAGGGAGGTTTATATCTCCAGATTTGTTGTTTTTTCTCAAGATCATTTTGACAATTTTTAATGTTTTTATGTAAAACAGATTTATTTATTTTCTGGTTCTGTGGGAAATACTACATCTTTGTAACAGGAATTGTACTAAATCTGTAGGTTTCTTTGTGTAGTTCGGCCATGTTAACAATATTAACTCCTTCAATCCAAGAGCACAAGACATCTTTCCATTTTATTGAATCATTTTTAATTTCTTTGTCAATTTTTTTTTATTTTAAGTATATAGAGCTTTCATATATTTGTTGCATTTATTCCAATGTATTCGGGGGGTGGGATTTTAAATAGCATTGCTTCCAATGTCCATTTTATGGTGTCTCATGTTTAACGTGTAGAAATGCAACAGACAATTTTACATTAATCTTGTACCCTGCTCCCTTGTTGAAATTACTTATTGTTGATATTAGTCTCTGTGGAGGCTTTAGGACTCTATGTAGATTGTTATGTCATCAGTACTGGTGAAAATTTTGCCTCTTTCTTTCTATTTTGCATTTCTTTTACTTCTTTTTCTTTCCTTTCCTTTCTTCTTTTACTATGGAACAGAAGTGCTGAGAGTAGGAATCCTTGTCTTGTTTCCAAATTTACCCAGAAGGCTTTCAGCTTTTCCCCTAAGTATTATAAGTTGTTATAAATGAATTTTTGTGTGTTGAGAGATGTTCCCATTGTACTCTCTTTCATGAGAGTTCTGATCACGAATGTATGTTGAATTACGTCCAATGCTTTTTCATTCTGTATTGACATAATCCTCTGAATTTTGCCCTTCCTTTATTAAATATGTGTCATGCTGATGGAATTGTGTATGTCGAACCATCCCTGTGACTCTGGAAGGAATCCAAATGATCCTCATTTATAATCCTTTCTATGTATTTGATGATGTTTTTGGGGGATTTTTGAATATATATTCATCAAGGATATTGTGTTTACATTTTTTGGGGTTTTTTTGGTAGTGTTTTGACTGGCTTTGTTATCATAGTATTAGTGGCCTCATAGAATAACCTTGGGAATTTTCCTTCCTCCTACAATTTTTGAAATAGTTGAGAGGAAAGAGTTTGTATTGAAGGCATCTAGGCATTTTATTCAAGGCATGTATTTAAAATTATAGATTTTATTTAACTTAACTGATTGCTCTTTTCAAGTTTTCAGTTTTCTTTTTATTCAGTGTTGGCAGGCAGTACGTTTCAAGAAATTTGTCCATTTCTTTAAGGTAGTCCAGTTGGTTGTCACGTAACTGCTCAGAGTGCTTCCATAATCTTTGTTTGCATTTCTGTACTATCAGAAATCATTTCTACTGTATCATTTCTTATTTTGTTTGGGTCCACTCTGTATTTCTTGATAAGCCTTGCTAAATGCTTATCAATATGTAAAAATATTTATAAAAAATAGCTGTTGATTTTATGAATTTTAATTTCTTTTTTAATTTTTATTTTATTTATTTTCAAACTAATCATCAAAGATTTCTCATTCTACTGCCTTTGGGTTTTGTTTCTTCTTATTTCTAGTTATTTTTGGTGGTAAGCTTTATCCTTTTTGTGAGGTTTTTCTTTTTCCTTGTAGAAACTGTTCTAAACTTCCCTCTTAGATTTGTTCTAAACTTTCCTCTTAGATTTGCCTTTGCTGCATCCCATACATTTGATGAAGCTGTGTTTTCATTGCAATTTTTCCCCAGGTATGATTTTATGACCTCTTTGATTTCATCATTGACCTTGTTTTATTTTATTTTTTTAAAGGATGAGGTTTAATCTCATGTTTGTGTTTTTCCTGTTCTTTTTTGAGTTGTTGCATAGTTTCATAATTTTGTGTATGGAAAATATTTGCTGTAATCTGTAATAGGTTAAAGTTCCTGAGGCTCATTTCATGACATAATATGTGGTTTATACCTTAGATAACATCCTGTGCACACTTGAGAAATTATTGTGTTCTCCTTTTCTGATGCAGTGTCCAATAGCTCAGTTAGACTCAAATGATCTAATATGCCATTAAGAACTCTGTTTCCTTACAGATATTCTTTCTGGATGATATGGCCATCAGAATAGTGAGGTGTTCAAGCCATCTACTATTACTGATTTATAATGAATTAATTCCTTCATGTCTACTAATATTTCTTTTTATACTTAGGATCTACAGTGCTGGGTCCATATATAATTTAATGAGTGTAATACTCTATATTTATATTGATCTCTTTTTCTTTATATAATTTCATATTTATCTTTCATTGTGGCCCTTATTTTAAAACGTATTTTGTATGAGCTGAACATTGCAAACTGCACTTTCTTATCATTCCCAAGAAATATCTTTTCCATGTATTTCCTGGCGTGTTTATCTTCCACCATATAGTGAGACTTATTGTGGGGGAGGCCAAGATGATGGATCAGAAGGATGCTCGTAGCTCAACCTTTCCCACAAGTGCACCAAGACTCACATCCACAGACCCACTCAGCTAACCAGAGAACCTACAAAACTCTGATAGAACAATGTCCTCTTCAAAAGATTAAGATGCATAAAATCTGGTAGAAGAAAATGAAGAATGAAAGAAGAAAAGGCAAAACAGATTGGGACAGTTCCCACAGGGATGGAGCAGCAAAGAAAGACTGGCACTCATTCACTGGGTTTCCCCTCTCCAACTGAGAGGTCGGCAGGATGGGGGGGCACCTCCAAGGATTGGACCTCTACAGAGTATAAGTTGACTGACAATACTAAGTTAAACAGGCACAGAAGATCCCTGTGACCCCGAATGCAAGATGCATCCTGGCAGCTGGGGGCAGGGCCATGCTGCCTGATCTGGGTGAAAGATGAGGATGGATGCACTGAGGCAGCCTAGGGGAATGGAGGGAGCTGTGTGCCATTGCTGTCGATGCACAGGGGGGAATAACCTGGGCCCTCCATTTAACAACAGGGCAGACGTGTACTGGGAGGGGAAAGGTGCATTCCCCATCTCTGAAAAGCCACAAAACTATCTATGACAAGAAACCTGGGGCTCAGACACAGCCACCATAGCCTCTGGTGTTTTGCACCCTGGCAGCAGCGAGAGCAAAACCTGCATTCACTCCTAAGGACTTAGCAGCCTCAAGCACCAGATGGGGACTTGTCTACAGCCTGAGGCAGATAAGATCTTTCTGTCCTATTTCCTCAGAGAACTTGCTCTGCCAAGGCAAACAAGGCACTGGGTTTTGGTCCAGATGAGTGACAGGGTACATAACAGTGGTGAGACTGGCACCCTGAGAGGGCTGTTGGCCACTGAACACTTGGGCTGGAAGGCAGCCCCTGACCATGTGGCTGGGAGAGGGATTGATGCACACTCCTGCCTGGTCAGTCTGAAACTTCTGAATGAGGCATCGGTCACGGCAGTGACAAGACAGCCAACAATAAAGAGAGCTGCTCCAGAACCACTGTTTGGAGTAGGAGTGATCTGCTTGCCGACAGGCCCTGGGAGCTGCACAGATAAGGGCCCCAATGGAGGGCGACTGGAATAAGCAAGCTGAGCTTCCAAACCAAGATGAATACAGAAAGAGTTCACATTAAAATTACACAGTCTCCAGGAGGACACTGACCACCCCCTTGTTTTAATCTGATTTCTCCTGTTCCATTTTCTATTACCCTCTTAATGTTTACTTCTTAGGCAATTGTAAATACCCCCTTTCAAATCCCATTGAAATTTCAAAAATATTTTTATTATTATTACTTTTCAAAACTCTGCTTCAACTTGCTCTTCTATTATGTATTTTACAATGTCTTCAAACATTTATTTCCTGTTCTTTAAAATTCTTTGTCTCCCTCTCTCTTTTAACTCTTTTTTAGTTGTATTACTAAATAGACATTAGGTAGATAACCTCCTTTAGGACCACAGTAGATAACTGATACTCCATAAACCACAGTGCCAGAGAGGTAGGTGCAAGATGAAGAAGCAGACAAACCATTCCCAATTAAAAGAGCAAGAGAAATCCCCTGAAAGAACGATCAGTGAAATAGACATCAATATCCTACTAGATCAAGATTTCAAAAAAGAAGTGATCAAATTACTGTAGGAAATAAAACATAGTGTTCAGACATATAAAATATGTTAAAAATGAAATGGAAGCTATAAAGAAGAACTGAGTAGAAAAGGTAAAACCGTTGACTGAGATGAGGAATGATCTAAAGATGTCACAAAACTGACTAAACAATGCAGAGGAATGAATTAGTGACTTAGAAGACAGGACAATACAAAGCAGACAATGAGAAGAGCTACAAGTGAAACAATGAGAAACAAATGAAAAAAGCATAAGAGACCTATTGGATAATAGAAAGCATGCCAATATTGGCATGATAAATTTCCCAGAAGGGGAGGAAAGATCAAAGTGGATTGCAAAGGTGTTTGAAAAAATCATGACTGAGAACTTCCCAAACTTAAAGAAGAAATCAGATATCCAAGTACAGGAAGCTCAGAGTGTCCCAAACAGGAACAACTCAAATAAACCCTCAACAAGACATGTAATTAAGATGGCCAGAGACAAGGAGAAAGAAATGATCCTAAAGGCAGAAAGAGAATAGCAAAGAGTGAGTTACAAGGGAATCCCTATAAGGCACACAGTTGATTTCACAACAAAAATACTGCAGAACAGAATGGAGTGGCAAGATATATTCAAAGTCCTGAATGAAAACAATTATATACATTAGGATACTTTAACCAGCTAGGCTATCATTTATGGTAAAAGGAGACATAAAGAATTTCACAGAAAAGAAAAGCTACTAGAGTTTAGCAACACTAGACCCATGCTAAAAGATATTTTGAAAATTGTACTCTACAAAGAAAAGCAGCAGGATGCTACAGAAATATAAAACTCACGGCTGGAAGCATGATAACTCAAGAATTACAAATAAAATAAACACAAAACTTGAAAGCAAGAGATACAAATCATTGAGAGTGGGAAAAGGAAGAAGGAAAATAGAGAATTTTTTGGGGGGGTTTTCCTTTTAAAATATTTTGTTCTCAGTAGGATGGTTTTTAGATCATGATACTATCAGTTTAATAAGATCAGTTATACCAATGGTCTAATAGACATAAAAAAGGGTAAAAACAAGACAAAAACTTATTCAGGGAGTCACTAATACTGAATAAATTTCATGACAATACAAAGGAAAATGACCAAACCAAAAAAGGCAGATGAAACAAACAAAGAGGAAATACCAAATCAACTGAAAAGTTAAGGTCAAAACGGCAATAAACACAAACATATCATCGATTATTGTAAGTGTTAATGGACTAAATGCTCCAGTCAGAGTCATTGAGTGGTAGGCTGGATAATAAAGCAAGAACCTTCAATATGCTGCATACAAGAGACCCACTTCAGAGAGAAGGACACATATAGATTGAGAGTGAAAGGATGGAAAAGCGTATTTCATACAAATGGAAAAGCCAGAAAAGCAGGTGTTGCAGTACTGATTTCAGACAAAATAATCTTTAAATCAAACGCCATAAAGAAAGATAAAGAAGGACATTTTATAATGATTGAAGGTGTGATACAAGATGAAGATAGCACACTCATAAATACATATGCAACAAATAGAGGAGTACCTAAGTACATGAAATAATTACTAACAGATATAAAAGGGGATAGTGTTGGGAATCTAATCATAGTTGGAGATTTCAACACTGCATTAACATAACTGGACTTGTCATAGTTACAGAAAATAAATTAGGCAACATAGAAGTTAAATAATACAATAGAAATATTACACTTGGTGGATAATTTCAGAGCATTGCACCCCCACAAAATAGTATATACATTCTTTTCAAGTGCACATGGGACATTTTCCAGTATTCATGATATACATGGGCACAAAAGAAAGCTCAGCAATTTTAAGAAGATAGAAATTACCTCAAGCATCTTTACTGACCACAATGCCATGAAGCTAGAAATCAACAACAGAGAAACAAAGGAGAACAAAAGCAAAACATGGGGATTAAACAATATGATATTAAGAAACCAAAGGGTCAATGAAGAAATCAAAGCTGAAATGAAAATATACCTTGAGAAAAAAGAAAATGAAAGCAAAACCACACTAAATTTATGGGACACAGCAAAAGCAGTGTTGAGAGGGGAGTTTAAAGCGATAAAGGCCTTCCTCAGAAAAGAAGAACAATCACAAATTAACAATTTTACCCATGAAGAGAATGAACTAGAAAAAGAAGAACAAAAAACCACAAAGGCTGCTGAAGGAAGGAAATCATAAATAATGGGGAGGAAATAAAAAATATAGTGTTTAAAAAGACCATAGGAAAAGAATCAACCAATCCAAAGGCTGCTTTTTCGAAAAAGCTAGTAAAATCGAGAAACCACTGGCCAAACTCAAAAATAAGAAAAGAGAGAGAGCACAAATATGGAAAATAAGAAAGGAGAATGGAGAATTTACAAACTAATATAATATAAAAACAGAATATCATACAAGAATATTATGAAAAGTTTATGGAAACAAACTGGATAACCTAGAGGAAATGGACATATTTGTGGAAACATACTGTCCACCAAAACCTAATCAAGAAGAAACTGACCACTTGAACAATCAGAGCACTAGAAATGAAATCAAAATAGCAATATAAAACCTCCCTCCAAATAACAATCCAGGACCGGACGGCTTCACTGAGGAATTCTACCAAACGTACAAAGAAGAACTCATACCATTTCTTCTCAAATTCTTCCAGAAGTTTGAAAAGGAAGGAATCCTCCCAAAGTCATTCTATGAATCCACAATCACCCTGATACCACAACCAGGCAAAGACACTTCCAAGAAAAAGGATTATAGACCAATATCACAGATGAACACAGACACAAAGTCCTCACCAAAATAGTAGCAAATAGAATCCAACAGCACAGAAAAATGAATATACTTCATGACCAAGTTGGGATCATGCCAGGGACACAGGGGTGGTTCAACATATGCAAGTCAATCAGTGTAATACAGCACATCAACAAGAGAAAGGACCAAAACCACATGATCATCTCAATAGATGCAGGAAATGCGTTTGATGAATTTCAACACCCATGTATGATAAGAAAACTCACCAAAGTGGGCATAGAGGGATTATATCACAGCGTCATGAAAGCTATAAATAACAAACCTATTTCCAGCATAGTACTCAACAGTTAGAAAGTCAAATTCTTCCTACTAAAATCTGGGAAAGTAAAAGGATGCACACTATCATGACTCTTACACAAGATAGACTTGGAGGTCCTAGCCACAGCAATCAAACAAGAGAGAGAAGTAAAAGGTATGCATCTTGGAAAGGAAGAGATAAAAGTCTCACTATATGCAGATAATACGTTATTATTTATAGAAATCCCAACAAGATAAAGAATGAATTTACTACAGCTGATCAAAGAATTCAGTTAGGAAGCAGGTTACAAGTTTAATGTTCAAATATCAGTGGCATTTCATTACGCTAATGATTCAGATAATACTATACAGCTACGTTCAACATGACAGCACTGTATTGGTAGATAAACATACATATAGGCCAATGGCACAGAATAGAGAGCCCAGAAATGAACCCACAAACTTTTGGTCAATTAATCTTAGACAAAGGAGGCAAGAAATTACAATAGAATAGAGATAGTCCATTCAGCAACTGGTGTTGGGATAACTGGACAGCAGCATGTAATTCAATGAACCTAGAACACTCCCAATGAAGCTAGAACACCATACACAAAAATAAACTCAGAAAGGATCAAAACTTAAACATAAGAAAAGATACAATAAACTTACAAAAGGAAAATATAGGTAAAACATTATCTGACATACATCTCAAAAATTTTCTCGTAGAAGAAATAAATGCAAGAATAAACAAATGAGACCTAATGAAACTTACAATCTTCTGCACAGTAAAGAAACCAGAACTAAAACAAAAAGACAACCCACGGAATGGGAAAAAATTTGCATATGAAACCGTCAAAGGCTTGATCACAAGAGTATATAAGTAGCACATCCAACTGAATAAAAAAAAAATAAACAACCCAATCCAAAATTGGGCAGAAAACCTAAACAAGCAATTCTCCAAGGAAGACATACAAATGATCAAAAGGCACATCAGAAAATGCTCAATATCACTGATTATCAGAGAAATGCAAATCAAAACTGCAATGAGGTTTCACCTCACACCAGTCAGAATGGCCATCATTCAAAAATCCACAAATGACAAATGCTGGAGAGGCTGTGGAGTAAAAGGAACCGTCCTTCACTGCTGGTGGCAATGCAGATTGGTGCAGCCACTGTGGAAAACAGGATGGAGATTCCTCAAAACGCTAGGAATAGACTTATCATATAACCCAGGAATCCCGCTCCAGGGTATAAATCCAGAAGGAACCCCACTTCAGAATGACACCTGCACCCCAATGTTCATAGCCAGCACTACTTACAATAGCCAAGACATTGAAAAAGCCTAAATGTCCATCGACAGTTGACTAGCTAAAGAAGAGGTGGTATATTTATACAATGGACTAGTAGTCAGCCTTATAAACTGACAACATAATGCCATTTTCAGCAACATGGATGGTCCTGGAGAAAATCAGTCTAAGAGAAGTAAGCCAGAAAGAGAAAGGAAAATACCATATGAGATGGCACATGTGTGGAATCTAAAAACAAAACAAAGCCAAATAAATAACGCATAAATACAAAAAAAAAATAGACTCGCAGGCAGACAATACAAAGTTTTGGTTGCCAAGCGGCTGGGGTGTGGGAAGAGATAGGCTGGGAGGTCAAAATTGTAGAATAGATAAACAGGATTTTACTTTATAGCACAGGGAAATATATAAAAGATCTTACAGCAGCTCACAGGGGAAAAAATGGGACAACTGTTTATATGTTCATTGTAACTACAAAATTGTGCTCTACAATGGAATTTGAGACAAATATTTAAAATGATTAAAAATCAATTAAAAAAAGTTTAAAAATAAAAAACATGATCCTAAATATGACAGGTGCAAATATATATTAGAGGGAAAAAACAACCATGCAAAGAGTAGTAAAACCAAAATTTTTTTTTTCTTTTTAACATAAACAAAATCAGAAAACCTCTAGCCAGGTGTATGATGAAGAAAATATAGATGCTCCAAAGAAATAAAGTAAGAAATAAAAGAAGAGAAATAACAATTGTTTCCTCAGATATACAAAAAGGATCATTTTGTGAACACTTACATTCCAATAAACTAGACAAATTAGAAGAAATAGACAAATGTCTAGAAAGAGACATGGATAAGGAGAAACAAATAATTTGAACAAACTGATTATTAGAAAAAAGGTAGAATCTGCATTTAAAAAATCGTTAAACGTTAGTGCAGATTTAAACAGCTCCCATGCAAAACTTCACAGAAATACAAAGCAGAAATTATACTTTTCAAACTATTCAAAAATAGTGAAGATGTGAGAAACTCACAAATTAATTCTATGAAGCTATCATCACCCTGATAGCAAAGCCAACAAACAAAATACAGGCGAAGAGAATTTCAAGTCAATATCTTTAATTGATATAGATGCAAACATTTTAAAAAATATCATTAGCAAACTAAATCCAGCAAAATCTAAAATGAATTATACACCATGTAAATTTTAATTCATTGCAGGGTCATAAGAGAGGATGAAATTACATGAAATCAATCAGATTTATACACCACATTAACCAAACCAAAAGGGAAAATGATGTGGTCATCCCAATAAATCCATAAAAAGCATTTCACAAACTTCAACTTTTATTCATTAAATAGCAGCAACAACAGCAACAACAACAAGAACAACAGAAACAACAACAGAAAACTCTTACCAAAGTAGGATTCAGGAAATATATCTCAACATAACTAAAGTCATTAATTACAGACCCACAGACAACATAATATGCAAAAGTGAATAACTGAAAGGCAAATTAAGGAATAATAAAAGGATGTCCACTCTCACCATTTCTATTAAACACAGTATGGGAAGTCCTAGCAACAGCAATCAGACAAGAAAATAAGTTATTCAAGTTGGACTGAATGAAGTAAAACTGTTATTATTTTAGGTGACATGATAATCTATACAGAGAACCCTAAAGATTCTCCACACCAAAATAACTAAATCTAATAAACACATTTAGCAAAGTAGCATGATTCATGATTAATATACAAAAACAGTCAATTTCTTTACACTAACAATGAAATATTCCATAATTTTAAAAAATCCATGTTATATCAGATCAAAAATGAAAAGCCTAAGAAAAAAAACAAGATAATAAAATCTATAGGACACTGATAAATAAATTTGAAGATGATGCAAAGAAATGGAAAATAATCTCAAGGTCTTAGTACAGAGGAATTAATATTGTTAAAATATACATACTACAAAAGATCGTCAACAGATATAAAGTGATTCAGATCGAACTACATGATATTTTTCACAGAAATTTAAACAGTCCTAAGATTTGTATGGAACTGCAAATGAACCAGAAAGGCAAAAGGAACTATGAGGATAAAGAACAAAGTTTGAGGCATAAACCATAATCCTCCCAGATCTCAGACTATATTATATAAACAGTAATCAAAACAGCACATTACTGGAAAATGAACAAACATCTATATCACTAGAACAGAACACAGAGGCAGAAATAAAACATCACACCTATGGTCAACTAAACTATGACAAAGGAAACAAAAACATACAATGCCTAAAACACAGTCTTCAGCAAGTTATGTTGAGAAAGCAAAAGAGCTACATGTAAATCAGTGAAATTAGAACACTACATCACACTGTATAAAAATAAACTCAAAATGTTTTTAATATCTCAGTCTAATACTTGACACAATAAAATTCCTGGAAACTAACAGATGCAAAACAAAACATAAATTGCAGGGAATTTTTCAAATGTCCAGCTCCCAAGCTGAAAAGAGTAAAAGCGAAATAAACAAATAGGTCCTAATAAAAATTAAAACCTTCTAAACAGCAAAATAATCAATATGAAAAGATGAATTTCCAAATGGGAGAAAACATTAGGAAACAATGCATTCAATAAGAGGCTAATTTCTATAATACACAAATCGTTCATACAACACCATTTCAAAAATCTACAAGCAACTAAGCCTGTAAATGAGCAGAAGACAAGTCTCCAAAGAAGACACACAGATAACAAACAGAAATATAAAAACATGCTAACATTCCTAATCATTATACAAAGGCAAGACAAAAATAAAATAATGTTTTACCTCACACAAGTGAGAAGGGCTGTCATCCAAATCTCTACAAATAATAAAGACTGGGAAAGTTGTGGAGAAAAAGGGACACTCCAACGCTGTTTGTGGGAATGAAAATTGGTGAAAGCACTTTGGAAACATTTTGGAAGTTCCTTTAAATAATAAAGATAGAACTATCATATGATCCAGCAATCCCACTCCTGCGCATGTAAAGCATAAAACCTGAAAACAAAGAATCCTAAGGTAAAACTTAAGAAGTACACTCTGAAAATGGACTTACCTTGATTCTACAAATGTCTCCTCTGGCAAGGGAAGCAGAAGCAAATCTAACAAAATACGATTGTATCACTCTAAACAGATTTACACTGCAGAAGAAATGATCAATAAAATTAAAAGTCAACCAACTCACTGGGAGAATATATTTTCAAGTGATATTTTCCAATCAAGTGTTAATATCCAAATATATGGCAAACTCTTACCCGACAACAACAACAAAAAAGAACAAACAATCCAATTAAAAAACATCCAAAGGAACTGAATAGATAGATCGGAATCAATTATCTGTAGAAAACATACAGTTGGCTAAATGACACATGAAAATATATTCAGAGTTATAAACTATAAGGTAAGTCATAAACCAAAAATGAGACAAGACCTCACACTTGTCAGAAGGTTCTCATCAAAAAGAAAAGAAATAGATGTGGGTGAGATTGTGGAGATAAAGTAACACCATGGACACTGTTGATAGGAATGCAAAGTATTGATTCCATTGCATATATACATCAAATTTTCTTCATCCATTTTTCTCTCTAGGGATGTTGGGTTTGTAGGCCCCTGTCTGAAGGCTCTAGAGAATAAGCCCATGGGCTGAACTGATAAACAAGCTGTGAGGAATGTCACATATCCAGGCTGGATAAGAAATGGCCTGCTCATTGTATCCAGTATGGATGGCTGGATAGCCTATGCTGGGTAAGATCCTCAGAGGAGGACAACCTAAGACAGGCACAGCCGGCTTGTTAAGAGATGGCCTACTTAATGAATTTCCGTGATGAACTTTAAAGCAATCCTTGATAATTTAACATCCTGTGCTTACTGCAGGAGCATGGGGACATAAATAGCTTAAGATTATTAACATTGTTATAACTTAGATGATATGTGAGTTATTGTGCATGTCCTGTATAAATGCTTCTTCTAAGAATAAATAAACAGGGAACTTCTTTGCTTCTCTCCACACAGTGTTTGTGTGTATATGATATCTTGCCACTGACAGGGTTAGTTTAATTTGTTGGGAGTATCTTAAAAGAATTTTGCATTATATACAATGCTCTTTTTCCACCTATTGAGAAGATTATGTGAGTTTTATTTCACATTCTATTAGTGTGGAATGTCACCTTTATTGATTTGAATATTTTGAAGTATCCTTAAACCCAGGGATAAATCCCTTTACTTATGCATGTGTATGATACATTAAATGTGTTGTTGAATTCATTTTCCTTCTGTTTTGTAGAGAATTTTGTGTCATGTGTTCATCAGGGTTAATATTCCATATTTTGCATCTAATGTTCTTTCTACCATTGTTATGCAAATAAAGTTGGCATCATAAAACAAGTTTGGAATCTTTCACCCCCTTCAAATTCTTGGAAGATTTGGGGAAGAATTGGTGAAAAATTGTCTTCAAATGTATGACAGAATTCAACAGTAATGTCATCTTGTAAATATTTTCTGGTTTGGGAGGTATGGATTACTAAATTACTCATGCACACTTTTGCTCTATTTAACTTTCTAATTACTTCTTGATTCAGTATGGGAAGACATATGTTTCTGGGAATTTGTCTTTTGTTCTTGGTCATTCAAATTTTTGGCGAGTGGTAATTTCTTATAATGCTATGCATCTCTACAACATGAGAGCTAATATATTATCTATTATTTCTAATATTATTTGAGTCTTTATTTTCTTAGCCAACCTAAATGTTTGTCCACTTTATGTTTAAAAAAAACAGAGACTGGTATTTATTTTATCTTTTCAATTGTTTCTCTTGTTATTTGCCTTACTCTCATTGAATCAATTTTCTTCTTTATTCTTTCTGTTTTCTCCTAGATTCTTGATGTGTAAAGTTAAGTATTGTGAATCTTTGTTTTTCTTTTATTATTAAATGTCATTTATTTATTTATTTACATATTTATTCGTTTATTTATCATTGAAGTATGCCATCAACAATGTGTCAATCTGTGGTGTACATCATAGTGTCCCCGTACATGTGTATAATTCTGTGCCTATTAAACGTTACTTCATGATATTTAACTTACTGTGCTGTGTCATACAAAAGAAATTTTGAAAAAATCTTTTATTATATATAGTGGATAACATTTATAAATCTACAGCTCCCAAATATATCCTCTGGCAGCCCCTTTCCGCAGTAATCATAAAATTTCTAGCAGATCTGCGAGTGTGTTTCAGTTTTGTAGATGAAATCATAGTGTTTTCATCCAAATATTTTTTTAAGCTTCTTCATATGTAATGTCATGTATTATATTTCTTTCTCTTTCTGGCTTACTTCAATTAGAATGGCACTTTTGGGGGACATCCATTTTGCTGCAAATATCATTGTTTTATCATTTCTTATTCCAGAATATTATTCCAATTTGTAAATATGGCATAACTTCTTTATACTGTCATCTGTTGTTGGGCAATTACGTTGCTTGCATGTTGTGACTCTTGTACATAGCACTTCTAAGGACATTGGGGTGCAGGTGTCTTTTTGGAATAGGGCTCCCTTTGATATATACCCAAAAGTGGGATGGCTGGATCGTATATTTTGCTTATTTTTATTCTTTATAGGAATCCCCATCCTTGTTTCCAAAATGACTGCACCAATCTACATTCCTACCAACAGTGTAGGAGGGTTCCCTTTCTCCACAGCTTCCACAGCATTTATTGTTTGTGGACTTTTGAATGATGACCATTGTGACTATTGTGAAGTGATACTTCATTATAGTTTTGAATTGCCCTTCTCTGATAATGATAGTGAGTAATTTTTTTCATATATCTGTGTGGCATTTGAATGTCTCTATTGTAGATTTCTTTATTTAGGGCTTCTGCACATTTAGAGATCGGGTTTCTTGTTTATTTTTAATTCTTATTAGGTTGTATGAAGACTTTATATTTTGGAAATTAAGACTTTATCAGTTGCATCGATTCTTAATATTTTCTTTAATCTTGTAGGTTGTCATTTTGCTTCTTTTATGATTCCCTTTGCTGTGCAAAAGTTTATAAGTTTAATTAGGTCCCATTTATTAATTTTGCTCTTACAGCCCTTACCTGGGTTGTCTATTCTAGGACATCATTGCTGAGATTTATCTCAGAGTGTTTTGCCTGTTTTCTTCTTGGAGATTTACTGTGTCTTGCTTATATTTAAGTCTTCAAGCCATTCTGAGTTTATTCTTGTTTATGGAGTGAAGGATTGTTCTAACTCCATTGCTCTGCATGCTTCTATCCTGTTTTCCCAACACCAGCTGGTGAAGAGATGGTCTTTTCTCTCTCATATTCCTGGCTACTCTGTCAAAGATTAATTGAACATAGACCTGTAGATTTATTCCTATGCTCTCTATTCTGTTCCATTGGTCCATATGCCTGTTTCTTTACCAATATGATGTCATTTTCATTATTGTAGCTCTGCAATAGTGTATGGAGACCTGATGGGTTATGCCTCCAGCCTCTTTCTTTTACTTCAATATTGCTTTGGAAACTATGGATCTTTTATGAATCTATTTAAAACTTAAGATCATTTGTTTCAGTCCTAAAAAGAAATGTTTTGCATAATTTGATAGGAAATCAAATTTTCTTGCCTCATCATTGTGGCTAGGATTTCCAAGACTATATTGAATTGAAATTGTGAGAATGGGCAACCTTGTCTTGTCTCAGGTTTTTGTGAGAAGGGTTTCAGTTTTTCCACCATTGAGTAGCTTGCTGGCTACATATTTGTCATAAATACCTTTTATTATGTTGAGATATGGTGCCTCTGTTCCCTCTGGGATAAGAAATTTTTTTGCAGATAGGTGTTAAATGTTATCAAATGCTTTTTCTGCATCTACTGAGATGATCATGTGCTTTTTTGTCCTCTCTTTAGTTGATATGGTGTATCACAATTGATTGATTGATTTGCATATGTTACACCATCCTTGCATTCCTGGGATGAACCTAACTTGATAATGGTGCATGATCTTTTACATGCTGTTGGATTCTGTTAATAATTTCTTAAGGACTTTTACATATATGTTTATCAAAGATATTGGCCTATAGTTTTCTTTTTAGGTAGTGTCTTTGTCTGGTTTAGTTATCAGGTTAATGTTGGCCTTATGGTGTGAGTTTGGGAGTTCTAGCTCCATATCAATCTTTTGGAAGTATTTGAGGAGGACTGTTATGTATTTTTCTTTGTATGTTTGGTCAAATTCCCCTGTGAAGCTATTTGGGTCTGAAATTTTGTTTGCAGAGATTTTTTATTTTATTGATAACTCTATTCCATTTCTGGTGATCTGTCAGTTCAAATGGTCAATTTCTTCTTGATGCAATAAAGGTGGGCTGAATATTTCCAGAAACTTCTCCATTTCTTCTAGGTTATCCAGTTTGTTTCCATGCAGTTGCTCATGGTAATCCCTTAAGATATTATGCAAATTTGTTTTACTCTTAGTAGTTTCTCCATTTTCATTTCTTATGTTATTTGTGTGCTCTCTCTTTTCTTGTTGGTGAGCTGTCCTGAGTTTTTTCAGTTTTGTTGATTATTTCAAAAAAACAATAAGATTGATTTTTTCTATTTTTTAATTTTTATTTCTATTCTTTCTCCCTTGATCTTTATTTTCCCACTTTTTGCTGACTTTTGGTTTTGTTGGCTCTTCTTTTCATGATTAGTTTACATAGAACGTTAGATAATTTACTTGAAATTGCTCTTCTACTTTGAGGCAGAACTTGTCACTATGAACTTCCCTCTTAAGCCTGCTTTAACTGTATTCCATAGACTTTGTAAAGTGTTGTGACATATTTCTCAAGATTTTTTTTAATTTCTTCTTTTACTACAACACCTCCCCCCTTGTTTTAGTACCATGTTTTTTAATTTACATGTTGTCATATTTTCTCCATTTTCTGTGATTGATTTCTAGTTTCATGGTATAATACTCAGAAAAGATGCTTGAAATTATTTTTATCTTCTTAAATTGGTTGAGGCTTCTTCTGTGCTTGAGTACATAAACTATCCTAGGAAATGTTCCATGTGCACTGGAAAAGAATATATATTCTGTTTTGGGGAGAAGTACTGTTTTGAAAACATCAACCAACTCCAATTATTCTATCGTATCTTTTAGAATCTTTGTTCCCTAATTAATTTTCTGTCTGAAAGACCAGTCTAGTGATGGTAATTGGGAGTTATATTCTCCTACTGTGATTGTGTTCCCATTGATTTCTCACTTTTTATCTATTAGTATTTGCTTTCTGTATTAAGGTGCTCCAATATTGAGTGCATATATATTAATGAGTATAATACCCTCATTTTTATTGCTCCTTTAATTATTATATCATGTCCTTGTTTATCTTTCTCTATGGCCTTTCTTGCAAAGTCTATTTTGTGTGAAGTCAGTACTGCAATTCCTGCTTTCTTGTCAAGTCCATTTGCATGGAATATACTTTTCCATCTTTTGACTTTCAATTGATGTGTGTTCCTCTTACTAAAGTGGGTCTCTTGTATACTTCATAATGTAGAGTCTTGTTATATTATCCAATCTGACAATATATATCTTTTGATTGAAGCACTAAGTCCATTAACATTTGTAAAAATTATTTATAAACTGGTGTTTATTTCCATTTTGAACTTAATTTTCCAGTTGATTTGGTATTTCTTTTTTGTTCATTTCTTTTTCTGTTTGTGGCTTGATAAGTTTTCTTTTTTATCTTGGTTTTTTTCTGGCTTTGTGACTTCATTGTAAGATTTTGACTTATGGTTACCCTGTTTTGTATGTATATTGACCCGTTACTATAACTGTTTATATTAACTGAAAGGAATACAAACTCAAACCCATCCTACAGAGAACAAAAACAGGAAGAAAATACTCTGTATTCTCCTATTTCACTCTCTGACACTTAAAAATTTTGATGTCCTGTTTTACAACATCATGTTTATTCTGTTGTAAGTCATTGTAGCTATTGCCTTTCTAATTATGACTTTCTCATTTCTATAGCATCCTGCTTCTTTATTTTTAGAGAAGATGTTTCATTATTTCTTTTTCTGTTGCTAAATTCTTTTAGTATTTGCTTGTGTGGAAGTTATTTATCTCTCTTTCTATTCTAAAGGATAGCCTTGTTTGATACATTATCTTAGATAGCAGCTTTCTCTCATTCTCGACTTTGAATATGTCTTGCCACTGCCTTCTGTCTGTTGTATTTGTGTGGGAAACGTTTTTCTAAATATAATGTATATAATTATATATATATATATGTATATATATATATATATATATATGTAAAGAATACCTACAAATGAAGTTAACAAATAAGGAGAAAACCTTTATAATAAAAAATAGAAAAAATTGATTGTAGAATTTAAAACTGTTCCAAAGAAATTAAAAGATCTCTTATGTTAATGTTGTGAAAAAATGTGTTTGAAACAACCATACTACCCAAAGGAATCTATATTTAATTTGATTCTTGTTAAAATACCCATGAGATTTTTCCATTAAATAGAAGAAATAATTTCAAAAATTTTAATGTAAACACAAAAATCATGAGTTGACAAAATAATCTTGAAAAAGAGTATTAAATTTAATAGTGTAAATTCTCAGATGTTAAACAGTCTTTCAAAGCTTTAGTTATTTAAACAATATGATACTGGCTCTAAAACTGACACCTATCAATGAAAGAGAATAGAGCAACCAGATATAATCCCTCACACCTATGATCAATTAACCCATGAAAAAGGAAGCAAGAGTATGAAATGAAGAAAGGAGATTCTCCTGAAAAAGTTGTGCTGGCGAGATTGAACAAGTGAAATATAGATTAGAATATTTCCTCACATTGTATACAATCAGTAAGCACAGAATATCTTTCATATATTTTGTTTACTTATATTTCTTGCAGCTGTAATTTATAGATCTATGTTTAGATAATTTATTTCACTTATCAAATATATTCCTATGTTATTCTTCTTGGTATAAATTTACACGCAATTGTCTTCCTAATTTCTCTTTCTGATAATGTGTTGTTACTATATAAAAATGCAATGGTTATTTTGCATATTAATTTTATATTCTTCAAGTTTTCTTGGTTTGTTCATTATTTCTATCAGTCACTGGAGGAGACTATGAAGTTTGTTATCTATGTATAAATAGGTCATCTTTAAAAATTTTACTGCTTGCGTGCAAGTTGTATGCATTTTATATTTTTTGTTGACTAGTTTTTCTGGCTAGGACTTCTAGTAGTGTAATTTATGACTTGTGAGAATGAGCTACTTTTTCTTATAGGACCAGAGGAAAACCTTCCTGTATGTTAACATTGAACTTGATGTGAGTCATGGGTTTCTCATATATGGCTTTTATTATGTTTAATCATATTATATCTAGAGCGAATTTGTTAAGAATTTTTTATAAAAATGTTAAGATCAGATCTGTGAAAAATATTCCTACATATATTGAGATTGTTATTTTTCAATTCTTTGTTTTTTAAGGGATGGTATCACATTTATAGTTTTTCATACGTTAAATAAAATTTATGAATCAGGACTAAATCCAACTTAACTATACTTTATAATACTTATAATATGCCATGAATTCAGCTTGCTAATATTTACTTTGAATGGAATATACACATACTGAAGGAAAAATTTACATTGTAGCTTGAGTGAACACTTATTTATTGAAACATTCTATGACTCATTTTGAATTTGGCTTATGCTTATTTGAATTTATATCTAAATAAATAATACAAATTTTTTAGAACTGGATTTACTACAGATTACTGATACAGAACATAGCTATTATTAACAACTGGTGCACAAAACACTTGCCTTAAAATGCCGCATTATAGTAACATTGCCAGCTGTTTCAGGACTGAGAAACATATTGCTTCCTAAATTGCATTACCTGGTATTTTCCATCCCAACCCACATATATTGTTATTTCTTTGTTTTTTCATTGTTTGTTTGTTTGCTCCTTAATGGAGGCACATTTTATTGAACCCAGGATCTTGTGTATAAGTGTATTTATCAACATCATTTTGGAATATTTAACAGAAGCCACAAGAGTATGGATTATAAAGATGACAAGAAAGTTTATTACTTCTAGGGACTGAAAAACCTCTGAATGAAAGAACGGTAAAAATAAACTTTAGTAAGTATACTATAAGATTATCTCTTTTTTAATTTTAAAGTAGAATACTAAATTACTTTTGTTTTACATAGAGCACTGAATTACAATTTAAAACAAAAACTCCCCCCTTTGGGATTTCTTAAATTTGATTCATTTTTTTAATCTAGTTTTATTTCATAAATATTTACCATTTATTTATAAACATACCAAATAAGCTGATAATTATTCTGCTCATGTTTTGAATATAGAGCTACTTATTGTAAAGTACACAGATAAATAACTACTTCCATTTCCAAATCAAATTTAGTTTCACATTAATTACAAATTATAATGAAATATGTATAACTTTTCTGTACAAGTTTACACAAGTTTCACTTTAAATTCCGAAACTTTAAAATTATTTTATATATTTTGTTCTTTATTTATACTCTCTTCACCAATCTGGTATAAATTTGTGTACAAAAGGTTGCAGATTGGTTTTATTTCATAGACCCCAAAATTAAATTATTTAAAAAGATTTTGTGGGGACAATATTTACTGAACACTACAAAAGTAACCATCATATATGTTTCATTTTAAGTAAATGAATGAGAAGTAAACACTGGCTGAATGTTTCACTTGATTTGCTAGGAGACCAGTCGTTTTGTGATGTCACATCTACTCAGGGTGAGAACCATTATGATGGCCTAGCAGTTTATCTTTGCAGGCCTGCTGCAGCATCATTTGAATCTGCAGTGCTCAAAATCCGACAGATTAGAAATGTAGCTGTAGAAAAAGTTATTTAAATGGCAAAAGTTTCATCAGAATTTGAAGATGTGTCCCATAAATATGGATCAACTGGTTCAGTAAACTCCGGTAGATCTCTATTGTGTGAACAAATATTCTCTGATGACTTGGACTTGAAGTCTATGACTGAAGAAAATGCTTTTCAGACTTTGTCTGAAGAATTCTTGATATAAAGAACATTTTACAAATATTGTGTCTCTAAACCAGATGAAGATAATGATTTTTGTTTTCTGGCATTTCCAAGAAAACTCTGGAAAATGCCTGGGAGTGACCAATTTAAATCCATCTTGTGGGATGATAATGGAACTTCCATAGTGATTGATGAAGATGTCTTTAAGAAGGAAGTTTTGGAAAGAAATGCCTCTTTCAGAATATTTGAAACTGGAAGTATGAAAAGTTAAGTTACACAGCTTAAGCTTTATGGGTTTAGTAAAGAGTGGCAGAATTTTCAAAGATCTGCTTGTCTAGATGTCTTTCTAGCAGAAGAAAAAGTAGTTTCTGTTTTAAGCAAGGTACCCCAATATTTTAGTTACCGCTTGGTAACTTATATATAAAATTTTATTTTGTACATCAATCTATGGTAATGTAAATGTAAAGCTAGATTTTGAAAATTTTATAAAACTACTAAGGCTATAATACTTTATTTTTTCTAAAAAATTAGGTCAGTGTCTTAAGTAGTCAAGATTATGAGAAACTTTTCTTGCAACCATGAATCTTATCAGAAATCTAAATAAAGTTATTAAAGCTGCTTTTTAAAAGTGGCATTCACAGTTACTGCAAATGCTAACCCTTAAATTTGATGACTATACTATTTAAATGTATATTTTCCAAATAAGGAACTTCAAAATATTGTCAGCAATGTTCATATTTTGATAATATTATCTTTGCATTGTAAACTTGAAATCTGAGATTTTATAGGTTAGGCTTATTGTAGTCTTGTATTTTGGTTTAAATTTTACTAAAATCTTTCTCCTTTGGTTCTAGCTGCAGTTCTATCATTATCCAAATTTTAAACTAGTTTGTCTCCAGCTTTTAGTGAGAATTAAAAGAAGAGTTGGGATTAAAAATGCCCCTCTGATATCTTCATTGGCTGAAGAATTCAAGAAAAAGCACATTTAAGCAGGGGATAATGTGGATAATCATAACTCTGGTTTTGTGACTGACACTAGTGCAGAAAATGCATTTTTGTCTTCTGAAAATTTAAACATGCCTCTAATAAGAAAGCCCTCTACTAGCCACATAATTGGTGATACAACTACCTGGATCAGAGGTAATTTTTCTCCTCCATCATCAATGTCAGTTAGACCACCAGAACAAATTGCTGTGGATCAACGTGCTATTTTAAATCAGTTGACCACTGTCCACGGGCACTCCCAAAGCAGCTACACTGAAGCAAATGGCCATGTTGTGAACTTCATTACAGCTACAACTTCTACTTCTCAGTACAGCATCTTGTCTCCCACACAGAGCAATTATTTTGGACAGATGTTGGAGCCTTCTACTTTTCCAAATAGATATCACAACATATCTGCCAATGAAGGTCGATTTTCTCAGCTTCAACCAGGGAGCAACACACGGTTTCCAGTGCCAGTGATAGCTGATATATCAGCTAACTCTCCTTCAAGGCCAACTTATCAGCCACTTCAGCTTATGGACGTCAATCAAATTACAACTGATCTACCATAGGACTACCAGATTATGCAGGATAACAAAGATTAAAATTGATGTTGGCAAATGTCGACAAATATCTGCAATTTTCTTATTTGAACAATAAACATAGATGTGTATCTGTATTTTCCTTATTTATTTTAAATAGAGTTAAGAGTTAAATGGGAGACTAAGTTACCATTTAAACACAAAAATAGATATTTGATATGATCATTTGATGGAAAAATATGGGAGTAAATTTAAATAATTTCTTGTAAGGAAGAAGAAGAAATGGAAGAATTTGGAAAAAGACTAAAACATGGAGAGAGGGAAAATTACTAAGTGGTTTCTGGTTCATCCTGGAAAGAATTAAAAGTGTTAAGTTAGGATAGGTTGGAACTGAAAATAAATGCAGGAACTGGCCCAGGTATCATGGTCTCTCTTATGTCATCCCTGGAATCATAAAGCTCACATGATGTAGTCTCAGATGGCACATTCAGCATGTGGTACAATTTAAGAGGTAATTTTATCTATGGTCTTATTTGTGCTGTTCTGAATGCATTCCAATTGGTGCTTTAATTTCCTGCCCTCAAGATTCTACACTATATTTTCTAGTCAATACTTTATTTTGCTTTTATGTTCCAGCCAAATACATTCTTACGTCCTCAGGGTGGCACTTAATTCCTTAAAAACTCTTAGCCCACAAACTTAACTCTGTTTAGTCATTTATTTATAAATCTGGCAACTGACTACCTTGGCATATCCTTACATTTCACTGTATCTAGAGATACATCCAGGCAAATGCTTGTCAACAATTTAAGTTGCAAACTCAACACTTTGGCTCCAGCTCATCCTTGGAATTTCGGTGTCCTCCTTTTACCTACTTACACTTTCCCAGTGTCAGCACAGAAACCACCTCCTCCAGATATTTTCTGTCTATTCCCCATTCCTTGTCTAACTTGGATACCAGCACAGTAAGCAAAGCACATGCAACCTGATGCATTTTAGTATTTAGTGAATGAAAAATACATGTTGACTTTAAGCAAAATCTACTTTCCTGAAACAACAAAACTCTCATGGTTTTCAAAATATTTCGTTATGGTCTTTACTCTTCACCACAAAGTAGCTCGTTTCATAGCCCAAGTACTAGTCATTCAAGACAGTAATTGGAGGCAGGTCCAGGAGACAAAGTATGAGTTTCTTCTTAATTCATGCCTCCAGAGGACTAAAGCATTCCATTCTCATTTGTTGGGTTTTTTCCTGTCTCTTCATCACCCACCCACCCCAAAATAGCTGAATTTCTTCCCCATACCAATTACTATCCTGACTTCTATTTAATTTACTTCTTAGAATCAGAGCTTTGTACAGAAGAGACAGTGCCATTGCAAACCTTTAATGAACGTTTGTACAACCCACAAAACCTTCCCCCTTCTAACCTTTACCAAGGGAGTATCTAATAGGTACTAGACCCTTGTATGTGGTGGTCATATTCAGTAACAAAATTGCAATCTTATATGTGAGGACTAGAAGGAGGTGAGGGTTGTGGAATTAAAAATTTGTTCAACTGCAAGAATACCAAATTTCTGCAGATATTAGGAAATATGAAATATTCATGGAAGATTTGACAATTTCCCATTAATTTAAAATAAAATGTGAAGCATTTTCAGAATGTGAAATGCACTGAAATGCTGGAAAAATTGTAGGCAATGTCAGGGAGCCTTAGGCTTCTGCTCACAATCATGCTGCCAGTGCCAGCTGATAATAATTGAATGGCACTTTGAGTCTTGAAAAATGTGTCATCAGTTGTGAAGAAAGCCTTTGATAATATGGAGAATGGGCAAATGGGCCAGGGTAATCTCTAGCAATATCCCGGCAATATGACCTTTACCAAGAGAAGAAAAGAGCCCACTTGCAGCAGGAGAACTGTGTCTGGACAGCAGTGGTTGTTCCTACAACAGAAACATCAAACTTTTATATTTGTCAGCTCAAATCTGATGGTGGCTATGTTGTTGCTTACATTAGCATTCTGGGGCTCAGATGGATTGGTTCAATAGTTAGTTTCCAGCTCTCTTATCAGTCAATGGGTCTTACCATGATCATCTTAACAGGGTTCTATACTGATAAGTCAAAAGTTACAGTTTACTTTCAAAATTAGAAATTCTAAAGAAGAATTTTGTTTGTTTGTCCATCTGTGGTATTCTACCAGGGAAATCTAGACTATTGCAAAATTACAAAAGTGGGGTTGTGCTTTGAAAATTATTATGAGATCGGCCGACTGAATTCTTCCCACTAAATACTGCAAATCTGTCTACCACTGTGTGTGTGTGAAGATGGACTGTTAAGCAGTAACTTTTTCTTAGCTGAGTAATCAGTGAATTATTCCTCTGCATCTGGCAGAATCTCTGTGAATTAAGAGTTCCATTGAGCCACCAGAATTTCTTCCGATCAGGGAGAGGTAGATTATATTTCTCCCAGTATACAATTTGTTACCTTTTCGTTGAATCCCGAACTGATGCTAGGGCCAGGCCACTGAACCCTTGAATTGGACTGAAGCATATACATACTCCAGTCCCCAGAGCCCAGCACAGGACTGTGTCTCTTATTAATTTAAGTATATATCCAAGTTTTTTTCTTTTAATTCTCATTGTTGACATAACTTATTTTGTCTTTGAACACCCGTTGACTAATTTATAGAGACTGAACCACTGACTTATTCCTGTTCAACTACAAATTGCAATAACCTTTCTTTCCTTGGACTACCTGGAATAGAGTGAGTGTAGTCATCATTTTGAAAGCAGTCCTCAGTCCTAATAATGCAGAATCTTTACACATCTTTGCCCAGCACTTGAGCAAGAATGTTTGTTTTGGATCTCTGGCATTATTCACACATCCCCTAATTAAACCATGAGAAAACACCACATTTTTATCCAAAATCAAGTCTTTGTCAATATTGCATTCCCATTGCAAAACAGTTAAGAATTGTAGGATTTCTGAGATTTTACCTTGCTGAGATTTTTAGCAACCTAGCATGATCATTTCTTACAGATGCTGTCAGGGAGATGAGACCATCATTCAGAGACAGTGAACTTTATCTCTCACAGCAAGAGCAGCCATTATTAAATTTGTATCTATTCCCTAATCTCAGATGAATACACAGAGTGAAATTTTGATGCCTTCAGAAACAGTGGGCTGTTAACATGAAGAAATTTTAAGGCATGGTAAAACACTAATTTTAATATTATCTTTATGAATAATTTATTAGAATCACTTATTTTTTAGTATCTTTACCTAGGATAACTATATCATGACTCAAGTTTACTTGCTGCATAAACAATCATGAGAAATGACATGGGAAATAATTACCATTGACTTTCCATTTTTCCTTCAGCTTTTATTGATATATAACTGGCAAAAAACATTGTGAAAGTTTAGGTGCACAGGATAGTGATTTGATTTACAAATATCATGAAATAAATATCATAGCAATTTTAGGGAGTATTCATTATCTCATTTAGATACAATTTTAAAGAAATACAATTTGTCTTTTGGTTGTGATGAGAAAACATATGGTCTAATCTCTTAGCAACATTCATATAGAACATAAAGCAGTATTAATTGCAATTTTCATGTTACTACGGGGCATCCCCATAACAGGTTTATTTTACTACTGGATGTTTGTAGTTTTTGAGTGCATTAATTAAATTCTCCTTTCCCAACCCCTGCCTCTGTTAACTACAAATGTAATCTTTTTTCTATAAGTATGTTTCTTTGTTTTTGAAGTGTACATTAATGTATAACACTGTGTTAGTTTCTCTTACACAACATACTCTTTTCTATATTTAATATGTTTCAAACTGATCAGAAGAATAAATCTAGTTATGATATGTTGCTATCTAATGATATTTCATAGTTATTGACTATTCCCCATAGAGTACATTTTTTTCACAGACTCATTTAGTTTGCAAATTGAAAATTTTCTCTCTTAATTTTCCTCAACTATTTCTTTTTCTTCACCACATTTCCTTCCTTTTTTTGAACGAACTCTTTTTTTCTTTATGTGTAACTCCTTTTCTGTTTTGTTGTGTTCATTTGTTTTAAATTCCAATTATGAGTAAAACAATTCAGCATTTGTCATTCTCTACCTGAATTATTTCACTTTGCATATAACCCTCTTAGTCTACCAATTTGTTGCAAATGACAAGAAATTATTCATTTTAGATCTGAGTGATACCCCATTGTATTTTTATGTGTGTTTGTACATAATAATAAATATACATATATATATATTTAGTGTGTGTGTGTATATATATATAGATAAATCTTTAGTTAATAGATGGGTCGATATATATACTATAAACACATTTCTTCTTTATCCATCATCTATTGATGAGCAATTAATTTGCTTCCATATCCTGGCTATTTTAAATAATGCCACAGTGAATATAGGACTGACTATATCTTCTCTGATTAGTGTTTTTATTTTCTTGGAATAAGTATCCAAATATAGAAATGTTGGATCATATTTCATTTTTAATTTTTAGATAAAACTCCATACTTTTTTCCACAGTGGCAGCACAAATTTACATTCATTCAATCAGTGCATCAGGGTTCTTTTTCTTACATTCTCACCAACACATATTTGTTATCTTTTTGATAATAATCATTATGACAGGACTGACATAAAATCTCATTGTGTTTTGGAGTTGCATTTTTCTGATGGTTAGTGATGTTGACCGATTTCATGTGCCTGTTGGTTCCCATTCCCCCACTGTATATTCATTTCAGTAATGGGCTAAATGACCATAACTGTCTGATTTCATTTTTTGGCATTCCGTTGTGTTCCATTATTCTATTTGTTCTGTGCCACTACCATATACATTACTGTAGCTTTGTATTATAGTTTAAAATCAGGGACAGTGATACATCCTCTTTGTTTTTGTCAAAGTTGTTTGGGTTTATAGTTTTCTTTTCTTTTATTTTTTTTAGTGATTTCAACTCTTTTGTATTTACATATAAATTTAATAATTATTTTTTGTAAGTGTCTGAAAATGCACTAGGTATTTTAATAGGGACTGAATTTAATTTGTGTATTTTGTTGTCTACTACTGTCATTTAAACAATATTGTTTTCCTACTCTATGAACAGAGTATATCCATTCATCTGTTTTCATTATCTTCAATATCTGTTATAAATATTTTATAGTGTTCTGAGTACAGGTCTTTTACCTCCTCGGTTGGATATATTTTTGATTTTTTTTTTTTTTTGGAATGCAACAGTAAATGAGACAGTTCCCTCAATTTTTCTATCTGTTAACTTGTTGTTAGTAAGTAGGAATGCAAGATTTCTGTATGTTAATTTTACATTCTGAAATTTTGCCAAATGCATTGATAATCCCTAGTAGTTCTGTGGCATCATTTTTAGGATTTCAATTTAAATTATTTCATTTGCATACAGATACGTCTACTTCTTTTCTTAATTCACTGTATTATATTTATATTTATTTTGGATAGCTATGGCTAGAATTTCCAATACAATACTGAATAAAAGTAGTAAGAGAGAACATTCTTGCCTTCTTCCTGCTCCAAAAGGAGATTCTTTCAGCTTTTAATCAGTGAGAGTCATGTTAGCTGAGTTCTTGTCATATATGACCTTAAGTGTGTTGAGGTATGTTTCCTTATGCCCACTTTGAGGAGAAATATAATCATAAATAGATACTGAATTGGCCTAAATATAATATGATTCTTTTGAGGTGACCATATAATTTTTATTCTTCAATTTGTTAGGTGTATATCATATTAATTAATTTGTTCATAATGAATCACATTTACATCCCTGGAATAAATGGAATTATTCATAATTTATAATCCTTTTTATGTATTGTTTGCTTTGCTAACATTTTAGTGATGATTTTTGTATCTATGCTTATCAATAGTATTTAACCTGCATTTTTATGAGGTATTTGTTCCAGTTTTAGTAGTAGTGTGATACAGAATATTGGGGTAGGAAGCCTTCCTTCCTCTGCAAATTTTTGGAATTCTCTGAGAAGTATAGGTGATAGCTCTTTTCTAAATGTTTGGCAGAAGTCACCTGTGAAGCTGTCTAGGCCTGGAATTTTGTTTCTTGGGAGATTTTATTTAATTACATGTTCAATTTCATTAGTGATAATCTGTTCATATTTTCTGTTTCTCATTCCATCCGGGAGATAATGTCTTTCTAACAAATAGTCCATTTCTTCTAGGGTTTGCATATTAATTGCCATGTATTTTTTATCTCATTATGATGCTTTGTGTTACTTTGATATAAGCTGTAACTTCTTATTCATTTTTTTAGCTTATTAATCTGTACTGTTTATTTTGCTGATGAGTCTGGTAAAAGTTTATCAATTTTATTTTTCTTTCAAAAGCCATTATTTAGTTTGATTAGATGTTTCTAATTTAATGTTTATTTTATTTATTTATGTTCTGACCTTTCAGATGTCTTTTCGTCTACTAATAAGTTTGTTTATTATTTTGCTACATCTTTTGTTTGTAAGATTATGTTAAAAGAGAGAGATGTTTCTTATTTGTATAAGTGGGATTATTTTGCTATAAGCATCCCTATTAATACTGCTTTTGCTGTACCCCATGGAATTTTTTTGTAGTTATATTTTCATATATAATTTTTGATTTATACAGCAATCCATTTGTTGTTTAATATTGTATGATTTATCCTCCACACTTTATTATTTTTCCCAGTTTTTATCTTTAAGTAAATTTCTATTCTCACAGAAGCCATGTTACTTCACAAAACAAGGAGAAATATGCTAAAACCTATTCAAAAATATGAAAGAGCCAAATTTTCTAAAATTTTCTTTGAAAAATGAACAAAGCTGTGGTTATTATCCTCCCTGACTTTAGAACATACAACAAAGCTATAGTAATGAAAACATCAAAATATGGCACTAAAAGAGACACACAGATCAATGGAACAAATAAAGAGTCCTAAAATAAACCCACACACATATGGTCAATTAGTCTACAATGAAGGGGGCAAGAGTATACAATGGAAAAAAGGCAGTCTCTTCAACAAGTAGTTCTGGGAAAACTGGACAGTACATGTAAATGGAAGATGTAAGAGCACTTCCTTCCATAATATAAAAATAAGATAAAAATTGATTAATTTCCTAAATGTAAAACCTGGAACTATACAATTTCTGACCAAGAACAGGAGCAGAACTGACTTTGAGATAAATCATAGCAATATTTATTTTTCTTCTAACTCCTAAGTGAAAAAAAAGGAAAACTGACAATAACAGTTTTTAGATTACTGTGGAAAAAATAGATATAGTATGTGATACATGGATTCCACTTCTTGTAAAAGGGTGAAGTGCAAAATCTTTTGCAGAGCAAAGGAAACCTTCAGCAAGACTTATTATAAAACACAGAATAGCAAGAAGAATTTCAGACAATGAAACCAACATTTTGTTAATATCAATAATATATATATAGTATATAAGGCACATTATTTAAAAATCAAAGACCCCAACTTAAAAACAGTTTAAGGATCTTCTTGGAAACTTTCAAAAACAGACATGTGGATGATTTTCATGCACATAAAAAGAAACATAATGTTGCTATTCATTAGGAAGATGTAAATAAAAACCAGAATGAAATATAATCTCACAGCAACCAAAATTGCTAATAAAAAGTCTTCAAATGACAAACATTTATAAGAATGTTGATAAAAGGGAACTCACGTACACATTTGGTAGAAATATAAATTGATGCATCCACTATTATAAAAGTGTGGACAGTGCCCATAAAAGGTAGAAATAGAAGCATTATATGTTGCAGCAATTCCAGGTATTGGTATAAATCTGAAAAAAATGAAAACATTAATTTTAAAGTATATATTACCCCAAATGTTCTTAACATCATCATTTATAATAGTCAAGGATAGATGCACAACTCAACTGCCCATCAACAGATGATTGTCTGAAGTAGACATGAGATATAGATAACATAATAAATACTTAGTCATTGTCATATCAAAAAATAAAATTCTGCCATTCTGAGTAATGTGACTGGACCCAGAGTGTGTTGCACATAGGAAAATAAGTCATACAGAGAAAAACACTCTATGTTATCACTTACATGAGGAAACTAAAGATATAAGAGAAATAATCATAAAAAACAGAGACAGAATCACATATATATGTGTAGTGTACCAAGTAGTGGTTTCCTCTGGGAACAGGGAATTTCGATATAGAAGACAGAAATGTGCAAGCTACTAGTTATAAATTAGAGAAGCAACAGGTCTATATTTACAGCACAGAGAAATATTTTAATAATTTAAATGATTTTAAGGAGATTATAGGCATATATTATAGTAAAATGTGCATGTATGTGGGAAAAACATTGAAGAAAAGAACCCAGGAAAAACAAAATATTTTGTAGTACTCTGAAATTAAGGGAGGTGATATGTTCAATTTCTTTACTGTTCTTATAATGTCCTTAGTAGAATTTAAGCTTTTTAATGAAAATGCATACAGTTTTAAAAAAGTGACATAAGTTTAAGCTATTTCTGCCTCTCCACTTAAATCTACAGTCAGTGAAATGATCACATTTCAACAAAAATAAGTACAACACAAAACAATACTCTAGAACGCATGTGTACAGCTGAAGTTTGATGGGGTAAAATAAATAAAGGAGGCTGAACTGAGGGAAGAGCAGTGTTGGTGCCTGCATCCAAGGCCCACTGACTAGGGTATCTGAGCCCACAGGTTCAGAGTACCCAGTAGAAACAGGGTCTCAGTGGCTCACACAAATTCAGTCTCCAACTGCACCAGTACTCATGGTCACAGGTAACTAAGAGGGAGCCACAATGGAGACAGAAATTCCATCCTTCAGACACTCAGACATTCATGACACTTTCCCTACTCCCCATTCACAGTGGTGGAGACAAGGTACCTTGCAACACTGGACATGGCTAAGACACTTGTCTGATTCCATCTACCCACCTGTCTTTACACCTTTCCTCAATGTGTACACTGAGTCTCAAGGAATAACAGATAAAAGGAAGGGTTCACCTTCCCAGTGACTACAGTGGCATTAACTACCAGAGATGTCCAAGAATTGACAATATAAGCAATCATTTATCCAGACAGTAACGACTGGAAAGTGCCATTTTCAATTATTATCAGAGGTAGCTCAGGTAAATAAAACCAAATATTGTGCAGTAATTTAAACTACCAGAACAAAAAAGCAAGGACTCCAACTCCCTATATGTTATTTAGTGTCATCAGAGCAATAATTTACCAAGATCATGACCAATCACAGTAACATTCTAGGGCACACACTCACACAGATACAAACACACGGACACCGACACAGATGCAGACACACACGCACACACACACTCACACAAAGTCAACCTTGCAGTAAACAAAGATAAAGTCATGGAATGTTGCCATATAACTAATAGAGAATCCAAATAGGTGTCATACAGAAACTCAATACAAAAACAAAACTCAGAAAGCAGTTTAGTGAGCTCAGAATTAAAATAAATGATGGTAAGTAAAACATTACCTAATAGACTGAAACTGTAAAATAACCAAACATTGTTTGAGGACCAGATGAACTTAGTAAATGAGATGAAGAATACAACAGAAAGCATTGGAAGAAGACTGTCTTTGTGGAAGAGAGATTAGCAAAGTCACCAAAACAAAACTAGAAATGATAGGAGAGGGCAGAAATTCAAGATATTAAAAAGTGAGGAAATTCTACAATAGCCATCAGACTTCTTCAGGAAGTGTACAATTGAGTGAAATCCTGGATGGAGAAGAAAATTAGATGGCAGCTGATGGTTTATTTAAAGAAGTAATAATTGATTACTTCCCGAACCTGGGTAAGGAACTGATATACAAGTCTGTGAGCCAACAAAACACCAATAACTTTAAGACAAAGAGACCTCCTTCAAGATATGTCATATGCTAATTGGCAAGTGAATGACAGAGTAAAATTTTAAAGACAGTGAAAGAAAGTTATGATAATCTAGAAAGGAACCCCCATTAGGCTATCAGCAGATTTCTGAGCAGAAAACATATGCCAAGGGTAAATAAAATGACATTTTCAAACTACTGATATAAAAAATCTCTCAACTAAGAATACTCTACCTTGCTCAGTTATCGCTTAGATATAAAGTGAAAATAAAGACTTTAGCAGACAAACAAAACCTGAAAGGTTTAAAAAAGCAAAACAGACACATCTTACAACAGGTGAAGAAAAGAGCTATTCTAAGAAAAATAAAATGGCAAAAATACACAAAACATTGAACAAAATGCTAAGCAGAGACCACAAGAAATTTGTAACTGTTTCTTTGGGTATGTTTTTAAATGCTACTATTCTATATGGATTAAAGAGAGAAAAATAGGAAATCAGTTGCAAAAAATATAGATACATCAATCTGGTAAGTTGTTCACAACAGTATAAGAAACAATTTTAATCTGTAGTCATAAAATGTAAAGAGTAAAAATAAAACAATATTAAAGGAAGATGCTATCAGCACAAAAATGACTAAATTATACATGAGATGTTTTAATTTTAATTGAAGTACAGTAGATGTACTATATTGTGTAGTTTCAGATGTACAGCTTAGTGATTCCAACATCTTTGTAGATTATATTGCATTATAAATGATTACAATAATTGTAACATGCAATTATTTTATGTTATTGTGAATAACTCAGTGATCTATACAGATTATCCTTGTTGTTTATCTCCTTTATGTATATTACATTGTATTTGTCAATGTCCTACCATTAAATTGCCTTTCCCTTCATCTTTGGTAAACATAAATGTTTACTGGTTTCTTTCAGTCTGCTTCAGTCTTGTCTATCAAATCTCTCTATCCTTCTACCATGTTTCTATCAATCTATCTATTTATCTATCTACCTATCTATCTATCATGTGCCTATGTATATATCCTTCTATCTAATTATTTATCTATCATCTATCAATAGATAGCTTTAGATAGATGTAAACAGATAAGTGTTATTCTTTAGATTCCACATATAAATTAAATCATATACTTTTGTCTTTGTCTAAATTACTTCACTAAACAAAGTATATACTAGGTCCATTCATGATGCTGAAATAGCAATTTGTTATAATTTTTCATGGCTGAGTATTATTCCATTGCATATTTATAGAACCATCATATATTCTTAAGTCCATAGTCTACTGTGGACTCTTAGATTGCTTCCCTGTCTTGCATATTATAAACTGTGCTGTTGTGAACATTAGTTCTTCTCAATTAAGTGTTTCTCCCCAGATTTATCCTTGGAGAGTTATTACTGTGTAATATTGTAGTTCTCTTTTTTCTTTTTAAAGAAATCTGAATAGTGTTTTAAATAGAATTTGTACCAATTTACATTCCTACCAAAGTATACAAGTGATTTGTTTCCTCCATATTGTCTCCAACACTTACTATTAGTAGACTTTTTGATGATAGCCATTTGACCAGTGTGAAGTGATAACACATTGTGGTTTTGATTTGCAATTACCTAATAATTAGTAATGTTGAGCATTTTTATCACCTGCCTGTTACTCATCTATATGTTTTCTTTGGAAAAATATTAACTCAGGTACTCTGCTCTTGTTTTTGATTGGACTTTTGTTTTTCACCTTTAGTTGGGTAACCTAAATCCATGTTACATCTATTAACCTACATCTATTAACCCCTGGTCACTTGCATTGTTTGCATATATGTTCTCCAATTACACAGGCAATGTTTTCATTTCATTGATAGTGTACTTATCTGTGCAGAAGTTTTTAAGTTTGTTTAGGTCCCACTTGCTTATTTTTGCTTTTATTTCTTTTACCATAAGAGACTGATATAAGAAAATATTCCTATGATATATATCCAATAGGGTATCATCTATATTCCTTTCTAGCAGAATTAAGGTATCAGGTCTTACATTTAGGTCCTTAATACACTTGGAGTTTATTTTTGTATATGATGTCATGGAATGCTCTAATTTCACTGTTTTACATGAAGATGTCCAGCTTTCCCAACACCATCCTTTGACGAGACTGTCTTTTCTCCATTGTGTACTCTTGCCTCATTTATCATTCATCCATTACTCATAGGTGTGTGGAAATATTTCTAGGATCTCTATATGTTTTTATGGATTATATCTCTGTGCCAATGCCATGCTGTTTTTATTACTGTAGGTTTGTATTATAGTAAGGTAACCGGGAGATTTATACCTCCAGATTTGTTGTTTTACCTGAAGATTATTTTGGCAATTTTTAATAGTTTCATGTAAAACTTAGAATTATATTTTTCTGGTTCTGTGGGAAATACTAAAGCTTCATAACACGAGTTGCACTAAATCTATAGGTTTCTTTGTTTAGTAAGGCCATGTTAACAATGTTAACTCCTTCAATCCAGAGCACAAGACATCTTTCCAACTCTTTGAATCTTTTTTAATTTCTTTGTCAATGCTTTTTAATTTTCCGTGTGTAGATATTTCATATACGTGGTTACATTTATTCCAAGATATTCGGTGGGATGGGATTTTAAATAGTATTGCATTCAACGTACATGTTAGGGTATCTCATGATTAATGTGTAGCAATGCAAGAGAATTCTTTACATTAATTTTATACCCTGCTCCCTTGCTGAAATTTTTTATTGTTCATAATAGTCTGTGTAGAGCCCTTAGGACTCTATGTAGATTGTTATGTCATCATTAATGGTGTCAATTTTGTCTCTTTCTTTCAATTTTGCCTTTCTTTACTTCTTCTTCTTTCCTTTTCCTTTCTTCTTTTACCACAGAACAGAAGTGTTGAGAGTAGGAATCCTTCTGTTTTTCCCGAAATTACCCAGAAGTCTTTAGTCTTTCCCCTGAGTATTAAAATTTATTATATATGGCCTTTAATAAGTTGAGAGATTTTCCTAATGTAATCACTTTCATGAGACTTCTGATCATGAATGTATGTTGAATTTTGTCTAATGGTTTTTCTGTGTGTATTGACATGGCCCTGTGAATTTTGTCCTTCCTTTATTAAAAATGAGTCATGCTGATTGACTCGTGTATTTTGAACCATCCTTGTGACTCTGGAAGGAATCCAACTGATCATCGTGTATAATACTTTCTATGAACTGCTGGATTAATTTGTTGATGATTTTTGAGGAATTTTGAGAGTATATTCATCAAGGATATTGGCTTTACATTTTGGTTACTTTTTTTTTGTAGTGTCTGTGACTGGTTTTGTTATCATGGTATTGGTGGCCTCAAAGAATAACTTTGGGAATTTTCCTTCCTCCTTCATTTTTTGAAATAGTTGGGAGGAAAGAGATTTTAGTGAGGGCAACCAGGCATTTTGTTCAAGGGGTGTTTTTAAAGTTATAGATTTTATTTAACTTATACTGATTGCTCTTTTCAAGTTTTCTGTTTTCTCTTTATTCAGTTTTGGCAGGTTGTATGATTCAAGAAATTTTCTATTTCTTTAAGGTCGTCCAGTTGTTTGTCACATAACTGCTCAGAGTGCTTACATAATCTGTGTTTGTATTTCTGTAATATCAGCTGTTATTTCTACTGTTTCATTTATTATTTTGTATAGGTCCACTCTCTGTATTTCTTGATAAGCCTGATTAAGTGGTTATCAATTTGTTAATATATTTAAGAAAAAATAAAGCTGTTGATTTTATGATTTTTAATTTATTTTTTAATTTTTATTATATTTATTTTCAACCTAATCATTAAAGATTACTCATTCTACTGCCTTTGGGTTTTGTTGGTTCTTATTTCTAGTTATTTTGGGTGGTATGCTTGGTCCTATGTGTGAGGTTTTTCTTTCTCCTTGTAGAACTCTTGTGTTGTTCTAACTGTCCCTCTTAGATTTGCCTTTACTTCATCTCATACATTTAATGAAGCTGTGTTTTCAATGTACTTTGTTCCGAGGTATGGTTTTATTACCACTTTGAATTCATCTTTGACATTGTTTTATTTTATTTTTTTAAATGATGTGGTTAAATCTCATGTTGGTGCTTTTCTTGTTCTTCTTTCTAGAGTTGATGCATAGTTTCATAATTTTGTGTATGGAAAAATACTTGCTGTAAACTGTATTTGCTTAAAGATCCTGAGGCTCATTTCATGACATAATTTGTTGTTAATTCCTTAGAAAACATCCTGTGCACACTTGAGAAGCTTATGAGTTCTCCTTTTCTGATACAGTTTCCAATAGCTCATTAAGGTTCAAACGATCTAATATGACATTAAGATCTCTGTTTCCTTACAGATATTCTTTCTGAATGATATGGTCATCAGAATATTGAGGTGTTAAACTCATCTAATAATATTGTTTTATAATGAATTAGTTACTTCATGTCTACTAATATTTCTTTATATACTTAGGATCTACAGTGTTGGTTCAATATATAATTTAATGAGTGTAATACTCTATTTTTATATTGATCTCTTTAACTTTATGTAATCTCATATTTCTCTTTAATTCTGACCCTTATTTTAAAATGTATTTTGCATAATTTGAGCATTGAAATCTGCACTTTCTTGTCATTTCCATGAAATATCTTTCCCGTCTATTTCCAGGCTGTGTTTATCTTCCACCATATAGTGAAAGTTTTTGGGGGTGGAGGGCAAGATGGTGTAATAGAAGGATGCTTGTAGCTCACCCTTTCCCACAAATGAAACAAGACTCATCCACAGAACCACTCAGCTAACCAGAGAACCTGCAGAACTCTGATAGAACATTGTCCCCTTCAAAAGATAAAGATGCAAAAAATCTGGTATGAAAAAAGGAAGAAAGAAAGAAGAAAAGGCAAAGCAGATTGGGATAGGTCCCACAGGGAGGAAGCAGCTAAGAAGGACTGGTTCTCATTCACTGGTTCACCCCTCTCCAACTGAGAGTTAGGCATGATGGAAGGGGAGACTCCAAGGATTGGATCTCTACAGAGTATAAGTTGACTGACAGAACTAAGATAAAAAGGTACAGAGGTTCCGTGTGAAATCCAGCCCAAGATGCATCCAGGCAGCTGAGGGCAGTGCCAAGCTGCACAAGCTGGGTTGAAAATGGGGATGGCTGCACTGAGACAGCTCGGGAAATGGAGGGGGCTGTGTGCCATTGCTGTGGGTGCACAGGGCAGAACAACCTGGGCCCTCCACAAAACAAGAGGGCAGAAGTACTCTGGGAGGGTAAAGGTGTATTCCCCATCTCTGAAAATCCACAAAACTTTCTAGGTTTAGAGAGCTGGGGCTCAGACACAGCCACCGTAGTCTCTGGTGCTTTGCATCCAGGTGGCAGTGGGGGCAAAACCTGCATCCACTCCTAAGGACTTAGCAGCCTCAAGCGCAAGATGGGGACTTGTCTACAGCCTGAGGCATATAGGATACTTCCGTCTTATTTCCTCAGAGAACTTGCTCTGCCAAGACAAACAGGAATCTGAGTTTTGTCACAAAACAGGGACAAGGATGTACCTCAGTCTACCCTGAGCCCAATTCCTGTTTGCCAACCTGAGGCAGACAGTACAGTGGCACAGAGCAGAGGAGAGACTGGCACTCTGAGGGGACTGATGACCCCCACATTTTGGGCTGGAATGGAGCCACTGACCATGTGGATGGGAGAAGGCATAATGCCCACTCCTGCCTGGTCAGTCTGAAACATCTGACTGCAGCATCGGGCAGGGCAGTGACAAGCCAGCCCACAGTAAAGAGAGCTGCTCCAGAACATGTGTTGGAAGTAGGAGCAATCTGCTTGCTGACAGGCCCTGGGAGCAGCACAAATAAGGGCATCAATGGAGGGCCTCTGGAAAAAGCAAGCTCAGCTTCCAAACAGGATGAATACAGCAAGAGTTCACATTATAAGTACACAGTCTCCAGGAGGACACAGACCACCCCCTTGTTTTAATCTGTTTTTACCTCTTCCATTTTCTATTACACTCTTAATTTTTACTTCTTAGGCAATTATACATACCCCCATTTTAATCCCGTTTACATTTTAAAAAATATTTTTATTATTATTATCTTTCAAAACTCTGCTTCAAATTGCTTTTCTATTATTCATTATACATTGTCTTCAAACCTTTATTTCTCCCTTCTGTAAAATTTATTATCTCTCTCTCTCTTTTTTCTTTTTTCTCTGTTGTATTACTATATAGGCATTAGGTAGATAAACTCCTTTAGGACCAAAGTAGATAACTGATGCTCCATAAACCACAGTGCCAGAGAGGTAGGAGCAAGATGAAGCAGAGAAACCATTCCCAATTAAAAGAATAAGAGAAATCCCCTGAAAGAACAATCAGTGAAATAGATATCGATTGCCTGCTAGATCAAGATTTCAAAAAAGGAGTGATCTACTTATTGATGGAAATAAAAGATAGTGTTTAGAGATATAAAATATTTTAAAAATGAAATGGAAGGTATAAAGAAGAGCCGAGTAGAATAGGTAAACACGTTCACTGAGATGAGAAATGATCAAATGGTTTTGCAAAGCTGACTGGACAACAAAGAGTTATGAATTAGTGACTTAGAATACAGGAAAAGAGAAAGCTTTCAATCAGAAGAGCTACAAGAGAAACAATGAGAAACAAATGAAAAAAGCATAAGAGACCTATGGGCTAATATAAAGCATGCCAATCTGGCATGTTACAAGTCCCAGAAGAGGAGGAAAGATCAAAGGGGATAGCAAAGGTGTTTGAAGAAATCATGACTGAGAACTTCCCAAACTTAAAGAAGGAATCGGATATCCACGTACAGTAAGCTCAGAGTGTCCCTAACAGGAAGAAAACAAATAGGCCCACACAAAGACATAAAATTAATATGGCCAGAGTCAAGGATAAAGAAATGATCCTAAAGGCAGCAAAAGAATAACAAAGTGTGAGTTACAAAGGAATTCCCATAAGGCTCCCAGCTGATTTCACTGAACTAATATTAAGGCCAGAATGGAGTGGAAAGATATTCAAATTCCTGAATGAAAAAGTGATATACCCTAGAATACTTTAAACAGCAAGCCTATCCTTTATAGTAGAAGGAGACATAAAGTATTTCACAGACAAGAAAACGCTACAAGAGTTTAGCAACAATAGACCCATGCTAGAAGTAATATTGAAAAGCCTACTCTAAATAGAAAAGCAGCAGGATCCTTCAGAAATGTGAAACTCACAGCTGGAAACGTGATAACTCATGAATAACAAATAAAATACACACAATATTTTAAAACAACATATACAAATCATTGAGAGTGGGAGAGGGAGGAAGGAAAATAGAGAATTTATTTTTTTGGTCATTCCTTTTAAAATTTTTATTCTCGGTATGATGGGTTTGAGATCATGTTACTATGAGTTTAATAAAAACAGTTTCAATAATGGTCTAAAAGACATAAAAAAGGGTAACAACAAGACAAATACTTATCAGGTAGTCATTGAAACAAAATAAAACTCATGATAATACAGAGGAAAATGACCAAACCATAAAAGGAAGATGAAAGGAACAAAGAGGAAATATCAAATCAACTGCAAATAAAAGGTCAAAATGGCAATAAACACAAACATATCATCGATTATTGTAAATGTTAATGGACTAAATGTTCCAGTCGAAAGTCATAGAGTGGCATGCTGGATAATAAAGCAAGAACATTCAATATGATGCATACAAGAGACAAATTTTAAGGGGAAGGACACATAAAGATTGAGAGTTAAAGGAAGGAAAAGGGTTTTCAATTCAAATGGAAAAGCCAAAAAAGCAGGTGTTGCGGTAAAGATTTCAGACAAAATGGTCTTAAAAACAAAGGACATAAAGAAAGATAAAGAAGGACATTCTATAATGATTGAAGGAGTGATACAAGATGAGGATAGCACATTCGTTAATACATATGCAACAAATAGAGGGGCAGCTAAATACATAAAATAATTATTAACGGATATAAAGGGGGATAGTGACGGAAATCTAATCATAGTTGGAGATTTCAACACTATATTAACATCACTGGACAGATCACTGAGACAGAAAATAAATTAGGCAACAGTGAATTTAAATAATACAATAGAAATATTACACTTGGTGGATATTTCCAGAGCATTGTACCCCCCACAAAATAGTATATACAATCTTTTCAAGTGCACATGGGACATTTTCCAGGTTTCAGGATATACTTGGGCACAAAAGAATCCTCAGCAATTTTAAGAAGATAGAAATAAACTCAAGCACCTTTACTGACCACAATGCCATGAAACTAGAAATGAACAACAGAGAAACAAGAAAACAAAGGAAAACATGGAGATTAAGTAATATGTTATTAAAAAACCAATGGGTCAATGACGAAATCAAAGCTGCAATGAAAAAGTACCTTGAAAAGAAAATGAAAGCAAAACAATACAAAATTTATGGGACACAGCAAAAGCAGTGCTGAGAGGGGAGTTTATAGCAATGCAGGCCTTCCTCATAAATGAACAACAATCACAAATAAACAATTTAGCCCACTAGCAGAATGAACTAGAAAAAGTAGAAGAAAAAACCCCAAATGCAGCAGAAGGAAGGAAATCATAAATATTGGGGAGGAAATAAATAAAATAGAGATTAAAAAGACCATGGGAAAAAATTCCACCAATCCAAAATCTGGTTTTTGGAAAAACTATCTAAAATCGAAAAACCTCTGTCCAAACTCAAATAGTAGAATAGACAGAGAGCACAAATAAGCAAAATAAGAGAGGAGAATGGAGAAATTACAACAAATAAAAAAGAAATACAGAATAACATATGAAAATATTATGAAAATTATATGGAAACAAACTGGATAACCTAGAGGCGACGGACAATATTCTGGAAACATACTGTCCACCAAGACTGAATCAAGAAGAAACTGACCCCTTGAACAAGCAGAGCACTAGAAATGAAATCAAAATAGCAATATAAAACCTCCCTACAAATAAAAGTCCAGGACTGGACGGCTTCACTGCCGAATTCTACCAAACATACAAAGAAAAGCTCATACCAGTACTTCTCAAAATCCTCCAGAAGAGTAAATAGGAAGGAACACTCCCAAAGTGATTCTATGAAGCCAAAATCACCCTCATACCACAACCAGGCAAAGACACTACCAAAGAAGAGAATTATAGGCCACTATCTCTGATGAACACAGACATCAAATCCTTAACAAAATAGTAGCAAATAGAATCCAACAACACAGAAAAAAAGATTATACATCATGGCAAATTGGGGATCATGCAAGGGACACAGGGGTGGTTCAACATATGCAAATCAATAAATGTAATACAGCACATAAACAAGGGAAAGGACCAAAGCCACATGATTATCTCAATAAATGCAGGAAAAGCATTTGATAAAATTCAACACCCACCGATGATGAAAACTATCACCAAAGTGGGCATAGAAGGAACATATCTAGCATCATGAAAGCTATAAAAGACAAACATACAGCCAGCAAAGTAATCAATTGTGAGAAAGTTAATATCTTCCCACTAAAATCTGGGACAAGACAAGGATACACACAATCACTACTCCAACTCAATATAATCTTGGAAGTCCTAGCCACAGCAATCAAACAAGAGAGAGAAGTAAATGGATGCAAATTGGAAAGGAAGAGGTAAAAGTCACTACATACAGATAATATGTTACTATACATAGAAAACCCTTCAAGATCCAGACAAAAATTACTAGAGTTGATCTAAGAATTCAGCAATGCAGCACGTTACAAGATTAAGGTCAAAAATCAGTGGCATTTCTTTGTGCTAATGAAACAGATAATAGTAAAGAGCTGCAGTCAACATGACAGCACTATATTTGTAGGAAAACAGACATATAGGCCAATGGAACAGAATAGACAGCCCAGAAATGAACCTGCAAACATTTAGTCAATTAAACTTAGACAAAGTAGTCAAGAAAATACAATGGAATTGAGACAGTCCATTCAGCAAATGGTGTTGGTAAAACTGGACAGCAGCACGTAAATGAAACTAGAACACTCCCAATGAAGCTAGAACACCATAAACAAAAATAAACTCAGAATGGATCAAAGGCTTAAACATAAGACAATATAAAATAAAGTTCTTAGAGGAAAATATAGGCAAAATATTATGTGACATACGTCTCTAAAATTTTCTCATAGAAGAAATAAAAGCAAGAGTAAATAAATGAGACAAAATGAAACTTGCAAAGTTCTGCAAAATAAGAAACCGGAAGTGAAACAAAAAGACAACCTACGGAATGGGAAATAAATTTGCATATGAAAAAGACAAAGGCTTGATCTCCAGAGTATATAAGCAGCTCATTCACCTGAATAAGAAAAAATAAACAATGCAATTCAACAATGGGCAGAAAACCTAAACAAGCAATTCTCCAAGGAAGACATACACATGATCAAAATGCACATAAGAAAATGCTCAGTATCACTGATTATCAGAGAAATGCTAATCAAAACTGCAATGATGTATCATCTCACACCAGTCACAATGGCCATTACTCAAAAATCCACAATTGACAAATGCTGGAGAGGCTGTGGGAAACAGGGAACCGCCCTTCACTGCTCGTGGCAATAGAGTTTGGTGCAGCCACGGTGGAAAACAGGATGGGATTTCTCAAAAGCCTAGGAATAGACTTACAATATGACCCAGAAATAACGCTCCTGGGAATAAATCCAGAAGGAACCCCACTTCAGGATTACACCTGCCCCCCAATTTTCATATCCAGCACTATTTACAATAGCCAAGATATGGAAACAGCCTAAATGTCCATCGACAGTTGACTGGATAAAGAACAGGTGGTATATTTATACAATGGAATACTAGTCAGCCATATAAATTGACAACATATCACCATTTTCAGCAACATGGATGCTCCTGAAGAAAATCAGTCTAAGTGAAGTAAGCCAGAAAGAGAAAGAAAAATACCATATGAGATGGATTATCAGTGGAATCTAAAAACAAACAAAACAAAACAAAAAAAGCACAAATACAAAAGAGAAAAAGACTCGCAGAAATAGAAAACAAAATTTTGGTTGCCAACGTGGTGAGGGGCGCAAAGAGATAGACTGGGAGGCCAAAATTATAGAATAGATAAACAGGTTTGAACTATATAGCACAGGAAAATATATAAAAGATCTAACAGCAGCTCACAGAAGAAAAAATGGGATAACAAATGTATATATGTTCATTGGAACTGCAAAATTGTGCTCTATGCTGGAATTTGAGACAACTTTGTAAAATGACTCTAAACAAATAAAAAAAGTTAAAAAAAGAAAAAAACATGATCCTAAATATTACAGGTGTAAATATAAATTAGAGAAAAAATATGCAAAAGTGTAGTAAAACCAAAGATTTTGTTTTATGTTTTCTTTTAAGATAAGCAAAATCAAATAACCTATATCCAGGTGCATCATGAAGAAAAGAGAGATGCTCCAAAGAAGTAAAGTAAGAAATAAAAAAAGAGAAATAACAATTATTACCTCAGATATACAAAAAAAGGATCATTTTGTCAACACTTACATGCCAATAAACTGGACAACTTAGAAGAAATAGACAAATGTCTAGAAAAACTAAGAGATAAGGAGAAAAAATAATTTGAACAAACTGATTACTAGAAGACAGATAGAATCTGCATTTAAAAAAATTTTTAAATATTAGTGCAGATTTAAACAGCTCCATTGGATAACTGTTCAAAAATACAAAGCAGGACTTATACTCTCCACACTATTCAAAAATAGTGAAGATGTGAGAAACCCCCAAATTAATACTATGAAGATTTCATCACCCTAATAGCAAAACCAACATTGTACGGGTAAAGAGAACTTCAAGCCAATACATTTGATTAATTTAGATTCAAATATTGTACAAAATATTATTAGCAAACTAAATCCAGCAATACCTAAAATGTATCATACACCATAAACAAATTGGATTCATTGCAGGGTCACAAGAGAAGTTCAACATACACAAATCAATCAGTTTGATACAACACATTATAAAAGAAAAAGAGAAAACGGGTGGTCATCCCAAAAAACCCATAAAAACCATTTCACAATATTCAACATTTATTCATTACAAAAGCACAACAGCAACAACAACAACAACAGCAAAAACAACAACAGAAACCTCTTACAAAAGTAGGATTCAGGAAATATATCTCAACATAACTAAAGTCATTAATTACAGAACCACAGACAACATAATATGCAAAAGTGAATAACTGAAAGCCAAATTAAGGAATAAGACAAGGATGCCCACACTCACCATTTCTATTAAACACACTATGGGATGTTCCAACAACAGCAATCGTACTAGAAAAAAATTTATTCAAGTTGTATTGAATGAAGTAAAACTGTTTTTAATTTAGATGACATAATAATCTATATAGAGAACCCTAATTATTCTCCACACCACAACAACTAAAACTAATAAAGACATTTAGCAAAGTAGCATGATTCATGATTAATATACAATAACTGTCACATTTATTTACACTAACAATGAAATATAACATAATTTTAAAACATACATTTGAAATCAGTTCAAAAAATGAAAAACCTATGAAAAATCCAAGATAATAAAATCAATAGGACACTGAAAAAGAAATTTGAAGATGATGCAAAGAAATGGAATGAAATCTCAAGGTCTTACTTTAGAGGAATTAATATGGTTAAAATATACATACTACAAAAGATGTCTACAGATATAAAGTGATTCAGATCGAACTACATGATATTTTCCACAGAAATAAAAAAAGTCCTAAGATTTGTAAGGAACTGCAAAAGAAACAGAACTGTAAAAGAAACAATGAGCAAAAAGAACAAAGTTGGCGGCATAAACCATAACCCTCCCAGAAACCAGACTTTATTACAAAAATACAGTAATCAAAACAGCACAATATTGGAAAATGAACAAACAGCGATATAAATGGAACAGAACACAGAGGCAGAAATATAACATCACACTTATGGTCAACTAAACTATGACAAAGTAAACAAAAATATACAATGCCTAAAACACAGTCTTCAGCAAGTGATGTTGAGAAAACTAGAAAGCAACATGTAAATCAATGAAATAAGAACACTCTCTCGCACTGTACAAAAATAAACTCAAAATGTATTAAATATCTGAATCAAATAAGTGACACAAGATAACTCCTGGAAACTAACATCGGCAAAACAAGAGATAAATTGTCGTAAAGTTTCTTATGTCACTCTCCAAATCTGAAAACATTAAAAACAAGATAATCAAATAGATCCTAATTAAACTTAAAAGCTTCAACACATCAAAATAAACACAATGAAAATATGAACTTCCAAATGGGAGAAAACATTAGGAAACAATGCAATCAACAAGAGGCTAATTTCTAAAATACACAAATCGTTCATATAACTCCAATTCAAATATCTACAAACAACTCAGCCAGAAAATGAGCAGAAGACAATTCTCCAAAGAAGACACACAGATGACAAACAGGAACATAAAGATATGCTCACATTGCTAATCAATATACAAAGGCAAGACAAAAATTAAACAATGTTTTACATCACACTATTGAGAAGGGCTGTCATCCAAATGCCTACAAATATTAAAGACTTTGGAGGTTGTAGAGAAAAAGGGATTCTCCAACGCTGTTGTTGGGAATGAAAATTGGTGCAACCACTTTGGAAACAGTATGGAAGTGCCTTTAAATAATAAATATAGGCCTATCATATCACCCAGCAATTCCACTCCTGGATATATAAAACTTAAAACCTGAGAACAAAGAATCCTAGGGTAAAATATAAGAAGTACACTTGACTTAATTTGATTTTTCATATGTCTCCTCTGCCAAGGGAAGCAGAAGCAAAACTAAGAAATTATTATTGTATCAGTCTAAACACATCTACACTGCAGAAGAAATGATCAATAAAATTAAAATTCAACCAGCAAAATGGGAGAATATATTTGAAAGAGATATTTTCCATTCATGTTAATATCCAAAATAAATGGCAAACTCATACACCACAACAACAAAAAAGACCAAAGAATCCAATTAAAAAAAATGTCCATAGGAACTGAATAGATAGATCTGAATCAATTTTCTGTAGAAAACATAAAGTTGGCTAAATGACACATGAAAATATGTTTACAGATTTAATTACTAGGAAAGTCATAAGCCAAAACTGAGACAAGACTTCACACTTGTCAGAAGGCACTCTTCAAAAAGAAAAGTTATCGATGTTGGTGAGATTGTGGAGAAAAAGGAACACCGTGGACACTGTTGATAGGAATGCAAAATATTGATTCCATTGCATATATACATCAAATTTTCTTCATCCATTTTTCTGTCAAGGGATGTTGTGTTTGTAGGCCCATGTCAGAAGGCTCTAGAGAATAAGTCCATGGGCTGAACTGGTAAACAAGCTGTGAGGAATGTCACACATCCAGGCTGGAGAAGAAATGGCCTACTAAATGTATCCAGTATGGATGGCTGGATAGCCTATGCTGGGTAAGATCCTCAGAGGAAGACAACCTAAGACAGGCACAGCCTGCTGGATAAGAGATGGCCTACTTAATGAAATTCCGTGATGAACTTTAAAAGAATCCTTTATCATATAACATCCTGTGCTTACTGCAGGAGCATGGGGACATAATTAGTTTAATTTTATTAACATTGTTATAACTTAGATGATATGTGAGTTATTGTGCATGTCCTGTATAAATGCTTCTTCTAAGAATAAATAAACAGGGAACTTCTTCGCTTCTCTCCACACAGTGTTTGTGTGTATATGATATCTTGCCACTGACAGGGTTAGTTTAATTTGTTGGGAGTATCTTAAAAGGGTGTTGTATTATATACAATGCTCTTTTTGCACCTACTGAGATGATTATGTGAGTTTTACTTCTCATTCTATTAGTGTGGCATGTCACCTTTATTGATTTGAATATTTTGAAGTATCCTTAAACCCAGGGATAAATCTCTTTACTCATGTATGTGTATGATATATTGAATGTGTTGTTGAATTCATTTTGCTTGTGTTTTGTTGAGAATTTTGGCACAAACGTACATCAGGGCTAATATTCTATATTTTGCGTATAGTGTCCTTTCTAAAATTGTTATGCAAATAAAGCTGGCATCATAAAACAAGTTTGGAAACTTTCACCCCCTTCAAATTCTTGGAAGATTTGGGGAAGAATTGGTGAAAAATTGTCTTCAAATGTATGACAAAATACACCGGTAAAGTCTTCTTGTAAATATTTTTTGGTTTGTGAGATTTGGATTACTGATTTACTCATACACACTTTTGCACAATTTTACTTGTTAATTTCTTCTTGATTTAGTATTGGAAGACATATGTTTCTGGGAATTTGTCTTCTGTTCTAGGTCATTCAATTTGTTGGCTAGTGGTAATTTCTTATGATGCTCTGCATCTCTACAACATCAGTGGTAATATCTTCTCTTTTATTTCTAATTTTATTTCAGTCTTTATTTTCTTAGTGAACCTAAACATTTGTCCACTTTATGTTTAAAAGAAACAGACTTAGGTATTTTTTTTATTTTTTCAATTGTTTCTCTTGTTATTTGCCTTACTCTCATTCATTCAATTTTCTTCTTTATTTTTTGTTTACTCTTAGATTCTTGAGGTGAATGTTAAGTAGTGTGAATCTTTGTATTTCTTTTATTATTAAATGTTATCTATCTATTTATTTATTTACTTATTTATTTATTTACTTATTTATTCATTTATTTATCATTGAAATACTGCCATTTACAATGTGTCAATCTGTCGTGTATAGCACAGTGTTCCACTTCATGCATATATTTGTGTTCCTATTAAATTTATCTTCACGATATTTAACATACTGCCTTGTGTCATACAAATGACGTCTTGAAACAATCTAGTTTTATATATAATGGATAACATTTATAAATCTTCACCTCCCAAATATATTCTGTCCTATCCCCTTTCTGTAGAAACCATAAGATTATTAAGTAGATCTGCAAGGGTGTTTCCGTTTTGTAGATCAAATCATAGTGTTCTCATCCAAATTTATTTTTAAGGTTCTACATATATCATGTCATGTGTTATTTTTCTTTCTCTTTCTGGCATAATTCAATCAGAATGGCACTTTTTAGGGACATCCATTTTGCTGCAAATGTCATTCCTGTATCATTTTTTATGCCAGAATATTATTCCATTGTGTAAATATGGCATGAATTCTGCATACTGCCATCTGTTGATGGACAATTAGGGTGCTTCCATTTCGTGGCTGTTGTATATATCACTGTTAAGAACATTGGGGTGCAGGTGACTTTTTAAATAGTGTTCTCTTTGATATATACCCAGAAGTGAGATTTCTGGATTTTATGTTAAGTCTATTTTTATTCTTTGGAAGAATCCCCATCCTGTTTTCCACAATGACAGCACCAAACTACACTTGTACCAACAGTGTAGGAGGGTTCACTTTCTCCACAGCTTCCCCAGAATTTATTGTCTGTGGACTTTGAATGATGGCCATTGTGACTATCGTGAGGTGATACTTCATTATAGGTTTAAATTGCACTTCTCTGATAATGACAGTGAGCAATTTTTTTTCATATTTCTATGTGACATTTATATGTCTCTAATGGAGAATTGCTTGTTTAGGGCTTCTGCCCATTTTCAGATAGGGTTTCTTGATTTTTATTATTATTATTAGGTTGTATGAAGTCTTTATATTTTGGAAATTAAGACTTTGTCAGTTTCATCATTTCTAAATATTTTTTTAATCCTGTAGGTTGTCATTTTCATTTGTTTATGGTTCCCTTTGCTGTGCAAAAGCTTATAAGTTTAATTAGGTCTCATTTATTAATTTTGCTGTTACATCCATTACCTGGATATGCTGTTCTAGGAGATCATTGCTGAGATTTATCTCAGAGTGTTTTGTGTATGTTTTCTTCTAGGAGATTTACAGTGTCTTGCCTTATATTTAACTCTTCAGGCCATTTTGTGTTTATTCTTGTGTATGGAGTGATGGAGTGTTCTAACTCCATTGCTCTGATGCCTCTATCCAGTTTTCCCAACAACAGTTGGTGAAGAGATGGTCTTTTCTCTGTCATATTCTTGATTACTCTGTAAAATATTAATTGTACATTGGACTGTAGATCTATTCCTAGGCTCTTTATTCTGTTCCATTGGTAAATATGCCTGTTTCTGTACCAATATCATGTCATTTTGATTATTGTAGCTCTGCAATAGTGTATGGAGACCAGGCGGGTTATTGCTGCAGCCTCTTTATTTGTCTTCAGTATTGTTTTGGAAATTATGGATCTTTTTTGTTTCTATATAAATCTTAGGATCATTTGTTTCAGTCCTAAAAAGAAATGTTTTGCATAATTTGATAGGAAATCACATTAAGTCTGTGGAATGCCTTGGGCAGTATTGCCATTTTAACAATATTATTTCTTCCATTATGAGACCATTGGGTATCTTTTCAATTCTTCAAATGTTTTTTGATTTCCTCAATCAATGTTTTCTTGTTCTCCATGTATAAGTCATTCACCTACTTAGTCAGAGATATTCTTAATATTTTATAGTTTTTGGTGCAGTTATAAAAGGGGTTGTTTCTATAATTTGTTTTCCTGTTGATTCAACGTTAGTGTAAAGAAATACAATTGGTTTTTATACATTACTCTGGGTACCTTGCTCAGTTCCTTTTTTACCCTAAGTAATTTTTTGTGAAGCTTTTACACTTTTCTGTATATAGTGTCATGTCTGCATATCGTGACAATTTTACCTCTTCTTTTCCAGTCTGAAACTTTTATTTCTTTTTCTTGCCTGAACGTTGTGGCTAGGACTTCCAAGACTATATTGAATTGAAATTGTGAGAATGGGCATCCTGTCTTGTCTCAGGTTTTTTTGGGAAGGGATTCAGATTTTCACCATTGAGTATTTTGCTAGCTATATTTTTTTCATAAATAGCTTTCATTATGTTGAGATATGGTCCTTCTATGCCCACTGTGATAAGAAATTTTATTGCAAATAGGTGTTAAATTTTATCAAATCCTTTTTCTACATCTAATGAGATGATCATATCATTTTTGTCTTCTCTTTTGTTGATATGGTGTATCACAATTGATTGATTGATTTGCATATGTTAAACCATCCTTGTGTTCCTGGGATGAACCAAACTTGACCATGGTGCATGATTTTTTTTACGTGATGTTGGATTCTGTTTGTTAATAATTTCTTAAGCACATTTACATCTATGTTTATCAATGATATTGGCCTATAGTTTTCTTTTTGGGGTAGTGTCTTTGTCTGGTTTCATTATCAGGTTGATTTTGGCCTTATGGTGTGAGTCTGGGAGTACTCTCTCCATATAAATCTTTTGGAAGAGTTTGAGGAGGACTGGTATGGATTTTTCTTTGCATGTTTGGTCAAATTCCCCAGTGAAGCTATTTGGGTCTGAATTTTGTTTACAGAGATTTTTTTATTTTATTGATAATTCTATTCCATTTCTGGTGATCTGTCTTTTCAAATGGTTACTTTTTCCTAGATGCAATATTGGTGGGCTGAATATTTCCAAAAACTTCTCCATTACTTCCTGGTTATCCAGTTTGTTTCCATGCAGTTGCTCTTGTAATTCCCCTATGATATTTTGTAAATTTGTTGTACACTTTGTAGTTTCTCCATTTTCATTTTTATATTATTTGTGTTCTCTCTCTTTTCTTGTTGGTGAGTCTGTCCAGAGATTTGTCAATTTTGTTTACTGTTTCAAAAATAGTTTGATTGATTTTTTTTCTATTTTTTAATCTCTATTTCAATTATTTCTTCTTTCTTCTTTAAATTTTCCCTCTATCTGCTGACTTTTGGTTCTGTTTGCTCTTCTTTTCTTGATTAGTTTACATAGAACATTAGATTATTTACTTGCAATTGTTCTTCTACTTTGAGGAGGGCCTTGTCACTATGAACTTCCCTCTAAAGTCTGCTTTAACTGTATTCCTTAGACTTTGTGTAGTGTTTTGTCATATTTCTTAAGATATTTTATATTTTCTTCTTTTACTTGATCACCCCCCCACTTGTTTTAGTACCATGTTTTTTAATCTGGATGCTGATATTTTTCTCCCTGTTTTTCTGTGATTGATTTCTTTTTTCATGGTATTATACACAGAAAAGTTGTTTGAAATAATTTTTATCTTCTTAAATTTGTTGAGACTTCTTCAGTGCCTGAGTTCATAATCTTTCCTAGAAAATGCACCATACGCACTGGAAAAGAATGTATATTCTGTTTTGGGTAGAAGTAATGCTTTGAATGTATCAACCAACTCCAATTATTTAATCATGTCTATTAGTATCTTTTTTCCCTTATTAATTTTCTGTGTGAAAGACCATTCCAGTGATGGTAATGTGGTGTTATAGTCTCCTACTGTGATTGTGTTCCCAGTGATTTCTCTCTTATTATCTATTAGTATTTGCTTTATGTATTTAGGTGCTCCTATATTGAATGCATATATCTTAATGAGTATAATACCCTCATTTAGTATTGCTCCTTTAATCATTATATCATGTCCTTGTTTATCTTTGTCTATGTTCTTTCTTGTAAAGTCTCTTTTGTGTGAAGTCACTACTACTAGTCCTGCTTTCTTGTTATGTGCATTTGCATGGAATATATTCTTCCATCTTCTGACTTTCAATTGATATCTGTTCCTCTTTCTAAAGTAGGTCTCTTGTATGCTTCATAATGTAGGGTCTTGTTATATTATCCCACCTGACAATATATATCTTTTGATTGAACCACAATGTCCATTAACCATTGTGATAATTATTGATAGACTGGTGTTTATTTCCATTTTGAACTTCATTTTCCAGTTGATTTGGTATTTCCTTTTTGTTCATTTCTTTTTCTTTTTGTGGCTTGATAAGTTTTCTTTTATCTTGATTTCCTTTTAGCTTTGTGACTTCATTGTAAGATTTTGACTTACGGTTACATTGTTTTGTATTTATATTGACCCGTACAATATCTGTTTAATTTAACTGATAAGAATACAAACTCTTACCCATTTTACAGAAAACAGAAAGAAGGAGAAAATACTCTGTATTGTCCTGTTTCACTCTCTGGCCCTTAAACATTTTGATGTCCTGTTTTACAACATCATATTTATTCTGTTGAAAGTCATTTTAGTTATTGCCTTTCTAATTATACTTTTCTCTTTTCTATGGCATCCTGCTTCCTTTTAAATTAGAGTAGATCTTTCATTATTTCTTTTTCTCTTTCTAAATTCTTTTAGTATTTCCTTTTGTGGAAGTTATTTATCTCTCCTTCTATTCTAAAAGATCGCCTTGCTTGATAAAGTATCTTAGATTAAAATTTTCTTTCATTCAGGACTTTGAATATGTCTTGCCACTGCATTCTGCCTGCTGTATTTGTGTAGGAAAGGAGTTTAAAAATATTATGTATATAATTATATATATATGTTAAGAACATCTAGAAATGAAGGTAACAAGTAAGGTGAAAACCTATATGTTAAAAAACAGAAAATATTGGTGAAGGAAATTAAAACTGATCCAAAGGAATGAAAAGATCTCTTATGTTAATGTTGTGAAACAATGTGGTTGAAACAAACATACTAATCAAAGGAATCTATATTTAGTGTGATTCATGTCAAAATACCTATGAGATTTTTCCATTAAGTAGAATAAATAATTTCAAAATTTATATGTAACCACTAAGAACATGAGTTGCCAAAATAATCTTGAAAAAGAGTATTAAAACTAATGGTGTAAAGATCTCTGATGTTAAACAGTCCTACAAAGCTTTAGTAATTAAAACAACATGATACTGGCTCAGAAACAGACACCAATCTATAGAAGAGTATAGAGCAACCAGATATAATCCTTCACACCTATGATCAATTAACCCATGAAAATGGAAGCAAGAGTATAAAATGAAGTAAAGACATTCTCCTCAATAATTAGTGCTGGGGAGCTTGAACATGTAAAAACTTGATTAGAATATTTCCTCACATTGTACACAGTCCATGAGCACAGAATACCTTTCTATTTATTTTGTTTACATATATTTCTTGCCCCTGTAATTTATACATCTATGTTTAGTTCTTTTATTTCACTTAACAAATTTATTCCTATTTTATTCTTGTTGGTATAAATTCACACACAATTGTTTTCCTAATTTATCTTTCTGATAATTTGTTGTTACTATATAAAAATGCAACATATATATGTATATTGATTTTGTATTCTGCAAGTTTACTATGTTTGTTCATTGGTTCTAACAGTCACTGGAGGAGCCTATGGAGTTTTCTATCTATGCAGAATTATGTCATCTGTAAAAACTTTACTGCTTTTTTACAAGTTGGATGCCTTTTATATTTTTCTTGACTAGTTTTTCTGACTAAGACTTCTAGTAGTGTAATTTAGGACTTGTCAAAATGAGCTACTTTTTCTTATCACTAGACCAGAGGAAAAGCTTCCTGTATGTTAACATTGAACTTGATGTTAGTCATGGGTTTTTCCTATAAGGCTTTTATTATGTTTAGTTACATTCTATCTAGAGCAAATTTGTAAAGAATATTTTTATAAAAAATTAAGATCTGATCTGCCAATAATTCTCCTACATTTATTGAGATTGTTATTTTTTAATTCTTTCTTTTGTAACGGTGGTGTAACATATATTCATTTTTGTATGTTAAATAATATTTATGAATGAGCACTAAATCCAACTTAACTATACTTAATAATACTTATAATATGCCATGAAGTCTGGTTGCTATTATTTATTTAGAATGGAATTTACAGATAGTGAAGGAAAATTTTATATTGTAGTTTGAGTGTATATTTATTTATTTAAAAATTTTATCACTCATTTTGAATTTGGCTTATAATTAATGGAATTTATTTCTAAATAAAGAATATAAATTTTGGAAGAACTGGATTTACTACAGTTTACTGATACAGAACATAGCTATTATTTACAATTAGTACACAAAGCACTTCCCTTAAATTGCTGTATTATACTTACAATGCCAACTGTTTAAGGACTGGGAAACATATTGCTTCCTAAAATGCATTACCTGGTCTTTCCACGTCAACCAACATATACTGTTATTTCTTTGTTTTTTGATTCTTTGCCCTTTAATGGTTTCACTGATGATAGAACGCAGGACCTTGTCCATAACTGTATTTATCAACATCATTTTGAAACACTTAACAGAATCCACAAGAAAATGGATTATAAGATGACAAGAAAAATTTTTCCTTCTAGGGACTGAGAAACCTCTGAGTGAAAGAATGGCAAAAAATAAACATTTGTAAATATACAATAAGGTTGGCTCTTCTGTAATTTAGAGTAGAATATTAAATTACATTTATTACTAATAGCACTGAATTACAATTTAAAACAAAAATTGACCCGTTTGGAATTTCTTACATTTGATTTATTATTTTAATCTAATTTTATTTCATAAATATTTAACATTTATTTATAAACATACCAAATAAACTGATATTTATTCTTCTCATGTTTTGAATATAGTTACTTATTGTAATCAACACAGATAAATACCTACTTCCATTTCCAAATCAAATTATATTTCAGTTTAATTACAAATGATGATGAAATAGTTTTACATTTTCTGTACAGGTTTTGCACAAATTTCACTTTAAATTCCATAACTTTAAAATTATTTTATATATTTTGTGCATTATTTATACTCTGTTCACGGATCTGGTATAAATTTGTGTACAAAAGTATGGAGATTGGATTTACCTCATAGACCCCAAAATTAAATTATTTAAAAAGATATTGTGTGGATAATATTTGCATATCACACTATAAAAATAAGCATCATATATGTTTCATATTAACTGGATGAATGAGAAGTAAACACTAGCTGAATGTTACACTTGAGTTGCTAGGAGACAACTCGTTTTGAGATGTCACATCTACTAAGGTTGAGAACCATTGTTATAGACTAGCAGTTTATCTGTGCAGGCCTGCCAAAGCAGCATTTGAAGCTGCAGTGCTCAAAATCATGCAGATTAGGAAAGAAGCTGTAGAAAAAGTTATTTGAGATGGCACATATTTCTTCAGAAATTCAAGATGTGTCTAGTAAATTTAGACCAACAGGTTCAGAAAACTCTGGTAAATCTCTATTGTGTGATCAATCATTCTCTGGGGACTTGGACTTGAGATCTATGTTTGAAGAAAATGCTTTTCAGACTTTGTCTGAAGAATCCTTGATAAAAACACCATGTTAGGCACTTTGTGTCTCTGAACCAGATGAAGATAATGATTTTCGTTCACTGAGATTTACAAAAAACCCTGGAAAATGGCTGGGAATGACCAATTTAAATCCATCTGGTGGGATGATAATGGAACTTCCATAGTGATTGATGAAGATGTCTTTAAGACGGAAGTTTTGGAAATAAAGCCCCCTTTCAGAATATTTGGTACTGGAAGTATGAAAAGTTTAGTTAGACAGCTTAATCTTTATAGGTTTAGTAAAGTGCAGCAGAATTTTCAAAGGTCTGCTTGTCTAGCTGACTTTATGGCAGAAGCAAAAGAAGTCTCTGTTTTAAGCAAGGTATTTGGAAATTTTTGTTACCAATTGGTAACTTATATATAAAATTTTATTTTATACATCAATCTTCAGTAATATGAATGTAAAGCTGGATTTTGAAAATTGTATAAAACTACTAGTGTTTAAATCCATTATTTTTTTCTGAAAAATGAGGACAGTGCCTTAAGTAGTCAAGATTATGAGAAACTTTGCTTGCAACTATGAATCTTACCAGAAATCTAAATATAGGTAGAAAAGCTGCTTTTAAAAAGTGGCATTCACCATTACTGCAAATGCTAACTCCTAAAATTTCATGAGTATAATATTTAAATATGCATTTTCCAAACAAGGAACTTCAAAATATCGTCAGCAATGTTCATATTCTGATGATATTATCTTTGCATAGTAAACGTGAAATCTGAGGTTTTATTGGTTAGGCTTATTGTAGCCTTCTATTTTGGATAAAAATTACTAACATCTTTCTCCTTTGGTTGTAGCTGCACTTGTATCATAATCCAAATTTTAAACGAGCCTGTCCCCAGCTTTTAGTGAGAATAAAAAGAAGAGTTGAGATTAAAAATGCCTCTCTGTTATCTTCATTGGCTGTAGTTTCCAAAAAGAAGCACTTTAAAGCAGGGTGTAATGTGGATATTAATAATTCTATTTTTCTGGCTGACACTAGTGGAGAATGTGCATTTTTACTTTCTACAAATTTAAACATGCCTCTAATAAGAAAGCCCTCAACTAGCCACATAATATGCGATATAAATAACCCAATCAGAGGTGATTTTTCTCCTCCATCATCAATGTCAGTAAGACCACCAGAACAAATTGTAGAGGATCAACGTGCTATTTTAAATCAGTTGACCACTGTCAACGGGCACTCTCAAAGCAGCTACACGGAAGCAAATGGCCGTGTTTTGAACTTCATTACAACTACAGCTTCTACTTCTCAGTACAGGATCTTGTCTCCCATACTGAGCAATTATAATGGACTGATGGTGGAGCCTTCAAATTTTCCAAATAGATATCACAACATATCTGCAGATGAAGGTCATTTTTCGAAAGTTCAACAAGGGAGCAACCCACGGTTTACAGTGCCAGTGATATCTGATACATCAGCTACCTTTCTTTCAACGACAATTCATCAGCCATCTTCAGTTTATGAACGTCATCCCAATTACAACTGATCTACCAGATGACTACCAGTTTATGCAGAATAACAAAGATTAAAACTGATGTTGTCAAATATCAACAAATATCTGCAAATTTCTTATTTGAACAATAAACATAGTTGTGTACCACTATTTTCTTTACTTTATTTTTAAATAGAAGTAAGAGTTAAAAGGGAGACTAAGTTACCATTTAAAGAAAAAAGAGATATTTTATTGATATGATCATTTGATGGAAAAATATAGTAAATTTAAATAATTTCTTGTAAGGAAGATGAGAAAATGGAAGAATTTGTAAAAAGACTGAAACATGGAGAGAAGGAAAAGTACTAAGTGGTTCTGGTTCATCCGGGAAAGTGTTAAAAGTGTTAAGTTAGGATAGGTTGGAACAGGAGATAAATGCAGGAACCTGCCCAGGGATCATGGTCTCTATAATGTCATCCCTGGAATCATAAATGTCACATGATATAGTCTCAGATGGCACATTCATCATGTGGTAGAATATAAGAAGTAATTTTATCTATGGTCTTCTTTGTGCTGTTCTCAAAGCATTCCAATTTGTGCTTTCAATTCCTGCCCTCAACTGCCTACACTATATTTTCTAGTCAATACCTTCTGTTGCTTTTATGTTCCAGCCAAAGACAAGCTTACATCCTCAGTGTGTCTCTTAATGCCTTTCCAAATCTAAGACCACAACTCAACTTAGTTTAGTCATTTCTTTATAAATCTGGCATCTGACTACCTTGGCATGTCTTTATGTTTCACTGTATCTGGAGATCCATGCAGGCAAATGCTTGTCAGCTATTTTAGCTGCAACCTCACCACATTTCAACAACTCATCCTTCGACTTTGGGTGTCCTCCTTTTACCTACTTAGAATTTTTCTGTCTATTCCCCTTTCCCTGTCTAACATGGATACCAGGACACTAAGCACAGTACATGCCACAGGATGCATTTTAGTATTTAGTGAATGAAAAACACATGTTGACTTAAAGCAAAATCTTCTTTCCTGAAACAACAAAACTCTCATGGATTTCAAACTATTTTGTTATGTTCTTTACTCTTTGCCACAAACTAGCTGTTTTCATAGCCCAAGGACTAGTCACTCAAGATAGTAAATAGAAGTAGGTAAGGAGACAAAGTATTATTTCTTCTTAATTCCTGCCTCCCGAGGCCTAAAGCATTCCATTCTCATTTGCTGGAATTTTTCCTGTCTCTTCATCACCCATCCACCCCAAATTATCTGATTCTCTTCCACATACCAATCAATCTACTGCCTTCTAATTAATTTACTTCTTAGAATTAGAGATTTGTCCAGAAGAGACATTGCCATTGCAAACATTTAATTTAGGTTTATACACCCCACATAACTTGTGCCGATTCTAACGTTCACACAGTAAGTATCTAAGAGGTATTAGCCCCTTGGATGAGGTGGTCATATTTAGTAACCAGATTGCAGTCTAAAATGTGTGGACTACTAGGAGGCAAGGATGGTAGAATTAAAAATTTGTCCAACTTCAAGAATACCAAATTTCTGCAGATACTAGGAAATATAAAATATCCATGGAAGACTTTGACTATTTCCCATTGATTTAAAATAAACGGTGAAGCATTTTCAGAATGTGAAATGCCAAGATATGCTGGAAAATTGTAGGCAAGGTCAGGGAGCATAAGGCTTCTTCTCACAATGATGCAGCCAGTGTCATCTGATAAGACTGAAATGGCAACATTGAGTCCTGAAACTGTGTCATCAATTGTGAAGAAAGCCTTTGATAATCTGGAGAACTTGAAAATACGCCAGGGTAATCTCTAGCAACATCCCACCAATATGACCTTTACCAAAAGAAGAAAAGAGCCCACTTGCAGCTGGAGAACTCTGTCTGGACAGCAGTGGCTGTTACTACAACAGGAACATCAAGCTTCTTTATTTGTCAACACAACCCTAATGGTGGAAATTTTGTTGCTTACATTAGCAGTCAAGGGTTCAAATGGGCTGGTTCAGTAGCTAGTTTCCATCTCTCTTATCAGAAAGTGTGTCTTAATGTGATCATCTTAACAAGGTTCTATACTGATAAGTCAAAAGCTGCAGTTTAATTTCGAAATTAGAAATTCTAAGGAAGAATATTATTTGTCCATCTGTAATTTTCTACCAGGGTAAAGCTAGACTATTTGCAAAAGTACAAAAGTTGGCTGGTGTTTGAAAACTATACTCTGAGCTCTGTCCACTGAATTCTTCCCACTAAATACTACAAATCTGTCTACCACTGTGTGTGTATGAAGATGGATTGTTAAGCAGTAACTAAGTTTGTCTTAGTTTAGTCATCCGTGAATTATTCCTCTGCATCTGGCAGAATCTCTGTGAAATAAGAGATTCATTGAACCACCAGGTTTTCTTCAGATCAGGGAGAGAGAGATTATATTTTTTCCAGTATTCTAATTGTTATCTGTTCATTGAATCGCGAGCTGATACTAGGGCCAAGCCACTGAACTCTTGAATTTGACTGAGGCATATACATTTTCCAGTCCCCAGAGCACAGCACAGGACTGTGTCTCCTTTTTAATTTAAGCTTATGTCTAATTTTTTTCTCTTATTTTCATTGTTGACACAACTTATTTTGGCTTTGAACACCCGTTGACTAATTTATAGAGACTGAACCACTGACTTATTCCTGTTCACTTAGAAATTGCAATAACCATTCTTTCCTATGACAGCCTGGAATAGAGTGAGTGTAGTCATAATTTTGAAAGCAGTTCTCTGTCCTAATAATGCAGAAACTTTACACTTCTTTGCCCAGCACTTGAGCAAGAATTATTGTTTTGGATCTCAGTGATTATCCTCACATCCCCTAATGCAACCATGAGAAAACACCACATTGTTTTCCAAAATGTAGTCTTTGTCAGTATTGCATTCCCATTGCAAAACAGTTAAGAATTGTAGGAGTTCTGAGATTTTACCATGCTGAGATTTTTAGCAACCTTGCATATTCATTTCCTACAGATGATATCAGGGAGATGAGATCATCGGTCACAGACAGTGAACTTTGTCACTCAGAGCGAGAGCAGCCAGGGTTAAATTTGTATCCATTCCCTAATCTCAGATGAATACACAGAGTGAAATTTTGATGCCTGCAAAAAGAGTTGGCTGTTAACATGAAGAAAGTTTAAGGCATGGTAAAGCACTAATTTTATTATTATCTTTATGCATAATTTATTATAATCACTTATTTATTATTATCTTTACCTACGATAAGTTGGTATCATGACTCAAGTTTTCTTACTGCAAAAACAAACATGAGAAGTGACATGGGAAAAAATGACCATTGAATTTCCATTTTCCTTCCGCTTTTATTGAGATATAATTAGCATAAAACATTATGTAAGTTTAGGTGCACAGGATAGTGATTTGATTTATAAGTATCATGAAATAAATATCATAGTTTCTTTAGGGAGAATTCATTATCTCATTTAGATACAATTTTAAAGAAATACAATTTGTCTTTTTGTTGTGATGAGAAATCATATGGTCTACTCTCTTAACAACTTTCATATAGAACAAAAAGCAGTATTAATTGCAATTTTCATGTTACTATGGTTCATCCCTAGAACACGTTTATTTTTCGACTGGTGGTGTGTAGCTTTTGAGTGCATGAATCAATTTCTCCTTTCCCAAACCCGACTCTGTTAACCACAATTCTAATTTTTTTTCTGTAAGTTTGTTTGTTTTTGAAGTGTACTTTAATGTATAAAACTGTTTGTTTCTCTTACATAACATACTGTTTGCTCTTTTTAATACATTTAATACTGATTACATTATTAAATCTATTTATTATATTTTGCTATTTAAAATATTTCATAGTTATTGACTATTCCCCATACTGTATATTTCTTGTCCCTTACACGTTTAATTTGCAACTGAAAATTTTCTCTCTTAATTATCCTCAACTATTTCTTTTTCTTCACCACATTTCCCTCCTTCTTGTGAGCAACCTGTTTCTTTCTATATCTATATCTCCATTTGTTTTGTTATGTTCATTTGTTTTAAATTCCAAATATGTGTAAAACCATTCAGCATTTGTCATTCTCTGTCTGACTTATTTCACTTAGCGTATTACCCTCTTAGTCTACCCATTTGTTTCAAATGACAAGATCTTATTCTTTTTAGAGCTGAGTAATAACCCACTGAATTATATAGATATATTTATATATATATTTAGTGTGTTTATATATTATATATATATATAAATCTCTAGTTAATAGATGGGTTGATATATATACTATAAGCACACATCTTCTTTACCCATCATCTATTGATGAGCAATTAATTTTCTTCTATATCCTGGCTATTGTAAATAATGCCACAGTGAATATAGGTTTGAATTTTTCTTTCCTGATTAGTGTTTTTATTTTCTTGCATAAGTATCCAGATATGGAAATGTTGGGTCATATTTCATTTTTAATTTTTAGATAAAACTCCATACTGTTTTCCACAGTGGCAGCACAAATTTACATTCACTCAAGTAGTGAATCAGGGTGCTTTTTCTTACATCCTCACCAAAACTTATATTTTTATCTTTTTGATAATAGTCATTCTGACAGGACTGACATAAAATCTCATTGTGTTATGGACTTGTATTTTTCAGTTGGTTAGTTATATTTACTGATTTCATGTGCCTGTTTGTTACTTTTCCCCCACTGAATATTCATTTTTATAATGGTCTAAATGACCATAACTCTCTGATTTCATTTTTAGGCATTGTGTTGTGTTCCATTATTCTGTTTCTTCTGTGCCACTACCGTACTCTTTTTAGTACTGTTGCTTTGTATTATAGATTAAAAATAGGGAAATTGATACATCCTCTTTGTACTATGTCAGAGGTGTTTGTGTTTTTAGTTTGGTTGTTTTCTTTCCTTTTCTTTTTTTTGTGATTTCAACTCTTTTGTGTTTACATGTAAATTTAAGAATTATTTATTTTAAGTGTCTGAAAATGCCCTTGGTATTTTAAAAGGCTCTTAATTTAATTTGTGTAATTTCTTGTCTAGTACTGTCATTTTAACAATACTTTTTCCTAATCTATTAACAGAGTATATCCTTTCATCTGTTTGCATTATGTTCAATTTGTGTTATAAATATTTTACAGGTTTCTGAGTATAGATCCTTTACCTCCTTGGATGGATACATTCCTTGATTTTTTTTTGTAATGTAACTGTAAATGATACAGTTCCCTTACTTTCTCTATCAGTTAGCTTGTTGTTAGTGTGTAGAAATGCAAGATTTCTGTATGATAATTTTACATTCTGAAATTTTACCATATGCATTGATAAGCCCTCATAGTATTGTGGCATCTTCTTTAGGATTTCTGTTTAAAGTATTTCATCTGCAAACAGATAATTTTATTCCTTCTCTGAAATAGCTATATTTTATTTACTTTTATTTTGGATAGCTATGGCTAGAATTTCCATTACGATACTTAATAAAAGTGGTAAGAGTCAGTATTCTTGTCTTCCTCCTGCTCTTAAAGGAGATGTTTTCAGCTTTTAATCAGTGAGTGTCATGTTAGATGAGTTCTTATCATATATGACCTTAACTGTGTTGAAGTATGTTTCCTTATGCCCAATTTGAGGAGAAATATAATCTTAAATAGATACTGAATATGTCACAATATTTTATGACTCTTTCTAGGTGACCATATAATTTTTATTCTTCAAATTGTTAGTGTGGTGTATCATATTAATTAATTTCTGGGTAATGAATTACTTTTGCATGCCTGGAATGAAATGGACCTAAACATAATGTATAAACCTTTTAATGTATTGTTTGCTTGGCTAACATTTTAGTGATGATTTTTCATCTATGATTATCAGTAGTATTTAACCAGAAATGTTATGAGGTATTTGTTCCAGTTTTATTAATAGTGTGATACAGATTGGTGGGGTAGGAATCCTTCCTTCCTCTTCAAAATTTTGGAATTCTCTGAGATGTATTTTTGATTGATCTTCTCTAAATGTTTGGCAGGAGTCACCTGTGAAGCTGAGTAGGGCTGGAATTTTGTTTCATGGGAGATTTTATTTAATTACTTATTCAATTTCATTAGTGATAATCTGTTCATATTTTCTATTTCTCATTCCATCCTGGAGATTAAGTGTTTCTAAGACATTGTCCATTTCTTCTAGGTTATCCATTTTTATTGACATATATTTTGTTCTGTCTTCTTTGTGATGCTTTGTGTTACTTTGATATAAGCTGAAACTTCTCATTTATTTTGGAGCTTATTAATCTGTACTCTCTAATTTGCTCATGAGTCTAGTTACAGTTTATCAATTTTATTTTTCTTTCAAAAGGCATTATTTAGTTTGATTAGATGTTTCTATTTTTAATCTTTATTTTATTAATTTATGTTCTGACCTTTCAGCTGTCTTTCCTTCTAATTACTAGTTTGTTTATTATTTTGCTACATCTTTTGTTTGTAAGATTATGTTATTTAAGAGAGATATTTCTTCTTTGTATAAGTGGGATTATTTTGCTATAAGCATCCCTATAAATACTCCTTTGGCTATACCCCATGGACTTTGTTTTTGTAGTCATATTTCTTTATATATTTTTTCTTTGATTTATACATCAATCCATTTGTTGTTTAATATTGTATGATTTATCCTCCACACTTTACTATTTTTCCCAGGTTTCTATTTTTAGTAAATTTCTATTCTCACAGAATCCATAAGTTTCTTCACAAAACAAGGAGAAAAATACTAAAATTTATACAAAAATATGAAATGCACAAGTTTTCTAAAATTATCTTTCAAAAATGAACAAAGTTTTGGGTATTATCCTCCCTGACTTTAGAACATACTACAAGGCTACAGTAATGAAAACATCAAAATATTGCTCTAAAAGAAACACATACATCAATGGAACAAAATAAAGAGCCGTAAAATAAACACACACACATATGGTCAATTAGTCTACAATGAAGGAGGCAAGAGTATACAATGGAAAAAAGGCAGTCTCTTCAACAAGTAGTTCTGGGAAAACTGGACAGTACATGTAAAATGAAGGTGCAAGAGCACTTCCTTCCATAATATATAAAATAAGATAAAAATGGATTAATTTCCTAAATGGAAAGACTGAAACTATACAATTTCTGACCAAAAACAGGAGCAGAACTGACTTTGAGATAAATCAAGGCAATATTTGTTTTTGATCTACCTCCTAAGTAGAAAAAAAGGAAAACTAAAAATAACAATTTTCAGTTTACTGAGGAAGCAATAGATGTACTATGTGTTATTGAGATTCCACTTCTTGTATAAGTGTGACGTGCAAAACCTTTTGCAGAGCAAATGAAAGCTTCAATATGTAGCATATCAGACTCAATCTTTAAAAACAAAGGCCACAAGTTAAAAATAGTTTAAGGATCTTCATGGAAAATTTTCAAAAACACACATGTGGATGATTTTCATGCACATAAATAGAAACGTAACATTGTTACTCATTAGGAAATTGTAAATCAAAACCAGGATGAAATATAATCTCACAGCAACCAAAATGGTTATTAAAAAAATTCTTCAAATGACAAACATTAATAAGAAAGTCGATAAGAGGGAACCCAGGTACAATTTTGGTGGAAATATAAATTGATACATCCACTTTAAAAAATGTATGGAGAGTGCCCAGAAAATTTGTAATAGAAACATTATTTCTTGCAACTATTCAAGTTTTGGTACAAATCTGAAAAAAATGAAAACATTAAATTTAAAGGATATAATAACCTCAATGTTCTTAACAACATCATTTATAATAGCCAAGGATAGATGCACAACTCAAATGCCCATCAACGGATGATTGGCAGAAGTAGATGTGAAATATAGATAACATAATAAATACTTAGTCATTGTCATATCAAAAAATAAAATTCTGCCTTTCAGAGCAATGAGACTGGACCCAGACAGTGTTACACATAGGAAAATAAGTCATACGGAGAAAAACACTCTACGTTATCATTTACATGAGGAAACTAAAGATATAAGAGAAATAATCATAAAAAATAGAAACAGAATCACATATATATGTGTAGTGTACCAAGTAGTGGTATCATGTGGGGACAGGGAAGAAGGATGGAGAAGACAGAAATGTGCAAGCTACTAGTTATAAATTAGAGAAGCAACAGGGCTATATTTACAGCATAGAAATATATTTTAATATATTAAATGACTTTAAAGAGATTATAGTCATATACTATAGTAAAATGTGCATGTATGTGGGAAAAGCATTGAAGAAAAGACCCCAGGAAAAACAAAATATTGTGTAGAACTCTGATATTAAGGGAGGTGATTTGTTCACTTTCTTTACTGTTCTTAAAATTTCCATAGTAGAATTTAAGCTTTTAAATGAAAAAGCATATACTTTTGAAAAAGTGATATAAATTAAATTTATTTCTGTCTCTCCCCTTAAATCAACAATCAGTGAAACGATCACATCTCAACAAAAATAACTACAACACAAAACAATACTCCAGAACACATGTGTACAGCTGAAGTTTGGTGGGCTAAAACACATAAATGTGGCTGAACTGAGGGAAGAGCAGGGTTGTTGCCTGCGTCCAAAGCCCACTGACTAGGGTATCTGAGCCCACAGATTCAGAGTACCCAGTAGATACAGGGTCTCAGTGATTCACACAGTTTTAGCCTCCAAGTTCACCAGTACACATGGTCACAGGTAACTAGGAGGGAGCCACAATGGAGACAGAAATTCCATCCTTCAGACACTCAGACATTCATGACACTGTCCCTACTCCCCATTCAAAGTGGTGGAGACAAGGTACCTTGCAACACTGGATATGGCAGAGGCACTTGCCTGAATCCAACTACCCACCTGTGTTTACACCTTTCTTCATTGTGTACACTGAGTCTCAAGGGATATCAAATAAAAGGAAGGGTTTGCTGTCCCAGGGACAACAGTGGCATTAACCTCCATAGAATTCTAAGAAGTTACAATGAAAGCACATGTTTTATCCAAAAAGTAGCGACTGGAAAGTGCCATTTTGAAATATTATCAGAGGTAGATCAGGTAAGTAAAACCAAAAATTGTGCAATATTACAAAGTACCAGATAACAACAGGAAAGACTCCAACTCCCAATCTGTTATTTAGCGTCATCAGAGCAAAAATTTACTAAAACCATGACCAATCACAGTAACATTATAACGCACACACACACACAGATACACACACACAGAAATCGAAACAGACGCACACACACACACACACAATTTCAACACTGCAACAAACTTAAAGTTATGGAATATTGCCATATAACTAATAGGGGATCCAGAGACATATCATACAGAAACTCAATACAAAAAACAAAACCCAGAAAGCAGTTTACTCAGCTCTGGATTAAAATAAATGATGATAAGGTATACATTACCTAAGAGATTGAAACTATAAAATAACCAAACATTATTGGAGGACCAGATGAACTTAGTTAATGAGATGAAGAATGCAACAGGAAGCATTGGAAGAAGACTGTCTTTGTGAAAGAGAGATTAGCAAACTCCCCAATACAAAACTGGAAATGAAAGGAGATGGCAGAGATACAAGATATTGAAAAGTGAGGAAATTCTATAATAGCCATCAGATTTCTTCAAGAAGTGCACATTAGAGTGAAATTCTGGATGGAGAAGAAAGTTAGATGGCAGCTGATGGTTTATTTTAAGAAGTAATAGTTGATAAATTCGCAAACCTGGGTAAGGAACTGATATACAATTGTGTGAGCCAAGAAAACACCAATAACTTTAAGACAAAGAGACCTCCTTCAGTATATGTGATATGCAAATTGGCAAGTCAATGACAGAGTAAAATTTTAAATGCAGCCAAAAAAGGTTATGATAATCTACAAAGGAACCCCCATTAGGCTATCAGCAGTTTTCTGAGCAGAAAACATATGCCAAGCGTAAATAAAATGACATTTTCAAAATACTGAAATAAGAAATCTCTCACCGAGCGGCCCCCCGCCTTTCGGGCAGGAACACAACCCCTGAACGAGGTGCTGGGAGAGGGCACGACCCGCCCTCCTGACTGGCCAGTCTGCAACATCTGACTGCGGCATCCGGAGGGGCAGTGACCCGCCCGCCCGCAGCAGAGGAGAGCTGCATCTGACCCCGTGTTAGGAGGAGGCGCAATCTGCTTGCCCACAGGTGCTGGGAGCAGCACAGAAGAGGGCGCCAACGGAGGGCCTATGAAAACAAACTGAGCTTCCAAAACAGGACGAAGACAGAAGGACTTCACATTAAAAGCACACAGACTCCAGGAGAACACCAAAACCCCCCCTTTTTTTTGTTTTGTTTTGTTTTTTAAATCTGCTTTTACCTGTTATATTTCCAATTACTCTCTTAATTTTTACTTCTTAATTCATTTCTATTTCTCTTGGGTTTTGATGTCCTGTTATTGATTAGAAACAGGTTTCAAATACATCTATTCATCTCCCCGCCCCCCCTTTTTTTAAAGGTTTAAAAAAGGACGTCTCAACCTGATTAATACTCTGCTTCAACTCGCTCTTCTATTATTCATTATACACTGTTTTCAAACCCTCTTTCTCCCTTCTTTTAAAAATCTTTCTCTCTCTCTCTTTTTTCTTTGTGTTTTTTTTCTACGTTCTATTCCTAAATAGGCATTAGATAGATAAAATCCTTAAGATCCAAAATAGACAACTGATACTCCATAAACCACAGTGCCAAAGAGGTATGAGCAAGATGAAGAAGCAGAGAATCCTTTCCCAATTAAAAGAACAAGAGGAATCCCCTGAAAGAAAGATCAATGAAATAGACATCGATAGCCTACTAGATCAAGATTTCAAAAAAGGAGTGATCAAATTGCTGAAGGAATTAAAAGAGATAGTGTTTAGAGATATAAAATATGTCAAAAATGAAATTGAAGCTATAAAGAAGAGCCAAGTAGAATGGGTAAACTCATTGACAGAGATGAGGAATGATCTAATAGCTGTACAAAGCAGACTAGTTAATGCAGAGGAACGAATTAGTGATCTAGAAGACAGGGCAACAGAAAGCACCCATTCAGAAGAACTACAAGATAAGCAAATAAAAAATAATGATAATAGCATAAGGGACCTATGGGATAATATAAAGCACCCCAATCTTTGCATAATAGGGGTCCCAGAAGGGGAAGAAGGATCAAAGGGGATTGAAAAGGTTTTTGAAGAAATCATGACTGAAAACTTACCAAACTTAAAGAAGGAATCAGATATACAAGTACAGGAAGCTCAGAGGGTCCCACACAGGAAGAACCCAAATAGACCCATACCAAGACATATCATAATCAAGATGGCCAGAGTAAAGGATAAAGAAATGATTCTAAAGGCAGCAAGAGAAAAGCAAAGAGTGAATTACAAGGGAACCCCCATAAGGCTCTCAACTGATTTCTCTACACAAACACTACAGGCCAGAAGGGAGTGGCAAGATATATACAAAGCCCTGAATGAAAAAAAGATGCAGCCTACGATACTTTATCCAGCAAGGCTATCCTTTAGGAGAGAAGGAGAAATAAAGAGTTTCAAAGACAAAAAAAAGCTGCAGGAGTTTAGCAACACTAAACCCATGCTAAAAGAAATATTGAAAGGGCTATTCTAAATAGAAAAGCAGCAGGATGCTACAGAAATGAGAAACGTACAACTGGAAAGGTGATAACTCATGAATTCCAAATAAAGAAAACACGAAATTATAAAAGAAGACATACAAATCACTGAAAGTGGGAGAGGGAGGCAGGGAAATATACAATTTTTTTCTTTCTTTTTTAATTTTTTTTAACAGTAGGATGGGTTTGAGATCATGTTATTATCAGTTTAATAAAAACGGGTATAGGTTAATAGATTTACAAAAAACTGTAACCACAAGTCAAAAATTTACAAGGGAGTCACAAAAATTAAATAAATCCATGATAATACAAAGGAAAATTACCAAACCACAAAAGGAAGAAGAAAGGAACAAAGAGGATATAACAATTCAACTGCAAAGATAAGTTCAAAATGGCAATAAACACATATCTATCATTAATTACTGTAAATGTTAATGGACTAAATGCTCCAGTCAAAAGACATAGAGTGGCAGAGTGGATAATAAAGCAAGAACCTTCAATATGCTGTATAAAAGAGACCCACTTTAGGGTGAAGGACACATATAGATTGAGAGTGAAAGGATGGAAAAGGATATTCCATGCAAATGGAAAAGCCAAAAAAGCAGGTGTTGCAGTACTGATTTCAGACAAATTAGACTTTAAAACAAAGGCCATAAAGAAAGATAAAGAAGGACATTTTATAATGATTAAAGGAGTGATACAAGATGAAGATATTACACTCGTTAATATATATGCATTCAATATAGGAGCACCTAAGTACATACAAGAATTACTAACAGAGATAAAGGGGGATATTGATGGGAATACAATCATAGTTGGAGATTTTAACACTGCATTAACATCACTAGACAGATCTTCCAGACAGAAAATAAACAAGGCAACAGAGAAATTAAACACTACAATAGAAAAACTACATTTGGTGGATATTTTCAGAGATTTACACCCCCCAAAAATAGAATATACATTCTTTTCAAGTGCACATGGAACATTTTCCAGGATCGATCTTGTACTTGGACACAAAAGAAACCTCAACAAATTTAAGAAGATAGAAATTATCTCAAGCATCTTTACTGACCACAATGCCATGAAACTGGAAATCAACAACAGAGAAACAAAGGAGAAAAAAAGAAAAGCATGGAGATTAAACAATATGTTATTGAAAAAACAATTGATCAATGAGGAAATCAAAGCTGAAATTAAAAAATACGTTGAGACAAATGATAATGAAAGCAAAACCACTCAAAACCTATGGGACACAGCAAAGGCAGTGGTAAGGGGGAAGTTTATAGCGATACAGGCCTTCCTCAAAAAAGAAGAACAATTCAAATAAACAAGTTAACACACCTCTTGAATCAATTAGAAAAAGAAGAACAAAAAGCCCCAAAAAGCAGCAGAAGGAAGGAAATAATAAAGATCAGAGAGGAATTAAATACAATAGAGATTAACAAGACCATAGAAAAAATCAACCAAACCAAAAGCTGGTTTTTTGAAAAAGTAAATAAAATCAACAAACCTCTGGCCAAACTCACAAAGAAGAAAAAGAGAGAGCACAAATTAGCAAACTAAGAAAGGAAAATGGAGAAATTGCAACAAACAAAATAGGAATACAGAATATCATACGAGAATATTATGAAAAACTATATGGAACCAAACTGGATAACCTAGAGGAGATGGACAAGTTTCTGGAAATATACTGTCCACCAAAACTGAATCAAGAAGAAACTGAACACTTGAACAATCTGATCACTAGAAAGGAAATAGAAATAGCAATTAAAAACCTCCCTATAAATAAAAGTTCAGGACCGGATGGCTTCACCGGGGAATTCTACAAAACATACAAAGAAGAACTCATATCAGTCCTTCTCAAACTCTTCCAGACAATTGAAAAGGAGGGAATACTCCCAAACTCATTCTATGAAGCCACCATCACCCTGATACCAAAACCAGGCAAAGACACTACAAAAAAAAGAGAATTATAGGCCAATATCACTGATGAATATAGAGGCCAAAATCCTCACCAAAATTTTAGCAAATAGAATCCAACAACACATAAAAAAGATTATTCATCATGATCAAGTGGGGTTCATCACAGGGACACAAGGCTGGTTCAACATACGGAAATCAATCAATGTAATACGTCACATCAACAAGAGAAAGGACAAAAACCACATGATCATCTCAATCGATGCAGAAAAAGCATTTTATAAAATTCAACACCCATTTATGATAAAAACTCTCGCCAAAGTGGGTATAGAGGGAACATATCTCAACATAATAAAAGCTATATATGACAAATCTATAGCCAGCATAGTTCTCAACGGTGAAAAACTCAAAAGCTTCCCACTAAAATCTAGGACAAGACAAGAATGCCCACTATCACCACTCGTATTCAATATAATCCTGGAAGTCCTAGCCACAGCAATCAGTCAAGAGAAAGAAATAAAAGGGATCCAAATTGGAAAAGAAGAGGTAAAAGTGTCATTATATGCTGACAACATGTTACTATATATAGAAAATCCTAAAAGGTCCACAAAAAAAGCTACTAGAGCTGATCGAAGAATTCAGCAAGGTAGCAGGTTACAAAATTAATGTTCAAAAATCAGTTGCCTTTCTTTACACTAATGATAAATCAACAGAAAAAGAAAGTAAAGAAACAATCCCCTTTAAAATAGCACCCAAAGTAATAAAATATCTGGGAATAAATCTAACCAAGGAGGCGAAATTATTATACACAGAAAACTATAAACCATTGATGAAGGAAATTAAAGAAGACTTTAAAAAAATGGAAAGATATTCCATGCTCCTGGATTGGAAGAATCAATATTGTTAAAATGGTCACACTGCCCAAGGCAATCTACATATTTAATGCAATCCCTATCCAATTACCCAGGACATATTTCACAGAACTAGAACAAATCATAATAAAATTGATATGGAACCATCAAAGACCTAGAATTGCTAAAGCATTATTGAAGAGAAAGAAAGAGGCTGGAGGAATAACTCTCCCAGTCTTCAGACAATTCTACAGAGCTACAGTCATCAAGACAGCATGGTATTGGTACCAAAACAGACATATAGACCAATGGAACAGAATAGAGAGCCCAGAAATGAACCCACAAACTTTTGGTCAACTCATCTTCGACAAAGTAGGCAAGAATATACAATGGAATAAAGACAGTCTCTTCAGCAAATGGTGTTGGGAAAACTGGACAGCAGCATGTAAAACAATGAAGCTAGAACACACCCTTACACCATATAAAAAAATCAACTTAAAATGGATTAAAGACTTAAACATAAGACAAGATACAATAAACCTCCTAGAGGAAAACATAGGCAAAACATTATCTGACATACATTTCAAAAATTTTCTCCTAGAAGAAATAAAAGCAAGAATAAACAAATGGGACCTAATGAAACTTACAAGCTTCTGCAGAGCAAAGGAAACCAGAAATAAAACAAGAAGAAAACTTACGGAATGGGAGAAAATTTTTGCAAGTGAAACTGACAAAGGCTTGATCTCCAAAATATATAAGCAGCACATATGACTCAATAAGAAAAAAATAAACAACCCAATCGAAAAATGGGCAGAAGACCTAAACAAGCAACTCTCCTAGGAAGACATACAAATGATCAAAAAGCACATAAAAAATGTTCAATATCACTAATTATCAGAGAAATGCAAATCAAAACTACAATGAGGTATCACCTCACACCAGTCAGAATGGTCATCATTCAAAAATCCAAAAGTGACAAATGCTGGAGAGGCTGTGGAGAAAGGCGAACACTCCTACACTGCTGGTGGGAATGCAGTTTGGTGCAGCCACTATGGGAAACAGTGTGGAGATTCCTCAAAATACTAGGAATAGACTTACCATATGACCCAGGAGTCCCACTCCTGGGCTTGTACCCAGAAAGAAATCTATTTCAGGATGACACCTGCACCCCAATATTCATAGCAGCACTATTTACAATAGCCAAAACATGGAAACACCTAAATGTCCATCAACAGGTGACTGGATAAAGAAGATGTGGTATATTTATACAATGGAATACTACTCAGCCTTAAAAACCGACAACATAATGCCATTTGCAGCAACATGGATGCTCCTAGAGAATGTCATTCTAAGTGAAGTAAGCCAGAAAGAGAAAGAAAAATACCATACGAGATCGCTCATATGTGGAATCAAAAAACAAAAACAAACAAACAAACAAAAACAAAGCATAAATACAGGACAGAAATAGACTCATGGACGGAGAATACAGACTTGTGGTTACCGGGGGGGGTAGAGGGTGGGAAGGGATAGACTGGGATTTCAAAATTGTAGAATAGATAAACAAGATTACACTGTATAGCACAGGGAAATATACACAAAATATTATGATAAATCACAGAGAAAAAAAGAAATCTCTACTTTGCACAGTTATCACTTAGGTGTAAAGTGAAAATAAAAACTTTACCAGACAAACAAAACCTGAATGAGATATAAAACAAAACCGAGACACCTTACAAGAGGTGCAGAAAAGAGCTCTCCTAAAAAGAATAAAATGGCAAAAATACGCAAAACATTGAACAAAATACTAAGTAGAGACCACGAGAAAGTTGCAACTGTTTCTTTGGGTATGTTTTTAAACGCTACTATTCTATATGGATTAAAGAGAGGAAAATAGGAAATCATTTGCAATAAATGTAGATACATCAATCTGGTATGATGTTCACAAAAGTTAAAGAAATAATTTGAGTCAGCATTCATAAAAGGAAAAGAGTGAAAATAAAACAATATTAAAGTAAGATGCTATCAGTGGAAAAAGGACTAAATTATACACGAGATGTTTTATTTTTAATTGACATATGGTAGATGTACTATATTGTCTTGTTTCATATGTACAGCATAGTGATTCCAACCACATTGTAGATTATATTGCATTATAATTTATTACAATAATTGTAACATACAATTATTATATGTTATTGTGTATAATTCCCTGATCTATAGAGATTATCCTTGTTGCTTATCTCCTTAATGTATACTTCTTTGAATCTGTCAATGCCTACCATTAAATACTGTTTCCCTTCCCCTTTGGTAAACATAAATTTTTTCCATATCTTTCAGTCTGCTTCAGTCTTGTCTATCTAATCTCTCTATCTCTATACCATATCTCAATCAATCTATCTATCGATCTGTCATCTATTATCTATCTATCTATCTATCTATCTATCATGTATCTATGTATCTATCTTTCTATGTATCTATTGATCTGTCATCTATCAATAGATATCTATAAATAGATGTACCCAGATATTTGTTATTATTTAGATTCCACATATAAATTATATTATTTACTTTTGTCTTTGTCTAAGTTACTTCACTAAGCACAATATTTACTAAGCCCATTTATGATGCTGAAATAGCAATGTGTTATACTTTTTCATGGCTGAGTAATATTCCATTGCATATTTATAGAAACATCACATATTCTTAAGTCCATATTCAACAATGGACTCTTGGATTGCTTCCGTGCCTTGCATATTATAAACAGTGCTGTTGTGAACATTGGTTCTTCTCAATTTAATGTTTTTCCCGAGATTTCTCCTAGGAGAGGTATTACTGTTTCATACGGTAGTTCTATTTTAACTTTTTAAAAAATCTGAATACTGTTTTCCATAGAATTTGTACCAATTTATATTCCTACCAAAGTATACAAGAGATTTGTTTCCTCCACATCGTCTCCAACACTTTCTATTTGAAGACTTTTTGATAATAGCCATTTGACCAGTGTGAAATGATACCTCATTGTGGTTTTGAACTGCAATTACCAATAATTATTATTGTTGTGCATTTTTATCACTTGCCTATTACTCATCTGTATGTTCTCTTTGGAAAAATATTAACTAAGGTACTCTGCTCTTTTTTTGATTGGGTTTTTTTTTCACATTGATTTGGGTAACTTAAATCCATATTACATCTATTAACCTACATCTATTAACCCCTGGTCACTTGCATTGTTTGCAAATATGTTCTCCAATTACACAGGCAATGAATTCATTTCATTGATAGTGCCCTTATCTGTGCAGAAGTTCTCAAGTTTGTTTATGTCTCACTTGCTTATTTTTGCTTTTATTTCTTTTGCCTTAGGAGACTGATATAAGAAAGTGTTCCTATGATATATATCGAATTGAGTATCACCTATATAGTATTCTGGCAGTTTTATAGTATCAGGTCTTACATTTAGGTCCTTAATAAACTTGGAGTTTATTTTTGTATATGATGTCTGGGAATGCTCTAATATCACTGTTTTACATGTAGATGTCCAGCTTTCCCAACACCATTCATTGACGAGACTGTCTTTTCTCCATTGTGTACTCTTGCCTCTTTTATCATTGGTTCATTACTCATAGGTGTGTGGAATTATTTCTAGGCTCTCTATCTGTTTTTATTGATTATATCTCTGTGCCAATGCCATGCTGTTTTTATTACTGTAGGCTTATAATATACTAAGGAATCCGGCAGGTTTATACCTCCAGAGTTGTTGTTTTTTCTAAAGACAACTTTGGCAATTTTTAATGGTTTCATGTAAATCGTAGAGTTATTTATTTTCTGGTTCTGTGTGAAATACTACAGCTTTGTAACAGGAGTTGCCATAAATCTATAGGTTTCTTTGTGTAGTACGGCCATGTTAGCAATATTAACTCCTTCAATCCAAGAGCACAAGGCATCTTTTCATTTCTTTGAGTCATTTTTAATTTCTTTGTCAATTTTTTTTTAATTTTCAGTGTGTAGGTCTTTCATATATGTGGTTACATTTATTCCAAGATGTTCGGTGGGATGGGATTTTAAATAGTATTGCTTTCAATGGCCATTTTATGGTATCTCATGATTAATGTGTAGAAATGCAAGAGACTACTTTACATTAATCTTGTACCCTGCTCTGTTGCTGAAATTATTGTTCATAATAGTCTGTGTGGAGCACTTAGGACTCTGTGTAGATTGTTATGTCATCAGTACTTGTGACAATTTTGCCTCTTTCTTTTCATTTGGCATTTCTTTTACTTCTTTTTCTTTCCTTTCCTTTCTTCTTTTACTCTGGAACAGAAGTCCTGAGAGTAGAAATACTTGTGTTATTCCTGAATTTACCCAGAAGACATTCAGCCTTTCCCCTGAGTATTATAAATTGTTAAAAAATGGCCTTTAGTATGTTGAGAGATGTTCCCAATGTAATCACATTCAGGAGAGTTCTGATCATGAATGTATGTCAAATTTTGTCTAATGATTTTTCTGTGTGTATTGACATGTTCCTGTGAATTTTGTCCTTCCATGTTAAATTTTTGTCATGCTGATTGACTTATGTATGTTGAACCATCTTTGTGACCCTGGAAGGAATCGAACTGATCCTTGTGTATAATCCTTTCTATGTATTCCTGGATTAATTTGTTGATGTTCTGTTGAGGATTTTTTAATATATATTCATCAAGGATATTTGCTTTACATTTTCATTTTTTTTTGTAGTGTCTGTGACTGGTTTTGTTTTCATGGTATTGGTGGCTTCATAGAATAACTGAAGGAATTTTCCTTCCTCCATCATTTTTTGAAATAGTTGGGAGGAAAGAGGTTTTAATGAATGCATCCAGGCATTTTTTTCAAGGGGTGTTTTTAAAATTATAGATATTATTTAACTTATACTGATTGCTCTTTCAAGTTTATTGTTTTCTCTTTATTCAGTGTTGGCAAGCTGTACGGTTCAAGAAATTTGTCCATTCCTTTAAGGTCCAGTTGTTTGTCACGTAACTGCTCAGAGTGCTTTCATAATCTTTGTTTGCATTTCTGTAATATCAGATGTTATTTCAACTGTTTCATTTCTTATTTTGTTTGTGTCCACTCTGTATTTCTTGATAAGCCTGGCTAAATGCTTATCAGTTTGTTAATATTTTTAAGGAAAATTAAAGCTGTTGATTTTATGACATTTAATTTATTTTTTAATTTTTTATTTATTTTCAACCTAATCATTAAAGATTTCTCATTCTACTGCCTTTGGGTTTTGTTTGTTCTTATTTGTAGTTATTTTTGGAGGTAAGCTTGGTCCTTTGTGTCAGGTTTTTCTTTTTCCTTGTAGAAGGCCTGAATTGTTCTAAACTTCCCACTTAGATTTGCTTTTGCTGCATCCTATACCTTTTATGAAGCTGTGTTTTCACTGTAATTTGTTCCGAGGTATGACTTTATTACCTCTTTGATTTCATCACTGACCTTGTTTTATTTTATTTTTTTAAAGGATGTGGTTTAATCTCATGTTGGTGCTTTTCATGTTCTTCTTTCTAGAGTTGATGCATAGTTTCATACTTTTTTTGTATGGAAAAATACTTGCTGTAAACTATATTTGCTTAAATTTCCTGAGGCTCTTTTCATGACATAGTATGTGGTTAATTCCTTAGAAAACATCCTGTGCACACTTGAGAAGCTTATGTGTTCTTCTTTTCTGATGCAGTGTCCAATAACACATTTAGGCTCAAATGATCTAATATGTTATTAAGACCTCTGTTTCCTTAAAGATATTCTTTCTGGGTGATCTGGCCATCAGAATAGTGAGGTGTTAAATTCATCTACTATTATTGTTTTATACTGAATTAATTACTTCATGTTTACTAATATATCTTTTTATACATATGATCTACACTTTTGGATCCATATATAATTTAATGAGTGTAATAATCTTTTTTAATGTTGATCTCTTATTTCTTTATGTATTCTTATATTTACCTTTCATTGTGACCCTTATTTTAAAATGTATTTTGTATGATTTGAGCATTGCAATCTGCACTTTCTTGTCATTTCCATGAAATATCTTTTGTATTTATTTCCTGGCTGTGTTTATCTTCCACCATAAAGTGAGACATTTTGGGGTGGGATGCCAAGATCGTGGAGAAGAAGGATGCTTGTAGCTCACCCTTTCTCACAAATGCACCAAGACTCATCCACAGACCCACTCAATTAACCAGAGAACTTGCAGAACTCTGATAGAACATTTTCCTCTTCAAAAGATAAAGATGCAAAATATCTGGTAGGAGAAAAGGAAGAAAGAAAGAAGAAAAGGCAAAACAGATTGGGACAGTTCCCACAGGGAGGGAGCAGCTAAGAAGGACTGATGCTTATTCACTGGGTCTCCCTTCTCCAACTGGGGGTTCGGCAGGACGGAGAGGAAGCCTCCAAGGATTGGATCTCTACAGAGTATAAGTTGATTGACAGAACCAAGTTAAACAGGCACAGAGGATCCTTGTGACACCCAGACCAATATGCATCCTATCAGCTGAGGGCAGGGCCATGCTTCACGAGCAAGGTGGAAGATGGGGATGGCTGCACTGAGGCAGCCCAGGGGAATGGAGGGGTCTGTGTGCCATTGCTATGGGCCCACAGGGCAGAAAAACCTAGGCCTTCCATAAAACAACAGGGCAGACATGCCCTGGGAGGGGAAAGGTGCATTCCCCATCTCTGAAAACCCACAGAATTTTCTAGGTGAAGAGAGCTGGGGCTCAGACACAGCCACCATACCCTCTGGAGCTTTGCACACAGGTGGCAGTGGGGGTAAAACCTGCATCCACTCCTAAGGACTTAGTAGCCTCAAGAGCATGACGGGGACTTGTCTACAGCATAAGGCAGATAGGATACTTCCGTCCTATTTCCACAGAGAATGTGCTCTACCAAGATAAACAAGAAGCTGGGTTCTGGTGCAAACAGTGACAGGGATGTTCCTTAGTCTACCCTGAGCCCAATCCGGTGTGCAAACCTGAGGCGGAGCATAGAGTGGTAAAGAGCAGTGGAGAGACTGGCAACCTGAGGGGCTGTTGGACCCCCACCTTTTGGGATGGAATGCAGCCCCTGACCACGTGGCTGTGAGAGGTCTTGATGTCCAATCCTGCCTGGTCAGTCTGAAACATCTGACTGTAACATTGGGTAGGGCAGTGACAAGCCAGCCCACAGTAAAGAGCTGCTTGGGAACAAGTGTTGGGAGTAGGAGAGATCTGCTTGCTGACAGGCCCTGGGAGCAGCACAGAGGCGGGCTCCAATGGAGGGCCAGTGGAAAAAGCAAGTTGAGCTTCCAAAACAGGATGAATAGAGAAAGAGTTCACATTAAAATTACACAATATCCAGGAGGACACTGAACACCCCCTTGTTTTAATCTGTTTTCACCTGTTCCATTTTCTATTACCCTCTTAATTTTTACTTTTTCTGTAGATATAAATACCCCCATTTTAATCCCTTTGAAATTTATAAAAATATTTTTATTATTATTATTTTTCAAAATTGTGCTTCAACTTGCTTTTATATTATTTATTATACAATGTCTTCAAATCTTTATTTCTCCCTTCTTTAAAATTCTTTATCTCTCTCTCTCAATTTTCTCTTTTCTTAGTTGTATTACTACATAGGAATTAGGTTGATAAACACTTTTAGGACCACAGTAGATAACTGATACTCCATAAACCACAGTGCCAGAGAGGTAGGAGCAAGATGAATAAGCAGAGAAACAAGTTGCAATTAAAAGAACAAGAGAAATCCCCTGAAAGAATGAACAGTGAAATAGGATTTATAGCCTACAACATCATGATTTCAAAAAAGGAGAGATCAAATTATTGAAGTAAATAAAAGATAGGGTTTAGAGATATAAAATATGTTAAAAATGAAATGGAAGCTATAAAGAAGAGTCGAGTAAAATAGGTAAACCCTTTGACTGAGATGAGGAATTAACTAAAGGCGTCACAAAGCTGACAAGACAATGCAGAGGAACTACTTAGTGACTTAGAAGACAGGACAGTACAAAGCATCCAATCAGAAGAGCTAGAAGAGAAACAATGGGAAACAAATGAAAAAATCATAAGAGACCTATGGGATAATATAAAGCATGTCAATCTTGGCATGATAGAAGTCCCAGAAGGGGAGGATAGATCAAAGGGAATTGCAAAAGTGTTTGAAGAAATGATGACTGAGAACTTCCCAAACATAAAAAAGGAATCAGATACCCAACTACAGGAAGCTCAGAGTGCTTCAAACAGGAAGAATCCAAATACAGCCACACCAAGACATATAATTAAGATGGTCATAGTCAAGTATAAAGAAATAATCCAAAAGGAAGCAAGAGAAAGTTTACATTGAGTTACAAAGGAATTCCCTTAAGGTTCACATCTGATTTCACTACAACAATACTACAGGCCTGAAGGGACTGGAAAGATATATACAAAGTCCTGAATGAAAAAACTGATATACACTAGGATACTTTAACCAGCAGGGCTGCCCTTTTTGGTAGAAGGAGACATAAAGATTTTCACAGACAAGAAAAACTACAAGAGTTTAGCAACACTAGACCCATGCTAGAAGAAATATTGAAAGGTCTACTCTAAATACAAAAGCAGCAGAATGCTTCAGAAATGTGAAACTCATAGCTGGAAACGTGATAACTCATGAATTACAAATAAAACACACACAAAATTTTAAAATAAGACATACAAATCATTGAGAATGTTAGGGGGAGGCAGGAAAAGGGAGAATTTTTTTTTGGTCTTTCGTTTTAAAATTTTTTGTTCTCGGCAGGATGGGTTTGAGACCATGTTACTATCAGTTTAATAAAAGCAGTTATAGTAGTTCTCTAAAAGACTTATAAAAAGGGTAACAAGAAGAAAAAAACTTATCAGGGTGTCACTAAAACTAAATAAAATTCATGATAATACAGAGGAAAATGACCAAACCATAAAAGGAAGATGAAAGGAACAAAGAGGAAATACCAAATCAACTGCAAAAATAAGGTCAAATTGGCAATAAACACAAGCATATCATCAATTATTGTAAATGTTAGAGGGCTAAATGCTCCAGTCAAAGTCATAGAGTGGCAGGTTGGATAATAAAGCAAGAACCTTAAATATGCTGCATACAAGAGACCCACTTCAGAGATAAGGACACATATAAATTGAGAGTGAAAGGATGGAAAAGTGTATTCCATTCAAACGGAAAAGCCAAAAAAGCAGGGGTTGCAGTACTGATTTCAGAGAAAATATTCTTTAAAACAAATACCATAAAGAAATATAAAGAAGGACATTTTGTAATGATTGAAAGAGTGATACAAGATGAGGATAGCACACTCATTAATACATATGCACCAAATAGATGAGCACCTAAGCACATAAAATAATTACTAACAGATATAAAGGGGGATAGCAATGGGATTCTAATCACAGCTGGAGATTTCAACACTGCATTAACATCACTGTAAAGATCACCGAAACAGAAAATATATTAGGCAAAAGAGAACTGAAATAATACAATAGAAATATTAAACTTGGTGGATATTTTCAGAGCATTGCAGCCCCCACAAAATAGTACATACATTCTTCTCAAGTGCACATGGGATATTTTCCAGGATTCATGATATAGTTGGGCACAAAGGAAACCTCAGCAATTTTAAGAATATAGAAACTACCTCAAGCATCTTTACTGACCACAATGACATGAAGCTAGAAATCAACAACAGAGAAACAAAGAGAACAAAGGAAGACATGGAGATTAAACAATATGTTATTAAAAAACAAATGGGTCAATGAAGAAATCAAAGCTGCAATGAAAAAGTACCTTGAGACAAAAGAAAATGAAAGCAAAACCACAGAAAATTTATGGGACAGAGCAAAAGCAGTGCTGAGATGGGTGTTTAGAGTGATATAGGCCTTATTCAAAAAAGAAGAAGAATCACAAATAAACAATTTAACCCACCAGCAGAATGAACTAGAAAAAGAAGGAAAAAAAAAACCCTGAAGGGCAGCAGAAGGAAGGAAATCACAAATATTGGTGAGGAAATAAATAAAATAGAGATTTAAAAGACTATAGGAAAATATTCAACCAATCCAAAAGCTGGTTTTCTGAAAAAGTAAGTAAAATCGACAGACCTCTGGCAAAACTCAAAAAGAAGAAAAGAGAGAGAGCACAAATTAGCAAAATAAAAAGGAGAATGGAGAAATTACAACAAATAAAGAAGAAACACAGAATATCATACGAAAATACTATGAAAATTATGTGGAAACAAACTGGATAACCTACAGGAGATGAGCAAGTTTCTGGAAAAATACTGTCCACCAAGAATGAATGAAGAAACTGACCCCTTGAACAAGCAGAGCACTAGAAATGAAATCAAAATAGCAATATAAAACCTCCCTACAAATAATAGTCAAGGACCGGACGGCTTCATTGTGGAATTCTACCAAACATACAAAGAAGAGCTCATACCATTCCTTTTCAAACTCCTCCAGAAGATTGAAAAGGAAGGAATACTCCCAAAGCCATTCTATGAAGTCAAAATCACCCTGAGACCACAATCAGAAGGCACTACTAAAAAAGAGGATTATAGGCCAATATCACTGATGAACACAGACGCCAAAATCCTCACCAAAATACTAGCAAAGAGAATCCAACAACACAGAAAAAAGATTATGCATCATGACCAAGTGGGGATTATGACAGGGACACAGGGATGGTTCAACATATGCAAATCAATCCATGTAATACAGCACATCAACAAGAGAAAGGACCAAAACCACATAATCTTCTCAGGAAAAGCATTTTATAATATTCAACACCAACGTATGATAAAAACTCACCAAAGTGGGCATAGAGGGAACATATCTCAGCATCATGAAAGCTATAGATAGAAAACCTACAGCTAGCATAGTACTCAATGGTGAGAAAGTTAAAATCTTCCCACTAAAATCTGGGACAAGACAAGGATGCACACTATCACCATTCCAACTCTATATAAACTTGGAAGTCCTAGCCACAGCAACCAAACAAGAGAGAGAAATAAAAGGGATGGAAATTGGAAAGGAAGAGGAAAAAGTCTCACTATATGCAGATAGTATGTCACTATATATAGAAAACCCTGCGAGATCCAGACAAAAACTTCTACAGCTGATAGAAGAATTCAGCAAGGTAGCAGGTTACAAGACTAAGGTTCAAAAATCAGTGGCATTATTTATGCTAATGATTCAGATAATACTATAGAGCTACAGTCAACATGACAGCAATGTATTGGAAGGAAAACAGACATATAGGCCAATGGAACAGAATAGAGAACCCAGAAAATAACCCACAAACTTTTGGTAAATTAATCTTCGAACAAAGAGGCAAGAAAATACAATGGAATAGAGACAGTCCCTTCAGCAACTGGTGTTGGGAAAACTGGAGAGCAGCATGAAAATCAATGAAACTAGAACAATCCCAATGAAGCTAGAACACCATACCCAAAAATAAACTCAGAATGGTACAAAGGCTTAACCATAAGTCAAGATAAAATAAACCTCCTAGAGGAAAATATAGGCAAAATATTATCTGACATAAGTCTCAAAAATTTTCTCATAGAAGAAATAAAATCAAGAAAAAACAAATGAGACCTAATGAAACTTACAAGCTTCTGTACAGTAAAGAAACCAGAAGTGAAACAAAAAAACAACCTACGGAATGGGAAAAAATTTGAATATGAAACCAAAAAAGGCTTGATCTCCAGAGCATATAAGCAGCTCATCCAACTGAACAAGAAAAAATAAACCACCCAGTGGAAAAATGGGCAGGAGACCTAAATAAGCAATTCTCCAAGGAAGACATAAAAATGATCAAAAGGCACATCAGAAAATGCTCAATATCACAGATTTTCAGAGAAATGCAAATCAAAACTACAGTGGGTATCACCTCATAACAGTCAGAATGGTCATCATTCAAAAATACACAAATGACAAATTCTGGAAAGGCTTTGGAGAAAAGGGTACAGTCCTTCCCTGCTGGTGGCAATGCAGTTTGGTGTAGCCACTGTGGAAAACAGGATGGAGATTCCTCAAAAGCCTAGGAATATACTGACCGTATGACTCAGGAATCCCGCCCCAGGGCATAAATACAGAAGGAACTCTAATTCAGGATGACACCTGCACCCCAATGTTCATAGCCATCACTATTTACAATAGCCAGGACATGGAAAAAACCTAAATGTCCATCAACTGTTGACTGTATAAAGAAGAGGTGGTATATTTATACAATGGAACACTAGATAACCATATAAACCTATTACATAATGCCATTTTCAGCAACCTGGATGCTCCTGGAGAAAATCAGTCTAAGTGAAGTAAGCCAGATAGAGAAAGAAAAATACCATATGAGATGGCTCTTCAGTGGAATCTAAAAACAAAACAAAACAAAACAAAACAAATACAAAACTAAATAAACTCGCAGACATAGAATACAAAGTTTGGTTGCCATGGGGCTGGGGGTGGAAAGAGATAGACTGGGAGGTCAAAATTGTAGAATAGTTAACAGGATTGTACTTTATAGCACAGGGAAATATATAAAAGATCTTACGGCAGCCCACAGAGGAAAAATGGGACTACAAGTGTATATATGTTCATTGTAACTGCAAAATTGTGCTCAACGCTGGAATTTGAGACAACTTTGTAAAATGACTCTAAATCAATAAAAAAGTTAAAAAACATAATCTTAAATATTACAGGTGTAAATATAAATTAGAGAGAAAAAAACAATACAAAAGAGTAATAAAACCAAAGATTTTGTTTTAAGATTTCTTTTTAAAATAAACAAAATCAAAAAACCTCTAGCCATGTGCATCATGAAGAAAAGAGAGATGCTCCAAAGAAATAAAGTAAGAAATAAAAGAAGAGAAATAACAATTGTTACCTCAGATATACAAAAAAAGGAACATTTTGTCAACAATTACAATCCGAAAAACTGGACAACTTAGAAGAAATAGACAAATGTCTAGAAAGAGACAGAGATAAGGAGAAACAAACAATTTGAACAAACTGATTACTAGATGAAAGATAGAATCTGCAATTAAAAAAAATCGTTAAACACTAGTGCAGATTTAAACAGCTCCCGTGGAGAACTGTTCAAAAATACAAAGCAGAACTTATACTCTTTAAAGTATTGAAAAATATTAAAGATGTGGGAAACTCCCAAATTAATTTTATGAAGATTTCATCATCCTGATAGAAAAGCCAACAAAGTACATGCAAAGAGAACTTCAAGCTAATATATTTGATTGATTTAGATGCAAAAATTCTACAAAATATTATTAGCAAACTAAATCCAGCAATACATAAAATGAATCATACACCATGATCAACTTGGATTCATTGCAGAATCAAAAGAGAGGTTCAACATACACAAATCAATCAGTTTGATACACCATATTAAGAGAAGAAAAAGAAAATGACTTGGTCATCCCAATAAATCCATAAAAATTATTTCACAAAATTCAATATTTATTAATTAATACAGCACAATAGCAACAACAACAACAACAACAGAAACCTCTTACCAAAGTAGTATACAGGAAATAACTCTCAACATAACTAAAGTCATTAATTGCAGACCCACAGACAACATAATATGCAAAAGTGAAAAACTGAAAGCCAAATTAAGGAATAAAACAAGGATGCCCATTCTCACCATTTCTATTAAACACAGTATGGGATGTCCGAGAAACAGCAATCGTAGTAGAAGAAAATTTATTCAAGTTGGATTGAATGAAGTAAAACTGTTATTATTTTAGATGACACAATAGTCTATATAGAGAACGCTAAAAATTCTCCACACCAGAACAACTAAAACTATAAAGACATTTAGCAAACTTCCATGATTCATGATTAATGTACAAAAACTATCACATTTCTTTAAACTAAAAATGAAATATTTCATAATTTTAAAAAATCCATATGAAATCAAATCAAAAAATGAAAAACATATGGAAAAACCAAGATAATAAATTCAATAGGAAACTGAAAAACAAATTTGAAGATGATGCAAAGAAATGGAAAGAAATCTCAAGGTCTTAGTTTAGAGGAATTATATTGTTAAAATATATATACTACAAAAGATGTCTAGAAATATAAAGTGATTCATATCAAAATACATGATATTTTCCACAGAAACAAAAAAAGTCCAAAGATTTATTATGAACTGCAAAAGAACCAGAACTGCAAAAGGAACAATGAGGAAAAAGATCAAAGATGGATGCATAACCCACACCCCTCCCAGATCCCAGATTTTATTACAAAAATACAGTAATTAAAACAGCACAATACTGGAAAAAAAAACAATGTATATCACTGGAATATAACACAGATGCAGAAATAAAACATCACACCTATGGTCAACTAAACTATGACAAAGGAAACAAAAACATACAATGCCTAAAACACAGTCTTCAGCAAGTTATGTTGAGAAAACTAGACAGCTACATGTACATCAATGGAATTAGAACACTCCTTCACACTGTACAAAAATAAAATCAAAATATTTTAAATATCTGAATCTAATACATGAGACAATGAAACTCCTGGAAATTAACATAGGCAAAAAAAGAGATAAAATGTCATGAAAGTTTCTTATGTCACTCTCCAAAGCTGAAAACAGTAAAAGCAAAATAATCAAATAGGTCCTAATTAAATTTAAAAGCTTGTACACAGCAAAATATACTGAATGAAAAGATGAACTTCCAAATGGGAGAAAACATTAGGAAACAATTCAATCAATAAGAGGCTAATTTCTAAAATACACATATCATTCATTCAACCCCATTTCAAAAATCTACAAACAACTCAGCCAGAAAACGAGCAGAAAACAATTCCCAAAAGAAGACACACCGATGACAAACAGGAATATAAAAACATGCTCACATTGCTAATCATTATACAAAGACTAGACAAAAATTAAATAATGTTTTTCTTCACACTAGTGAGAAGGGCTGTCACCCAAATGTCTACAAATAATAAAGACTGTCGAGGTTGCATAGAAAAAGGGACTCTCCAACGCTGTTGGTGGGAATGAAAATTTGTGCAAACACTTTGGAAACAGTACGGAAGTTCTTTAAATAATAAAAATAGACCTATCATATCACCCGGCAATCCCACTCCTGGGCATATAAAACATAAAACCTGAAAACAAAGTATCCAAGGGTAAAACATAAGAAGTACACTTGACTTAATTTGATTTTTCATATCTCTCATCTGGCAAGGGAAGCAGAAGAAATTAACAAAAGATGATTACATCAGTTTAAACAGATTTACACTGCAGAAGAAATGATCAATAAAATGAAAAGTCAGCCAACACAATGGGAGAATATATTTGCAAGTGATATTTTCCAATCAAGTGTTAATATCCAATATATATGGTAAACTCATACGCCACAACAATAAAAAACCCCAAGCAATCCAATTGAAAAAATTGTCCATAGGAACTGAATAGATAGATCTGAATCAATTTTCTGTGGAATACATGCAGTTGGCTTAATGACACATGAAAATATATTCAGAGTTATAAATTATTAGGAAAGTCATAACCCAAAAATGAGGCAAAACCTCACATTTGTCAGAAGGCTCTCATTAAAAAGAAAAGAAATAGATGTTGGTGAGATTGTGGAGAAAAAGGAACACCGTGGACACTGCTGATAGGAATGCAAATTATTGATTCCATTGCATATATACATCAAATTTTCTTCATCCATTTGTCTGTCAAGGGATGTTAGGTTTGCAGGCCCCTGTCTAAAGGCTCTAGAGTATAAGCCCATGGGCTGAACTGATAAACAAGCTGTGAGGAATGTCACATATCCAGGCTGGAGAAGAAATGGCCTACTCAATGTTTCCACTATGGATGGATGGATAGCCTATTCTCGGTAAGATCCTCAGAGGAGGACAACATAAGACAGGCACAGCCGGCTGGAGAAGAGATGGCCTACTTAATGAAGTTCCGTGATGATCTTTAAAGCCTTCCTTTATCATTTAACATCCTGTGCTTACTGCAGAAGCATGGGGACGTAAAGAGCTTAAGATTATTAACATTGTTATAACTTAGATGATATGTGAGGCATTGTGCATGTCCTATATAAACCCTTTTTCTATGAATCAATAGACAGATAACTACTTCGCTTCTCTCCACACAGTGTTTGTGTGTATATGATATCGTGCCACTGACAGGGTTAATTTAATATTTTGGGAGTATCTTAAAAGGATGTTGCATTATATACAATGTCCTTTCTGCACCTATTGAGATGATTATGTGAGTTTTATTTCTCATTCTATTAGTGTGGCATGTCACCTTTATTGATTTGAATATTTTGAAGTATCCTTAAACCCAGGGATAAATCCCTTTACTCATGTAAGTGTATGATACATCAAATGTGTTTTTTAATTCATTTTGCTTGTGTTTTGTTGAGTATTTTGGCACATATATTCATCAGGGATAATATTCTATATTTTGTATATAATGTCTTTTCTAGCATTGTTATGCAAATAATGCTGGCATCATAAAACAAGTTTGGAGTCTTTCACCCCCTTCAAGTTCTTGGAAGATTTGGGGAAGAATTGGTGAAAAATTGTCTACAAATATATGACAGAATTCACCAGTAAAGTCATCTTGTAAATTTTTTCTGATTTGGGATGTTTGGATTACTGATTTACTCATACACACTTTTGTTCTATTTCACTTTATAATTTCTTCTTCATTCTGTATTGGAAGACACATGTTTCTGGGAACTTGTCATTAGTTCTTGGTCATTAAAATCATTGGCTAGTGGTAATTTCTTATGATGCTATGCATCTCTACAACATCAGTGGTAATATTTTCTCTTTTATTTCTAATTTTATTTGAGTCTTAATTTTCTTAGCAAACCTAAACCTTTGTCCACTTTTTGTTAAAAAGAAACAGACTTAGGTATAAAATTTTCATCTTTTCAATTGTTTCTCTTATTATTTGCCTTAATCTCATTCATTCAATTTTCTTGTTTATTCTTTCTGTTTTATCCTAAATTCTTCATGTGTAAAGTTAAGTAGTGTGAATCTTTTTATTTCTTTTATTATTAAATTTTATTTATTCATTTAGTATTAATTATTTGTTTATTTATTTGTTTACATAATAATTTATTTATCTTTGAAGGACTGCCATTTACAATGTGTCAATCTGTAGTGTAGAGCACAGTGTCCCCGTAAACGCATATATTTTTGTGCCTATTAAAGATTACTTCACGATACTTAACTTACTGCCCTGTGTCATAGAAGAGAAATTTTGAAAAAATCTATTTTTATATATAGTGGATAACATTTATAAATCTACAGCTCCCAAATATATCCTCTCACAGCCCCTTTCTGCAGTAATCATAAAATTGTTTAGCATATCTGCGAGTGTGTTTCAGTTTTGAAGATGAAATCATAGTGCTCTCATCCAAATTTTTTTTAAGGCTCCACATATGTCTTGTCATGTATTATTTTTCTTTCTCTTTCTGGCTAACTTCAATTAGAATGACACTTTATGGGGACATTAATTTGCTGCAAATGTCATTGTTTTATCATTTTTTATTGCAAAATATTATTCCACTGTGTAAATACGACATAACTTCTGAATACTCTCATCTGTTTTTGGAAAATTACCTTGCTTCCATGTCATGGCTGTTGTATACAGCAGTGCTAAGAACATCAGGGTGCAGGTGTCTTTTTGAATTACTGTTCCCTTTGATATATACCCAGAAGTGGGATTGCTGGAATGTATATTGTCAATTTTTATTCTTTTGAGGAATACCCATCCTGTATTCCACAATGACTGCACCAAACTACATTCCTTCCCACAGTGTAGGAGGGATCCCTTTCTCCACAGCTTCCCCAGCATTTATTGTCTGTAGACTTTGAATGATGGCCATTGAGACTATTGTGAGGTGGTAATTCATTATAATTTTGAATTGCCCTTCTCTGATAATGATAGTGAGAAATTATTTTTTTTCATATTGCTATGTGGCATTTCTATGTCTCTATTTGAGAATTGCTTGTTTAGGGCTTCTGCCCATTTTCAGATTGGGTTTCTTTTTTTTTAGGTTTTATGAAGTATTTATATTTTAGAAATTAAGACTTTGTTAGTTGCATCACTTCTAAATATTTTCTTTAATCATGTAGTTTGTCATTTTGCTTTGTTTATGGTTCCCTTTCTCTGCAAAAGCTTTTAAGTTTAATTAGGTCCCATTTATTAATTTTGCTCTTACATCCATTACCTGGGTAGTCAGTTCTAGGGGATCATTGATGAGATTTACCTCAAAGAGTTTTGTGTATGTTTTCTTCTAGGAGATTTATTTTGTCTTGCCTTACATTTAAATCTTCAAGCCATTTTCAGTTTATTCTTGTGTATGGAGTGAAGGAGAGTTCTACTCCATTGCTCTGCATGCTGCTATCCAGTTTTCCCAACACCAGTTGGTGAAGAGATCCTCTTTTCTCTGTCATATTCCTGGCTACTCTGTCAAAGATTAATAGAACATAGGCCTGTAGATTTATTCCTAGGCCCTCTATTCTGTTCCATTGGTCAACATGCCTTTATCTGTACCAATATCATATCATTTTGATTATTCTAACCATGCAATAGTTTATGGAGTCATGGTGGTTTATTCCTCCAGCCTCTTTCTTTTTCTTTAATATTGCTTTGGGAATTATGTATCTTTTATGAATCTATGTATATCTTAGGATCATTTGTTTCAGTCCTAAAAAGAAATATTTTGCATAATTTGATAGGAAATCACATTTAGTCTGTGGATTGCCTTGGGCAGTATGGCCATTTTATCAATATTGTTTCTTCCATTACAAGATCATTGGCTATCTTTCCAATTCTTCAAATCTTTTTTGATTTCCTCAATGTTTTCTTGTTCTCCATGTATAAGCCTTTCACCTCTTTGATCAGATTTATTCTTAAGCATTTTATAGTTTTGGGTGCAGTTATAGAAGCGGTTGCTTCTATACTTTGTTTTCCTGTTGATTCAATGTTAGTGTAAAGAAATGCAATTGGTTTTTGTACATTACTATGGGTACCTTGCCCAGTTCCCTTTTCAGCCTAAGCAAATTTTTGTGAAGATTTTACACTTTTCTATATATAGTGTCATGTCTGCATATCGTGACAATTTTACCTCTTCTTTTAAAGTCTGAAATTTTACTTCTTTTTCTTGCCTGATCATTGTGGCTAGGACTTCCAAGACTATATTGAATTGAAATTGTGAGAATGGGCAACCTTGACTTGTCTCAGGTTTTTGTGGGAAGGGTTTCAGTTTTTCACCACTGAGTATTTTGCTGGCTATATGTTTGTCATTAATAGCTTTCATAATGTTGAGATATGGTCCCTCTATTCCCACTGTGATAAGAACTTTTATTGCAAAAAGGGGTTAAATTTTATCAAATACTTTCTCTGCATCTACTGAGATGATCATGTAGTTTTTTGTCCTCTCTGTTGTTGATATGGTGTATAACAGTTGATTGATTGATTTGTATATGTTAAACCATCCTTGTATTCCTGGGGTGAACGTAACTTGACCATGGTGCATGATCTTTTTTTACATGTTGTTGGATTCTGTTTGTTAATAGTTTCTTAAGGACATTTACATCTAGGTTTATCAATGATATTGGCCTAAAATTTTCTCTTGGGGAAGTGTCTTTGTCTGGTTTTGATACCATGTTGATGGCCTTATGGTGTGAGTTTGGGAGTACTCTCTCCGTATCAATCTTTTGGGAGAGATTGAGGAAGACTGGTATGGATTTTTCTTTGTATGTTTGGTCAAATTCCACAGTGAAGTTATTTGGGTCTGAATTTTGTTTTCAGAGATTTTTTTTTTTATTTATAATGCCATTCCATTTCTGGTGATCTGTCTGTTCAAATGGTCAATTTCTTCTCGATGCAATAATGGTTGGCTAATGTTCCCAGAAACTTCTCCATGTCTTCTTGGATATTCAGTTTGTTTCCATGCAGTTTTTCATGGTAATCCCTTATGATATTATGCAAATTTATTGTACTCTTTGTAGTTTCTCCATTTTCATTTCTGATGTTATTTGTGTTCTTTCTCTTTTCTTATTGGTGAGCCTGTCCAGAGTTTTGCCAATTTTGTTTACTATTTCAAAAAATAGTTTTAATGATTTTTTCTATTTTTTAATTTGCATTTCAATTCTTCCTTGATCTTTCTCATTTCCCTCTTTCTGCTGACTTTTGGTTTTGTTTGCTCTTCTTTTCATGATTAGTTTACATAGAATGTTAGATTATTTATTTGAAATTGCTCTTCTACTTTGAGGAGGAACTTGTCACTCTGAACTTCCCTCTTAAGCCTGCTTTAACTGTATTCCATAGACTTTGATTAGTGTTTTGTCATATTTCTCAAGTTTTTTTTTCATTTCTTCTTTTACTTCTTCACCTCCCCCCTTATTTTAGTACCATGTTGTTTAATCTACACACTGTCATTTTTCTCCCTGTTTTTCTGTGATTGATTTCTAGGTTCATGGTATTATACTCAGAAAAGATGCTTGAAATTATTTTTATCTTCTTAAAATTGTTGAGGTTTCTTCTGTGCCTGAGTACATAAACTATCCTAGGAAATGTTCCATGTGCACTGGAAAAGAAAGTATATTCTGTTTTGGGAAGAAGTACTGTTTTGAAAATATCAAGCATCATCAATTATTTTTTCGTAACATTTAGTATCTTTGTTCCCTTGTTAACTTTCTTTCTGTAAGCCCAGTCTAGTAATGGTAATGGGGAGTCATAGTCTACTTCTGTGAGTGTGTTCCCATCGATTTCTCCATTTTTATCTATTAGTATTTGCTTTATGTATTAAGGTGCTCCTATAATGGGTGCATATATCTTAATGAGTATAATACCTTCATTTTGTATTGCTTCTTTAATCATTATATCATGTCCCTGTTTATCTTTCTCTATGGTCTTTGGTGTAAAGTCTATTTTGTGTGAAGTCAGTACTGCTAGTCCTGCTTTCTTGTCATGTCCATTTGCATGGAATATATTTTTCCATCTTCTGAATTTCAATTGATGTGTGTTCCTCTTTCTAAAGTGGGTCTCTAGAATGCTTCATAATGTAGGGTCTTGTTATATTATCCCACATGACAATATATATCTTTTGATTGAACCACTTAGTGTATTAACTTTTGCAACAATTATTCGGAGACTGGTGTTTATTTCCATTTTGAACTTCTTTTTCCAGTTGACTTGGTATTTCCTTTTTGTTCATTTCTTTTTCTTTTTGTGGCTTTATAAGTTTTCTTTAATTATCTTGGTTTCTTTTTGGCTTTGTGACTTCATTTTAAGCTGTTGACTTATGGTTACCATGTTTTGCACGTATATTGACCTGTTACTACATTTGTTTATTTTAACTGATAGGAATACAAACTCTATCCCATTCTACAGAGAACAGAAACAAGAAGAAAATACTCTGTATTGTCTTGTTTCACTTTCTGACCCTTAAACATTTTCATGTCCTGTTTTACAACATCATGTTTAATCTGTTGTAAATCATTGCAGCTATTGCCTTTCTAATTATGCCTTTCTCCCTTCTGTAGTATCCTGCTTCTTTTTTTTTTTTAGGGTAAACCTTTCATTATTTCTTTTTCTGTTGCAAAATTCTTTTAGTATTTGCTTTTGTGGAAGTTATTTATCTCTCCTTCTATTCTAAAGGATAGCCTTGCTTGATAAATTATCTTAGATTACAGCTTTCTTTCATTCAGGACTTTGAATATGTCTTGTCACTGCCTTCTGCCACTTGTATTTGCGTAGGAACTGTGTTTACAAATAAATATATATAATTATATATATATGTAAAGAATACCTAGAAATGAAGTTAACAAATAAGGAGAAAACTTTTACATTAAAAAATAAAAAACATCTATGAAGGAAATTAAAATTGATCCAAAGAAATGAAAAGATCTCTTATGTTAATGATGTGAAACAATGTGGTTGAAACAACCATACTACACAAAGCAATCTACATTTCGTGTGATTCATGTCAAAACACCCGTGAGATTTTCCATTTAATAGAACAGATAATTTCAAAATTTATATGTATTCACAAAGACCATGTGTTGCGAAAATAATCTTGAAAATAGTGTATTAAATCTAATGGTGTAAATTTCTATGATGTCAAACAGCCCTACAAACTTTAGTAATTTAAACAACATGATACTGGCTCAAAAACAGACACCAATCAATAGAAGAGAGTAGAGCAACCAGATATAATCCCTCACACGTCTGATCAATTAACCCATGAAAAATGAAGCAAGTGTATAAAGAAAGTGTATAAAAGAAAAGACATTCTCCTCAATAAGTAGTGCTGGGGTGATTGAACATGTAAAAGATAGATTAGAATAGCTCCACAAATTGTATACAATCCATAAGCACAGAATATCTTTCTAATTATTTTGTTTACTTATATTTCTTGCCCCTGCAATTTATTGATCTATGTTTATTTATTTTATTTCAATTATCAAATGTATTCCTATTTTATTCTTTTTTGTATAAATATATACACAATTGTTTTCCTAATTTCCCTTTCTGACAATATGTTGTTACTATATAAAAATGTAACGGATATTTGTATATTGATTTTGTATTCTGCAAGTTTACTAAGTTTGTTCATTATTTCTAACAGTCACTGGAGGGGTATATGGACTTTTCCATCTATGTATAATTATGTCAACTGTAAAAATTTTACTGCTTTTTTGCAAGTTGGATACCTTTTATATTTTGTATTGACTAGTTGTTCTGGCTAGGACTTCTTGTAGTGTAATTTAGGACAAGTGAGAATGAGCTACTTTTTCTTATTACTGGACCAGAGGAAAACCTACCTGAATGTTTACATTGAACTTACTGATAGACATGGGTTTTTCATAAATTGTTTTTATTATGTTTAGTTACATTCTGTCTAAAGTGAATTTGTTAAGAATATTTTTATAAAAAATTAAGATCAGATCTGTCAATAATTTTCCTACATATTTTGAGATTTTTATTTTTGAATTCTCTGTGTTTTAAGGGATGGTATGACATATATTGATTTGCATACATTAAATAATATTTATGAATCAGGACTAAATGCAACTTAACTATAGTTTCTAATACTTATATTATGCATGATTTCATGTTGCTAATGTTGATTTAGAATGGAATATACACATACTGAAGGAAAAATTTACATTGTGGCTTGAGTTTATATTTATTTATTTAAAATTTTATCTCTCATTTTGAATTTGGCTTATCCTTAATGGAATTTATTTATAAATACAGAATATAACTTTTGGTAAAACTTGATTTACTACAGTTAACTGATACAAAATATAGCTATTGTTTAAAATAAGTGAACAAATCACTTGCCTCAAAATGTCATATTTTGCTAACAATGCCAACTGTTTCAGGTCTGAGAAACATAATGCTTCCTAGAATGCATAACGTGGTCTTTTCCACCCCAACCTACATATACTGTTATTTCTTTGTTTTTTGATTGTTTGTTTGTTTGCCCCTTAATGGCATCAATGCTTATAGAACCCAGGATCTTGTGCATAAGTGTATTTATCAACATCATTTTGGAAAACATAACAGAAGCCACAAGAGTATGGATTATAAAGATGACAAGAAAATTTATTCTTCTAAGGACTTAAAACCTCTGAGTGAAAGAATGGCAAAAATAAACATTTGTAAATATACAATAAGGTTGGCTCTTTTGTAATTTTAAAGTAGAATATTAAATTACAATTGTTTTAAATATAGCACTGAATTAGAATTTAAAACAAAAATTCCCCCCTTTGGGATTTCTTAAATTTGATTGATTATATTAATCTCATTTTATTTCAGAAATATTTACCATTTATTTATAAACATACCAGATAAACTGATATTTATTCTGCCCATGTTTTGAATATAGTGCTACTTATTGTAAAGTACACAGATAAATAACTACTTCCATTTCCAAATCAAATTATGTTTCACTTTAATTACAAATTATAATAAAATAGTTATACATTCTCTGAACAGGTTTTACACAAATTTCACTTTAAATTCCAAAACTTAAAATTTATCTTATATATTTTTGGCATTATTTATACTCTGTTCACAAATCAGGTATAAATTTCTGTATAAAAGAATGGAGATTTGTTTTATTTCACAGACACCAAAATTAAATTACTTAAAAAGATTTTGTGGGGATAATATTTGCAGGTAACACTATAAAAATAAGCATCCTATATATTTCAATTTAACTGGATGAATGAGAAGTAAACACTGGCTGAATGTTACACTTGAGTTTCTAGGAGACCAGGCATTTTGTGATGTCACAGCTTCTCAGGGTGAGAAACATTGTGACGGCCTAGCACTTTATCTGTGCAGGCCTGCCAAAGCAGCATTTGAAGCTGCAGTGCTCAAAATTATGCAGATTAGAAAAGTGGCTGTAGAAAAAGTTATTTGAAATGGCACATATTTCTTCAGAAATTCAAGATGTGTCTCGTAAAGATGGACCAACTGGTTCAGGAAACTCCGGTAGATCTCTATTGTGTGATCAAACATTCTCTGGGGACTTGGATTTGAGGTCTATGATTGAAGAAATTGCTTTTCAGACTTTGTCTGAAGAATCCTTGATAAAAAGACCATGTTACACACTTTGTGTCTCTGAACCAGATGAAGATAATGATTTTTGTTCTCTGACATTTCTAATAAAACACTCGAAAATGGCTGGGAGTGACCAATTTAAATCCATCTGGTGGGATGATAATGGAACTTCCATAGTGATTGATGAAGATGTCTTTAAGAAGGAAGTTTTGAAAAAAAATACCCTTTTTATAATATTTGAAACTGGAGGTATGAAAAGTTTACTTAGACTGCTTAACCTTTATGGGTTTAGTAAAGTGCAGCAGAATTTTCAAAGATCTGCCTGTCTAGCTGACTTTCTGGCAAAAGAAAAGAAGTCTCTGTTTTAAGCAACATATTCAGTAATTTTAGTTACCACGTGTTAACTTATATATAAAATTTTATTTTATATATCAATCTATGGTAATATAAATGTAAAGCTAGATTTTGAAAATTGTATAAAACTCCAAAGTTAAATCCTTTATTTTTTCTAAAAAAAGAGGACAGTGCCATAAGTATTCAAGATTATAAGAAACTTTGCTTGGAACTACGAATCTTAACAGAAATCTAAATAAATGTATTAAAGCTGCTTATGAAAATTGGCATTCACCATTACTGCAAATGCTAACTTCTTGAATTTGATGTTTAACTTTTAAAGTGTGTATTTTCCAAATAAGGAATATCAAAATATCGTCAGCTGTGCATAGTAAACATGAAATAAGAGGTTTTATACATTACACTTATTGTATTTTGGTTTAAAATATTACTAAAATATTTCTTCTTTGGTTTTAGCTGCAGTTCTATCAAAATCCAAATTTTAAATGAGGCTTTCTCCCACTTTTTGTGAGAATAAAAAGAAGGGTTGCGATTACAAATGCCTCTCTGGTATCTTCATTGGTTGAAGATTTCAAAAAGAATCACTTTAAAGGAGGGGGTAATGTGGATAATTATAATTCTGTTTTTGTGGCTGACACTAGTGGTGAAAGTGCATTTTTACATTCTGCAAATTTAAACATGCCTCTAATAAGAAAGCCCTCAACTAGCCACATAATTGGAGATACCACTACCCTGATCAGAGGTGATATTTCTCCTCCATCATCAATGTCATTTAGACCACCAGAACAAATTGCAGTGTATCAAAGTGCTCTTTTAAATTGGTTGGCCACTGTCCACGGGCACTCTCAAAGCAGCTACACTGAAGCAAATGGTCGTGTTGTGAACTTCATTACAACTACAACTTCTATTTCCAGGACAGCATCTTGTCTCCCATACAGAGCAATTATTTTGGACTGATGGTGGAACCTTCTAACTTTCCAAATAGATATCACAACATATCTGCCAATGAAGGTCGTTTTTCTAAACTTCAACTAGGGAGCAACGCACGGTTTCCCATGCCAGTGAGAGCTGATACATCAGCCACCTCTCTTTCAAGGCCAACTCATCAGCCATCTTCAGTTTATAAACGTCATTCTAATTACAACTTATCTGCCAGAGGACTACCATATTATGTAGAATAAAAAAGATTAAAATTGATGTTGGCAAATGTCGACAAATATCTGCAATTTTGTTATTTGAAAAATTAACATAGTTGTGTACCTTCATTTTATTTATTTTCTTTTTAAATAGAGTTAAGAGTTAAATGGGAGACAAAGATACCATTTAAAAAAAGATATTTGATTGATATGATCATTTGATGGAAAATAATGGGAGTAAATTTTAGTGCTTTCTTGTAAGAAAGAAGAGAAAATGGAAGAATTTGGAAAAACACTAAAACATGGAGAGAGGGAAAAGTACTAAATGGTTTCTAGTTCATCGTGGAAAGTATTAAAAGAGTTAAGTTAGGATAGGTTGCAACAGGAGATTAATGCAGGAACCAGCCCAGGGATCATTTCTATATTATGTCATCCCTGGAGTCATAAAGGTCACATGATGTAGTCTCAGATGGCACATTCAGCATGTGGTAGAATTTAAGAAGTAATTTTATCTATGGTCTTCTTTGTGCTGTTATCAAAGCATTCTAATTGGTGCTTTCATTTCCTGCCCTCAAGAGTCTACACTATATTTTCTAGTCAATAGTTTATGTTGCATTTATCTTCCAGCGAAAGAAAAGCTTACGTCTTCAGGGTGGCATTTAATATCTTTCTAAATCTAAGCACACAAGCTCAAATTAGTTTAGTCATTTCTTTATAAATCTGGCATCTGATTACCTTGGCATATCTTTAAGTTTCACTGTATCTGGAGATATATCCAGGCAAATGATTGTCAACTATTTCAGCTGCAAACTCACCACTTTTGCTCCAGCTCATCCTTGGACTTTGGGTGTCCTCCTTTTACCTACTTAGACTTTCCGAGTCTCAGCACAGAAACCACCTCTTCCAGATGTTTCCTGTCTATCCCCCTTTCCTTGTCTAACTTGGATACCAGCACAGTAAGCACAGCACATGCCACAGGATGCATTTTAATATTTAGTCAATGAGAAATACATGTTGACTTTAAGCAAAATCTACTTTCCAGAAACAACAAAACTTTCATGGTTTTCAAACTATTTCATTACGGTCTTTACTCTTCACCACAAACTAGCTCTTTTCATAGACCAAGGACTAGTCACTCAAGACAGTAAGTGGAGGTAGGTACAAGATACAGGTATTATTTTCTTCTTAATTCATGCCTCCAGAGGCCTAAAGCATTCCATTCTCATTTGCTGGATTTTTTCCTGTCTCTTCATCACCCACCCACCCCAAAATAGCTGATTCTCTTCCCCATATCAATAACTACACTGCCTTTAATTAACTTACTTCTTAGAATTAGAGCTTTCTCCAGAAGAGAAATTGTCATTGCAAACATTTAATATAGGTTTATACACACCACATAATTTGTGCCCCTTCTAACCTTCACAATGGAAGTATCTAAGTGGTACTAGCCCCTTGGTTATGGTGGTGGTATTCAGTAACCAAATTGCAATCTATAATGTGTGGACTAGAAGGAGGTGTGGGTGGTAGAATAAAAAATATGTCCGAATGCAAGAATACCAAATTTCTGCAGATATTATGAAATATAAAATATTCATGGAAGGCTTTGACAATTTCCCATTAATCTAAAATAATAGGTATAGCATTTTCAGAGTGTGAAATGCTCTGAAATGCTGGAAAATTTGTAGTCAATGTCAGGGAACCTAAGACTTCTGCTCACAATCTTGCAGCCAGTGTCATCTGATAAGACTGGAATGGCAAATATGAGTCCTTAATATGTGTCACCAATTGTGAAGAAATCCTTTTATAATCTGGAGAATGGGCAAATTGGCCAGGGTAAACTCTAGCAACATCCCACCAATATGACCTTTACCAAGAGAAGAAATGAGCCCACTTGCAGCAGGAGAACTCTGTCTGGAGAGCAGTGGTTGTTCCTACAACAGAAACATCAAGATTTTAAGTTTGTCAGCTCATCTCTGATGGTGGCTATGTTGTTGCTTACATTAGCAGTCTGGGGTTCACATGGGCTGGTTCAGCAGCAAGTTTCCAGCTCTCTTATCAGAGAATGGGTCTTACCGTGAACATCTTAACAAGGTTCTATACTGATAAGTCACAAGCTACAGTTTACTTTCAAAATTAAAAATCCTAAAGGAGAATATTGTTTGTTTGTCCATTTGTAGTTTTCTACCTGGGAGAAGCTAGACTGTTGACTAAAGTACAAAAGTTGGCTGTTGCATTGAAAACTATTCTCTGAGCTCTGCCCACTGAATTCTTCCCACTAAGTACTACAAATCTGTCTACCACTGTGTGTTTGTGTGAAGATGGATTGTTAGGCAGTAACTAAGTTTGTCTTATTTGAATCATCAGTGAATTATTCCCCTGCATCTGGCAGATTCTCTGTGAATTAAGAGATTTATTGAGCCACCAGATTTTCTTCAGATCAGGGAGAGGTAGATTATATTTCTCCCACAATACTAATTGTTAACTTTTCATTGAATCTCAAGCTGATGCTAGGGACAAGCCACTGAACCCTGGAATTGGACTGAGGCATATACATTCCCCATTCCCCAGAGCCCAGTGCAGGACTGTGTCACCTTTTTAATTTAAGCTTATGTCTAAGTATTTTTGCTTTAAATTCTCATTGTTGGCACAACTTATTTTGGCTTTGAACACCCGTTGACTAATTTATAGAGACTGAAACTCTGACTTATTCCCGTTCATCTAGAAATTGCAATAACCTTCCTTTCCTTGGACTACCTGTAATAGAGTGAGCATAGTCATCATTTTGAAAGCAGTCCTCAGTCCTAATAATGCAGAACCTTTACACTTCTTTGCCCAGGACTTGAGCAAGAATGTTTGTTGTGGATCTCAGGGATTATCCTCACATCCCCTAATGCAAACATGAGAAAACTTCACATCTTTATCCAAAATCAAGCTTTTGTCAGTATTGCATTCCCATTGCAAAACAGTTAACAATTGTAGGAGTTCTGAGATTTTACCATGCTGAAATTTTTAGCAACCTAGCATGTTCATTCCTACAGATGCTGTCGGGGAGATGAGACCACGGTTCAGAGACAGTGAACTTTATCACTCACAGCAAGAGCAGCCAGTTTTAAATTTGTATCCATTCCCTAATCTCAGATGAATACACACAGGGAAATTTTGATGCCTACAGAAGCAGTGGGCTGTTTACATGAAGAAAGTTTAATGCATGGTAAAACACTAATTTTATTTTTATCTTTATGTATAATTTATTAGAATCACTTATTTATTAGTATCTTTACCTAGGATAAGTATACCATGACTCAAGTTTACTTGCTACAAAAACAATCATGAGAAATGACATGGGAAAAAATGACCATTGAATTTTCATTTTTCCTTTTGCATTTATTGAGGTTTAATTGGCATAAAACATTGTGTAAGTTTTGGTGCACAGGATAGTGATTTGATTTACATGTATCATGAAATAACTATCATGGCAACTTTAGGGAGAATTCATTATTTCTTTTAGATACAATTTTAAAGAAATACAATTTGTCTTTTTGTTGTGATGTGAAAACTTAAGGTCTACACTCTTATCAACATTCATATAGAACATAAAGCAGTATTAATTATAATTTTCATGTTACTATGGGGCATCCCTAGAACACGTTTATTTTACGGCTGGAGATTTGGAGCTTTCAAGTGTATTAATCAAATTCTCATTTACCAACCCCTGCCTCTGTTAACTACAAATCTATTTTTTCTATAAGTATGTTTCTTTGTTTTTGAAGTGTACTTTAATCTATAACACTGTCTTAGTTTCTCTTACACAACATACTGTTTGTTATTTTTATTACATTTCCAACTGATCACCAGAATATATCTAGTATGGATATGTTGCTATTTAAAGATATTTCATTCTTATTGACTACTCCCCATACAGTAAATTTCTTGTCCCTGACTCATTTTATTTGCAACTGGAAATTTTTCTCTCTTCATTATCCTCAACATTTTCTTTTCCTCACCCCATTTCCCTCTTTCTTGTGAAAAACCTGTTTCTTTCTATATCTATATTTGCTTCTCAGTGTTGTTATGTCCATTTGTTTTAAATTCTAATTATAAGTAAAATCATTCAAGAATTGTCATTCAATTTCTGAGATATTTCACTTAGCCTATTACCTTCTTGGTCTACCCATTAGCTGCAAATGACAAGAACTTATTCTTTTTAGAGCTGAGTAATAACCCATTGTATTTTATGTGTGTGTGTGCATATATATATATATATTTATAAAATGCCTATATATAGTGTGTGTATATATATACATAAATATAGATAAATCTGTAATTAAGCTGTGTAGATATATATAGTATAAACACACATCTTCTTTATTCATCATCTATTGATGTGCAATTAATTTGCTTCTATATCCTGTCTATTGTGAATAATGCTGCAATGAATATATGGTTGAATATATCTTTTCTAATTAGTGTTTTTATTTTCTTGGAATAAGTATCCAGTTATGGAAATGTTGGATAATATTTCATTTTTAATTTTTAGATAAAGCTCCATGTTGTCTTCCACAGTGGCAGCACATATATACATTCACTCCAGCAGTGCATCAGGGTCGTTTTTCTTACATCCTCACCAATAGTTAAGTTTGTTTTCTTTTTGATAATAGTCGTTCTGACAGGAGTGACATAAAATCTCACTGTGTTATGGACTTGCATTTTTCTGATGTTTAGTGATGTTGATGGGGTTCATATGCTTGTTGGTTACATTTACCCCACTGTAAATTCATGTTTTGTAATGGGCTAAGTGACCATAATTGTCTGATTTCATTTTCAGGCTTTCTTTGTTTTTCATTATTCTGTTTGTTCTGTGCCACTACCATATTCTTTTCATTACTGTTTCTTGTATTATAGTTTAAAATCAGGGACAGTGATACATCCTCTTTGTTCTTTGTCAAAGTTGTTAGTGTTTTTAGTTTGTTTTCCTTTCTTTCTTATTTTTTTAGTGATTTCAACTCTTTTGTGTTTACATGTAAATCTTAGAATTATTTTTCGTAAGTGTCTGAAAATGCCCTTGCTAGTTTGATAGGCACTGATTTTAATTGATGTATTTTCTTGGCTTGTTCTGTCATTTAAACAATATTTTTTCCTAATCTATGAACACAGTATATCCTTTCATGTGTTTGCATTATCTTCAATTTCTTTTGTAAATACATTATAGTTTCCTGAGTACAGGTATTTTACCTCCTTGGTTGGATACATTTCTTGATTTTTTTTTTGTAATGCAACTGTAAATGAGACAGTTCCCCCAATTTCTCTATCTGTTAGCTTCTTGTTAGTGTGTAGAAATGCAAGATTTCTGTATGTTAATTTTACATTCTGAAATTTTAACAAATGCATTGATAAACCCCAGTAGTTTTGTGGTGTCTTCTTTAGGATTTCTGTTTAAAGTATTTCATCTACAAACAGATTCTTTTACTGCTTTTCTGAAATAGCTATATTGTATTTACTTTTATTTTGGAAAGCTATGTGTAGAATTTCCAATACTATACTGAATAACAGTGGTAAGAGTGAGCATTCTTGTCTTCTTCCTGCTCTTATTGGAGATGCTTTCAGTTTTTAATTAGTGAGTGTCATATTAACTGAGTTCTTGTCATATATGACCTTGACTGTGTTGAGGTATGTTTCCTCATGCCCACTTTGAGGAGAAATATAAGCATAAATAGATGCTGAATTTGTCAATATATTTTATGACTCTTTTGAGGTGACCATACAGTATTTATTTTTCAATTTGTTAGTTGGGTGTATCATATTGATTAATTTGTGGGTAATGTATCACTTTTGCATCCCTGGAATAAAAGAGACTTAAACATACTGTATAATCCTCTTAATCTATTGTTTGCTTTGCTAACATTTTAGTGATGATTTTTGCATCTATGCTTATCAGTAGTATTTAACCTGTACTTTTATTAGGTATTTGTTCCAGTTTTAGTAGTAGTGTGATACAGTAATTTGGGGTAGGAAGCCTTCCTTCCTCTGCAAATTTTTGGAATTCTCTGAGAAGCATAGGTGATAGCTCTTCTCCAAATGTTTGGAAGAAGTCACCTGAGAAGCTGTCTAGTCTTGGAATTTTGTTTCTTTGGAGATTCTGTATAATTACTTATTCAATTTCATTAGTGAAAATCTGTTAATATTTTCTATTTCTCATTCCATCCTGGAATTTTGGTCTTTCTAAAAAATTGTCCATTTCTTCAAGGGATTCCATTTTTATGTCATATAATTTGTTGTATCATCTTATGATGCTTTGTGTTACTTTGATATAAGCTGTAACTTCTCATTTATTTTGGATCTTTTTTATCTGTACTCTCTTTTTTGCTCATGAGTCTTGTTAAATTTTATCAGTTATATTTATCTTTCAAAAGCCATTATGTAGTTTGTTTAGATGTTTCTATTTTTAATCTTTATTTTATTTATTTATGTTTCTACCTTTCTGCTGTCTTTCCTTCTACTAACAAGTTCATTTATTATTTTGCTACATCGTTGTTTGTAAGATTATGTTATAAGAGAGAGATGTTTCTTATTTGTATAAGTGGGATTATTTTGCTATAAGCATCCCTATTAATACTGCTTTTGCTATACCACATGGACTTTGTTTTTGTTGTCATATTTCTTTATGTATTTTATCTTTGATTTATGCAGCAATCCATTTGTTGTTTTATATTGTATGATTTATCCTCCACATTTTATAATTTTTCTCAGGTTTTTCCTTTTAGTAAACTTCAGTTCTCATAGAAGCCGTATGTTTCTTCACAAAGCAAGGAGAAAAATAATAAAATTTATACAAAATTCTGAATGACCAAAATTTTCTAGTTATCTTTGAAAAATGAACAAAACTGTGTGTATTATCCTCCCTGACTTTAGAACTTACTACAAAGCTACAGTAATCAAAACATCAAAATATATCACTAAAGAGTCACATAGATCAATGGAACAAAATAAATAGTCCTAAAATAAACCCACACACATATGGTCAATTAGTCTACAATGAAGCATGCAAGAGTATACAATGAAAAAAGGCAGTCTCTTCAACAATTAATTCTGGGAAAAATGGACAGTACATGTAAAATGAAGATGTAAGAGCACTTTCTTCCATAGTATACAAAATAAGAGAGAAATTGATTAATTTCCTAAAGGTAAAACCTGAAAGTTTAAAATTTCTGACCAAGAACAGGAGCAGAACTGCCTTTGAGATAAATCATAGCAATATTTATTTTTGATCTATTTCCTAAGTAAAAAAAAAAGAGGAAAACTAACCATAACAGTTTTTAATTCTACTGAGGAAATAATAGGTGTATTATGTGATACAGGGATTCCACTTCTTGTATAAGTGTGAAGTGCAAAATCTTTTGCAGAGCAAAGGAAACATTCAGCAAGACTTATGACAATACACAGAATTGAAGGAAGAATTTCAGACAATGAAAACAACAAGGTGTTAATATCCATCTTGTATATATAGCACATTAGAGTAAATATTTAAAAACAAAGACCCTAGTTAAAAACAGGATCTTCATGGAAACTTTTCAAAAACAGACATGTGTATGATTTTCATGCACATAAAAAGAAACATAACGTTGCTATTCATTAGGAAAACATAAATAAAAACCAGAATGAAATATAATCTCACAGCAACCAAAATTGCTATTAAAAAAAGTCTTCAAATGACAAACATTAATAAGAATGTTGATAAAAGGGAACTCACGTACACTGTTGGTGGAAATATAAATTGATGCATCCACTATTATAAAAGAGTGGACTGTGTGAAGAAAACTAGAAATAGAAGCATTATATTTTACAGCAATTCCATTTTTTGATATAATTCCGAATAAAATGAAAACATAAACATTAAAGGATATATTACCCCAAATGTTCTTAACATTATCATTTATAATAGCCAAGGAGAGAAGCACAACTCAACTGCCCATCAACAGATGATTGGCTGAAGTAGATGTGAGATATAGATAACATAATAAATACTTAGCAATTGTCATATCAAAAAATAAAATTCTGCTATTTGAAACAATGTGACTGGACCCAGAATGTGTTGCACATAGGAAAATAAGTCATACAGAGAAAAACTCTCTACATTACCACTTACATGAGGAAACTAAAGATATAAGAGAAATAATCATAAAAAAAACAGAAACAGAATCACATATATATGTGTAGTGTACCAATTAGTGGTTTCCATTGGGGACAGGGAAGAAGGATCAGGAAGACAGAAATATGCAAGCTACTAGTTATATATTAGTGAAGCAACAGGGCTATATTTACCGCACAGAGAAATATTTTAATAATTTAAAAGATTTTAAAGAGACTATAGGCATATATTATACTAAAATGTGCATGCATGTGGGAAAAACATTGAAGAAAAGAACCCAGGAAAAACAAAATATTTTGTAGTACTCTGATATAAAGGGAAGTGATTTATTCACTTTCTTTACTGTTTTATAATGTCCTTATTAGAATTTAAGCTTTTAAATGAAAAATTACAGACTTTGAATAAAGTGACATAAGTTTAAACTATTTCTGTCTCTTTCTTTAAATCTACAGTCAGTGAAATGATCACATCTCAACAAAAATTACTACAACACAAAACAATACTCCAGAACATATATGTACATCTGAAGTTTGGTGGGCTAAAACACATAAATTAGGCTGAAATGAGGGAAGAGCAGAGTTGGTGACTGCCACCAAGGTCCACTTACTATGGTATCTGAGCCCACAGTTTCAGAGTAACATGTAGAAACAGGGTCTCAGTGGTTCACACAGATTCAGCCTCCAACTGCACCAGTATTCATGGTCAAAGTTAACTTGGAGGGAGCCGCAATGCAGACAGAATTTCCATCCTTTAGACACTCAGACATTCATGATACTCTCCTTAATCCCCATTCACAGTGGTAGAGACAATGTACCTTGCAACATTGGACATGGCAAAGGCAATTGCCTGATTCCAACTACCCACCTGTTTTACACCATTCCTCAATGTGTGCACTGAATCTTAAGGGATATAAGATAAAAGGAAGGGTTCACAGGCCCAGTGACAACAGTGGCATTAACTACCAGAGTTTTCTAAGAAGTGATAATGTAAGCAATCTTTTATCCAGATAATTGCGACTTGAATGTGCCATTTTGAAATATTATCAGAGGTAGCTCAGGTAAGTAAAACCAAAAATTGTGTAATATTACAAACTACCAAAAACAAAAGCAAGGACTCCAAATTCCAATCTGATTTTGCTGTCAGCAGAGCAATAATTCACCAGGATCATGACCAATCACAGTAACATTATAGGGCATGCACACACACAGATACAAACACACAGACACCGACACAGACACAGACACACTCGCACAGGCACATACACACACACACGCTCACGCACACACCGAATGTCAACCCTGCAGGGAACAAACTTAAAGTCATGGAATATTGACATATAACTAATACAGAATCCAAAGGGCTGTCATAAAGAAACTCAATATAAAAAACAAAACTCAGAAAGCAGTTTAGTGAGATCAGGAATAAAATAAATCTTGATAAGGTATACATTACCTAAGAGACTGAATCTATAAAACAAATAAACATTATTGGAAGACCAGATGAACTTAATAAATGAGATGAACAATGCAACAGAAAGCACTGTAAGAAGACTGTCTTTGTGGAAGAGAGATTAGCAAACTCACCAATACAATACCAGGAATGATAGGAGAGGGCAAAGATACAAGATAATAAAAAGTGAGGAAATTCTACAATAGCCATCAGACTTCTTCAGGAAGTGCACATTAGAGTGAAATTCTGGAGGGAGAAGAAAGTTAGAAGGCAGCTGATGGTTTATTTAAAGAAGTAATAGTTGATTACTTCCCGAACCTGGGTAAGGAACTGATATACAAGTCCGTGAGCCAACAAAACACCAACAACTTTAAGACAAAGACACCTCCTTCAAGATACGTCATATGACAATTGGCAAGTCAATGACAGAGTAAAATTTAAAAGGCAGCCAAAAAAGTTATGATAATCTACAAAGAAGCCCCCATTAGGCTATCAGCATATTGCTGAGAAGAAAACAGATGCCAAGGGTAATTAAAATGACATTTTCAAACTACTGAAATAAGAAATCTCTCACCCAAGAATACTCTACTTTACACAGTTATCACTTAGATATAAAGTGAAAATAAAGACTTTACCAGAAAAACTAACCTGAGTGAGATGTAAAAAACAAAACCGAGGCACCTTAAAAGAGGTGCAGAAAAGAGGTATTCTAAGAAAAATAAAATGGCAAATATACGCAAAACATTGAGCAAAATACTAAGCAGAGACCACCAGGAATTTGAAACTGTTTATTTGGGTATGTTTTTAAATGCTACTCTTCTATATGAATTAAAGAGAGAAATATAGGAAATCAGTTGCAATAAATATAGATACATCTATCTGGTAACATGTTCACAAAAGAAATAGAAATAATTTGAGTCAGTAATAATAAAAGGAAAAGAGTAAAAAAAAACAAAATTAAAGGAAGTTGCTATCAGCAGAGAAAGGTCTAAATTATACAAGCGATGTTTTATTTTTAATTAAAGTAGATTTGATGAACTATAATATGTAGATTCAGATGTACAACATAGTGATTCCAACCACTTTGTTGATTATATTTCATTATAATTTATTACAATAATTGTAACATACAATGATTATAAGTTATTGTGTGTAATTCCCTGATCTATACAGATCATCTTTGTTGCTTATCTCCTTTACGTATACTAATTTTTGTCTGTCAGTGTCCTACCATTTAATTGTCTATCCCTTCCACTTTGGTAAACACAAATTTATTCCCATATTTTTCAGTCTGCTTCAGTCTTGCCTATCTAAACTCTATATCTCTCTACCATGTGTCTATCAATCAATCAATCAATCAATCTATCTATCAATCAATCCATCTATCTATCTATCTATCTATCATCTATCTATGTATCTATATATCTATCTATTTGTCTGTCTGTCTACCTATCTATCATGTATCTATGTATCTTTCCTTCTATGTATCTATTTATCACTCATCTATCAATAGATAGCTATAGATAGATGTACACAGATATTTGTTATTCTTTAGATTCCACTTATAGATTATATTATATATTTTTGTATTTGTCTAAGTTACTTCACTAAGAACAATATTTACTAGGTCCATTCATGATGCTGAAATAGCAATGTGTTATACTTTTTCATGGCTGAGAAATATTCCATTGCATATTTATAGAAACATCATATCTTCGTAAGTCCGTAGTCTACTGTGGACTCTTGGAATGCTTCCCTGTCTTGCATATTATAAACAGTGCTGTTGTGAACATTGGTTCTTCTCAATTTAGGGTTTTTTCCCCAGATTTTTCCTAGGAGAGTTATTACTGCTTCATTTGGTAATTCTGTTTTAGGATTTAAACAAATCTGAATACTCTTTTCCATAGAAGTTGTACCAATTTACATTCCTACCAAGAGTATACAAGAGATTTGTTTCCTCAACATCATCTCCAATACTTTCTATTTGTAGAACTTTTGATAATAGCCATGTGGCCAGTGTGAAGTGATACCTCATTGTGGTTTTGAACTGAAATTAACTAAAAATTAGTAATGATCATTTTTATCACTTGCATGTTACTCATCTGCATATTTCCATTGGAAAAATATTAACTCAGATACTCTGCTCATTTTTTGATTGGGTTTTTGTTTTTCATGTTGAGTTGTGTAACCTAAATCCATGTTACATCTATTAACCTACATCTATTAACCCCTGGTCACTTGCATTGTTTGCAAATATGTTTTTCAATTACACAGGCAGTGTTTTCATTTCATTCAAAGTGTCGTTAGCTGTGCAGAAGTTTTCAAGTTTATTTAGGTCCCACTTGCTTATTTTTGCTTTTATTTCTTTTACCTTAGGAGACTGATATAATAAAATATTCCTATGATATATATCCAATAGGGTATCACTATATCCCTTTCTAGCAGTGTTATAGTATCATGTCTTACATTTAGGTCCTTAATACACTTGGAGTTTATTTTTGTATATGATGTCAGGGAATGCTCTCATTTCACTGTTTTACATGTAGATATCCAGCTTTCTCAACAACATCCATTGACGAGACTGTCTTTTCTCCATTGTGTACTCTTGCCTTTTTTTATCATTGATTCATTACTCATAGGTGTGTGGAATTATTTCTAGGCTGTCTATCTGATTTTATTGATTATATCTCTGTGCAAATGCCATGCTGTATTTATCACTGTAGCTTTGTTGTATAGTAAGGAATCTGGGAATTTTATACCTCCAGATTTGTTGTTTTTTCTCAAGATCATTTGGACAATTTTTAATGGTTTCATGTAAAACTTAGAGTTATTTATTTTCTGGTACTGTGGGAAATACTACATCTTTGTAACAGGAATTTCACTAAAAATGTAGTTTTCTATGTGTAGTACGGCAATGTTAACAATGTTAACACCTTCAATCCAAGAGCACAAGACATCTTTCTAATTTTTTGAATCATTTTTAATTTCTTTGTCAATGTTTTTTAATTTTCAGTGTGTAGATCTTTCATATATATGGTTACATTTATTCCAAGGTATTCGGGGGAAGGGATTTTAAATAATATTGTTTTCAACGTCCATTTTAGGGTATCTCATGATTAATGTGTAGAAATGCAAGAGACTACTTTACATTAATCTTGCACCCTGCTCCCTTGTTGAAATTATTTATTGTTCATATTAATCTGTGTGGAGCCCTTAGGACTCTATGTAGATTGTTATGTCATCAGTACTGGTGACAATTTTGCCTTTTTCTCTCCATTTTGCATTTCTTTTACTTCTTTTTCTTTCCTTTTCCTTTCTTCTTTTACTATGGAACAGAAGTTCTGAGAGTAGGAATCCTTGTCATGTTCCCGAATTTACCCAGAAATCTTTCTGCTTTTCCCCAAAGTATTATAAATTTTTATAAATGTCCTTTAGTATGTTGAGAGATGTTCCCATTGTATTCTCTTTCATGAGAGTTCTGATCATTAATGTATGTTGAATTTTGTGTAATGCTTTTTCTGTGTGTATTGATATGGTCTTGTTAATTTAGTCCTTCCATTATTAAAAATGTGTCTTGCTGATTGACTTGTGTATGTTGAGCCATCCCTGTGACTCTGGAAGGAATCAAATTGATCATTGTGTATAATCCTTTCTATGAATTGCTGGATTAATTTGTTGATGTATTTTGGATTTTTAATGTATATTCATCAAGGATATTGGCTTTACATTTTCTTTTGTTTTTTTTGGTAGTGTCTTTGACAGGTTATGTTATCATGGTATTGGTGGCCTCATAGAATAACTTTGGGAATGTTCCTTCTTCCTACATTTTTTGAAATAGATGAGAGGAAAGAGTTTTTAGTGAAGACATCCAGGCATTTTGTTCAAGTGGTGTTTTTAACATTATAGATTATATTTAACTTATACTGATTGCTCTTTTCAAGTTTTCAGTTTGCTCTTTATTCAGTGTTGACAGGCTGTACATTTCAAGAAATTTGTCCATTTATTTAAGGTCGTCCAGTTTTTGTCACATAACTGCTCAGAGTGCTTTCAAAATCTTTGTTTGCATTTCTGTGCTATCAGATATTATTTCTTCTGTTTCATTTCTTATTTTGCATGGTTCCACTCCGTATTTCTTGATAAGCCTGGCTAAATGATTATCAATTTGTTAATATTTTTAAGAAACAAAAGCTGTTGATTTTATGAATTTTAATTTATATGTTAATTTTTATTTTATTTATTCTCAACCTAATCATTAAAGATTTCTCATTCTACTCACTTTGGGTTTTGTTTGTTCATATGTCTAGTTATTTTTGGTGGCATGTTTGTCCTTTGTGTGAGGGTTTCCTTTTTCCTAGTAGAAGGCCAGAATTGTTCTAAACTTCCCTCTTAGATTTGCATTTGCTGCATCCCATACATTTTTTGAAGCTGTGTTTTCATTGTAATTTGTCTCCAGGTATGATTTTATTACTTCTTTGATTTAATCATTGACCTTATTTTATGTTATATTTTAAAGGATGTGGTTTAATCTCATGTTTGTGCTTTTCCTGTTCTTCTTTCTACAGTTGATGCATAGTTTCATAATATTGTGTATTGAAAAATACATGCTGTAATATATATTTGCTTAAAATTCCTAAGGCTCATTTCATGACATAATATGTGGTTAATTCCTAAGATAACATCCTGTGCACACTTGAGAAATTATGTGTTCCCCTTTTCTGATGCAGTGTACAATATCTCAGGTTCAAATGATATAATTTGCCAATAAGACCTCTGTTTCCTTACAGATACTCTATCTGGATGATATGTCTATCAGAATAGTGAGGTGTTAAACTCATCTACTATTATTATTTTATAATGAATTAATTCCTTCATGTCTACTAATATATCTTTTTATACTTAGGATCTACATTGTTGGGTTCATATATAATTCAATGAGTGTAAAGCTCTATTTTTATATTGATCTCTTCTTCTGTATATAATCTCATATTTATCTTTCATTGTGGCCCTTATTTTAAAACGTATTTTCTATGAGTTGAGCATTGCAATCTGCACTTTCTTGTCATTTCCATGGAATATCTTTTCCATCTTTTTACTGGTTGCTTTTATTTTCCACCATAAAGTGAGACTTTTTGTGGGGGAATGCAAGATGGTGGAGCCAAAGGATCCTCATAGCTAACCCTTTCCCACAAATGCACCAAGACTCATTCAGAGACCCACTCGGCTAACCAGGGAACCTGCAAGACTCTGATACAACATTGTCCTCTTCAAAAGATAAAGATGCAAAAAATATGGTAGGAGAAAATGAAGAAAGAAAGAAGAAAAGGCAAAACAGATTGGGACAAGTCCCACAGTGAGGGAGCAGCAAAGAAGGACTGGCGCTCATTCACTGGGTCTCCCCTCTCCAACTGATAGGTCGGTATGATGGAGGGGGAGCCTCCAAGGATTAGACCTCTACAGACTATAAGTTGACTGACAGTACTAAGTTAAACAGGCACAGAGAATCTTTGTGACACCCACCCCAATATGAATCTAGGCAGCTGGTGGCAGGGCCATGCTGCCCAAGCTGGGTGGAAAATGGGGATGGCTGTTCTGGGGCACCCTGGGTGAATGGACGGGACTGTGTGCCATTCCTGTGGGTGCACAGGGCAGGACATCTTGGGCCCTCCATTTAGCAAAAGGGAAGACGTTCCCTGGGAGGGGAAGGGTACATTCCCCATCTCTGAAAATCCATAAAAGTTTCTAGGACAAGAGAGCTTGGGCTCAGACACAGCCACCATGCTCTCTGGTGTTTTGTACACAGGCAGCAGCGAGAGCAAAACCTGCATTCACTCCTAAGGACTTAGACTCAAGTGCCAATGGGGACTTGTCTACAGCCTGAGGCAGATAAGATCATTCCGTCCTATTTCCTCAGAGAACTTGCTCCACCAGGACAAACAAGGAGATGGGTTTTGGCCCAGATCAGTGACAGGGCATAGTGCAGTATAGAGACCGGCACCCTCAGGGTGCTATTGGCCCCCCACCTTTTGGGATGGAACGCAGCCCCTGACCATGTGGCTGGGAGATGGTGTGATGTCCAATCCTGCCTTGTCATTCTGAAACATCTGACTGAGGCATTAGTCAGGTCAGTGACAAGCCAGTACTTAATAAAGAGAGCTTCACTGGAACAAGTGTTGGGAGAAGGAGTGATCTGCTTGCTGACAGGCCCTGGGAGCAGCACAGATAAGGGCTCCAATGGAGGGCCTCTGGAAAAAGCAAGCTGAGCTTCCAAAACAGGATGAATTCAGAAAGACTTCACTTTAAAATTACACAGTCTCCAGGAGGACACTGACCACCCCCTAGGCTTAATCTGATTTTACCTTTTCCATTTTCTATTACTCTCTTAATTTTTACTTCTTAAGCAAATATTTATACCCCCATTTAAATCCCATTTCAATTTTTAAAAATATTTTTATTATTATTATTTTTCTAAATTCTGCTTCAACTTGCTCTTCTATTATGTATTATAGAATGTCTTCAAACATTTATTTCCCCTTCTTTAAAATTCTTTGTCTCCCTCACTCTTTTTTCTCTTTTTTAGTTGTATTAATAATTAGGCATTAGGTAGATAAACTCATTTAGTACCACAGTAGGTAACTGATACTCCATAAATCACAGTCCCAGAGAGGTAGGAACAAGATGAAAAAGCAGAGAAACCATTCCCAATAAAAAGAACAGGAGAAATCCCCTGAAAGAATGATCAGAGAAATAGATATCGATAGCCTTCTAGATCAAGATTTCAAAAGAGGATTGATCAAATTACTGAAGGAAATAAAAGATAGTGTTTAGAGATATAAAATATGATGAAAATGAAATGGAAGCTATAAAGAAGATCCGAGTAGAATAGGTTAAACCGTTGAATGAGATGAGAAATGATCTAAAGGTGTCACAAACCTGGCTACGTAACGCAGAGGAATGAATTAGTGACCTAGAAGACAGGACAATAGAAAGCACCCAATCAGAAGAGTTACAAGAGAAACAACAAGAGACAAAAGAAAAAAGCATAAGAGACATATGAGATAACAGAAAGCATTCCAAATTTTGCAGGATAGAATTCCCAGAAGGGGAGGAATGATCAAAGGTGATTGCAAAGGTTTTTGTAGAAATCATGACTGAGAACTTCCCAAACTTAAAGAAGGAATCAGATATCCAATACAGGAAGCTCAGAGTGTCCCAAACAGGAAGAACTCAAATAAACCCACACCTAGACATAATTAAGACGACCAGAGTCAAGGATAAAGAAATGATCCTAAAGGCAGTAAGAGATTAGCAAATAGTGAGTTACAAGGGAATTACAATAGGCTCACAGCTGATTTCAGAACACAAATACTAAAGGCCAGAAGGGAGTGGAAAGATATATTCAAAGTCCTGAATGAAAAAATGATATAAACTAGGATACTTTAACCAGCTAGGCTATCCTGTATGGTAGAAGGGTACATAAAGAATTTCACAGACAAAAAAATCTACAAGAGTCTAGCAACACTAGACCCATGCTAAAAGTAATATTGAAAGATCTACTCTAAAAAGTAAAGCAGCAGGATGCTACAAATATGTGAAACTCATAGCTGGAAAGGTGAAAACTCATGAACTACAATTAAAATAAACACAAAATTTTAAACAACACATACAAATCATTGAGAGTGAGAAAGGTAGGCAGGAAAATAGAGAAAAAATTTTTTTGGTCTTTCCTTTTAAAATATTTTGTTCTCAGTAGGATGGTATTGAGATCATATTATTATCAGTTTAATAAAATCAGTTATAGTAATGGTCTAATAGACTTATATAAAAGGGTAAAAACAAGGCAAAAATTTATTCCTGGAGTCACTGAAACTAAATAAATTTCATGATAATAAAAAGGAAAATGACCAAACCAAAATAGGAAGATGAAACGAACAAAGTGGAAATACAAAATCAGCAGCAAAGATAAGGTCAAAATGGCAATAAACACAAACATATCATCGATTATTTTAAAAGTTAATGGACTAAATGCTCCTGTCAAATCATTGAGTGATAGGCTGGATAATAAAACAAGAATCTTCAATATGCTGAATACAAGAGACCCACTTCAGAGAGAAGGAAACACATAGATTGAGAGTGACAGGATGGAAATGGTTATTCCATACAAATGGAAAAGCCAGAAAAGCAGGTGTTGCAGTACTGACTTCAGAGAAAATAGTCTTTAAAGCAAAGGCCATAAAGAATGATAAAGAAGGACATTTTATAATGATTGAAGTAGTGATACAAGATGAGGATAGCACACTCATTAATACATATGCACCAAAGAGAGGACTACCAAAGTACATAAAATAATTACTAACAGATATAAGGGGGATAGTGATGGGGAACTAATAATTGTTGGAGATTTCAACACTGCATTTAAATCACTGGACTTATCATCGATACAGAAAATAAATTAGGCAATAGAGAATTTAAATAATACAATAGAAATATTACACTTGGTGGATATATTCACAGCATTGCACCCCCCACAAAATAGGATATATATTCCTTTCAAGTGCACATGGGACATTTTCCAGGATTCATGATATACTTGGGTACAAAAGAAACCTCAGCAATTTTAAGAAGACAGAAATTACCTCAAGCATATTTACTGACCACAATGCCATGAAGCTAGAAATCAACAACAGAGAAACAAAGGAGAACAAAAGGAAAACATGGAGATTAAACAAAATGTTATAAAAAAACAAATGGGTCAAAGAAGAAATCAAACCTGAAATGAAAAAGTACTTTGAGACAAAAGAATATTAAAGAAAAACCACACTAAACTTATGGGACACAGCAAAAGCAGTATTGAGAAGGGAGTTAATAGTGATACAGGCCTTCCTTAAATAAGAAGAAAAGTCACAAATAAACAATTTAACCCATCAGGAGAATGAACTAGAAAAAGAAGGACAAAAAACCCCAAAAGGCGTCAGAAGGAAGGAAATCATAAATATTGGGGAGGAAATGGATAAAATAGAGCTTAAAAAGACCATAGGAAAAATTCAACCAATCCAAAGGCTGGTTTTTCAAAAAAGCAAGTAAAATCGACAAACCTCTGGCAAAACTCAAAAAGAAGAATACAGAGACAGCACAAATTAGCAAAATAACATAGGAGAATTGAGAAATTACAACTAATAAAATAGTAATACAGAATATCATATGACAATATTATGAAATTTATGTGGAAACAAACTGGATAACCTAGAGTAGATGGACAAGTTTCTGGAAACATACTGTCCACCAAGACTGAATTAAGAAGAAACTGACCCCTTGAACAAACAGAGCATGAGAAATGAAATCAAAATAGCAATATAAAACCTCCCTACAAATAACAGTCTAGGACCGGACGGCTTCACTGTGGATTTCTACCAAACATGCAGAGAAGAACTCATACCAGTCCTTCTCAAACTCTTCCAGAAGATTGAAAAGGGAGGAATACTCCCAAAGTCATTCTTTGGATCCACAATCACCCTGATACCACAACCAGGAAAAGACACTACCAAACAAGAGAATTAGAAGCCAATATCACTGATGAACACAGATGCCAAAATTCTCACCTAAATATTAGCAAATAGAATCCAACAACACAGAAAAAAGATTATACATCATGACCAAGTGGGGATCATGCCAGGGACAAAGGGGTAGTTCAACATATGCAAATCAATCAATGTAATGCAGCACATCAACAAGAGAAAGGAACAAAACCCCATGATCATCTCAAAAGTTGCAGGAAAAGCATTTGATAAAATTCAACACACACTTACAATAGATAGTCTCACCAAAGTGGGAATAGAGGCAACATATCTCAGCATCATGAATGCTATAGATTACAAACCTACAGCCAGCATAGTACTCAATGGTGAGAAAGTTAAAATCTTCCCAATAAAATCTGGGACAAGGCAAGGATGCACACTATCACCACTCCTACTCAACATAGACTTGGAAGTCCTAGCCACAGCAATCAAACAAGAGAGAGAAGTAAAAGGAATGCAAATTGGAAAGGAAGAGGTAAAAATCTCATGATATGCAGATAATGTTACTATATATAGAAAACCCTACAAGATCCAGACAAACACTCCCACAGCTGATCAAAGAATTCATCAATGCAGCAGGTTACAAGATTAAGGTTCAAAAATCAGTGGCATTTTTTACACTAAAGATTCAGATAATACTATAGAGCTTAAGTCAACATGACAGCACTGTATTGGTAGGAAAAGATACATATATTCCAATGGAACAGAATAGAGAGCCCAGAAATGAACCCACAAACTTTTGTTCAATTAATCTTCAACAAAGGAGGCAAGGAAATACAATGGAATAGAGACAGGCCCTTCAGGATCTGGTGTTGGGAAAACTGGACAGCAGCATGTAAATCAAAGAAGCTAGAACACTCCCAATGAAGCTAGAACACCATACACAAAAATAAACTCAGAATGGATCAAAGACTTATACATAAGAGAAGATACAATAAACCTCCTAGAGGAAAATATAGGCAAAACAGTATCTGACATATGTCTCGTAAATTTTCTCGTAGAAAAAATAAAAGCAAGAATAAACAAATGAGACCTAATGAAACTTAAAGCTTCTGCACAGTAAAGAAACCGGAACTAAAACAAAAAGACAACCTACGGAATGGGAAAAAATTTGAATATCAAACCGACGAAGGCTTGATCTCCAGAGTATATAAGCAGCTCATCCAACTGAATAAGAAAAAATAAGCTACACAATGCAAAAATGGGCAGAAGACCTAAACAAGCAATTCTCCAAGGAAGACATACAAATGATCAAAAGGCACATCAGAAAGTACTCAATATCACTGATTATCAGAGAAATGCAAATCAAAACTGCAATGAGGTATCAACTCACACCAGACAGAAAGGCCATCATCCAAAAATCCACAAATGACAAATGCTGGAGAGGCTGTGGAGAAAAGGGAACCGTCCTTCACTGCTGGGGGCAATGCAGTTTGGTGCAGCCACTGTGGAAAACAGGATGGAGATTCCTCAAAAGTCTTGGAATAGACGTACCATATGACCGAGGAATCCCGGTCCTGACCATAAATCATGAAGGAACCCTACTTTAGGATGACACCTGCACCCCAATTTTCATAGCCAGCACTATTTACAATAGCCAAGATATGGAAACAGCCTAAATGGCCATCGAAAGTTAACTGGATAAAGAAGAGTTCATATATTTTTACAATGGAGTACTGGTCAGCCATATAAACCAACAACATAATGCCATTTTCAGCAACATGGATGCTCCTGAAGAAAATCAGTCTAAGTGAAGTAAGCCAGAAAGAGAAAGAAAAATGCCATATGAGATTGCTCATATATTGAATCCAAAACAAAACAAAACAAAACAAGAAAACTCAAATACAAAACAGAAATAGACACACAGACATAGAATAAAATGTTTTGGTGGCCAAGGTGGCGGGGGGTGGGAATAGATAGACTGGGAGTTCTATGTTGTAGAATAGATAAACAGGATTGAATTATATAGCACAGGGAAATATATAAAAGATCTTACGGCCACCCACAGAGGAAAAAATGGGACAATAAATTTATATATGTTCATTGCAACTGCAAAATTGTGCTGTACGCTGGAATTGGAGACAACTTTGTAAAATGACTGTAAATCAATAAAAAAACTTAAAAACAGAAAAAAACATGATCCTAAATATTACAGGTGTAAATATAAAATAGAGAGAAAAATAAAACTATGCAAAAGAGCAGTAAAATCAAAGATTTTTTATTTTTTTTAAGATAAGCAAAATCAAAAAACCTCTAGCCAGGTACATCATGAAGAAAAGAGAGATGCTCCAAAGAAATAAAGGAATAAATAAAAGAAAAGAAATAACAACTATTCCCACAGGTATACAAAAAAGGGATAATTTGTCAACACTTACATGCCAATAAACTGGACAACTTAGAAGAAATAGACAAGTGTCTAGAAAGAGACAGAGATAAGGAGAAACAAGTAATTTGAACAAACTGTTTACTAGAAGAAAGATAGAATCTGCATTTTAAAAAATCGTTAAATAGAAGTGCAGATTTAAGAAACTCCCATGGAGAACTGTACAAAAATACAAAGCAGAACTTATACTCTTCAAACTATTCAAAAATATTGAAGATGTGGGAAACTACAAAATTCTATGTAACTTTCATCACCCTGATAGCAAAGTCAGCAAACAAAGTAGAGGCAAAGGGAACTTCAAGCCAGTAAATTTGATAGATTTAGAAGCAAAAATTCTACAAAATATTATTAGCAAACTATATTCAGCAATACCTAAAATGAATCATACACCATGGTCAACTTGGATTCATTGCAGGGTCACAAGAGATTTTCAACATACACAAATCAATCTGTTTGATACATCACATTAACAAAAGGAAAAGAGAAAATGACGTGGTCATCCCAATAAATCCATAAAAAGTATTTCACAAAATTCAACATTTGTTCATTAAAACAGTAATAACAGCAACAACAACAAAAACAGCAACAACAGAAACCTCTTACATGAGTAGGATTCAGGAAATATATCTCAACATAACTAAAGTCATTAATTACAATCCCACAGACAACATAATATGCCAGAATGAAAAACTGAAAGCCAAACTGAGGAATAAGACAAGGTTGCCCAATCTCACCAATTCTATTAAACACAGTATGGGAAGTCCTAGCAACAGCAGTCAGACAAGAAAAAAATTTATTCAAGTTGGAATGAATGAAGTAAAACTGTTATTATTTTAGATGACATGATAATCTATATAGAGATCCCTAAAGATTCTCCAAACCAAAACAACTAAATCTAATAAAGAGATTTAGCAAAGTTGCATGATTCATGATTAATATACAAAAACTGTCACATTTCTTTACACTAACAATGAAATATTCCAATTTTAAAAAATCCTATGAAATCAGATCATAAAATGAAAACTCTATGGAAAATCCAAGATAATAAAATCTATAGGGCACTGATAAAAAATTTGAAGATGATGCAAAGAAATGGAAAGAAATCTCAAAGTCTTAGATTAGAGGAATTAATAATGTTAACATATACACACTACAATATGTCTACAGATATAATGTGATTCAGATCGAACTACATGATATTTTCCACAGAAGTAAAAACAGTCCTATGAATTGTATGGAACTGCAAAAGAAACAGAACTGCCAAGGAAAGAATGAGGAAAAAGAACAAATTTGGAGGCATAACCCATAACCCTCCCAGATCTCAGACTATATTACAAAAATACAGTAATCAAAACAGCACAATACTGGATAACAAACAAACATCTATATCAATGGAACAGAACACAGAGGCAGAAATATAACATCACACCTATGGTCAACTAAACTATGACAAAGGAAACAAAAATAAACAATGCCTTAAAGACAGTCTTCAGCAAGTGATGTTGAGAAAGCTAGACAGCTACATGTAAATCAAAGAAATAAGAACACTCCATCACACTGTATAAAGATAAACTCAAAATGTTTTAAATATATGAATCTAATACATAACAGAATAAAACTCCTGGAAACTAACATAGGCAAAACAAGACAAAAATCGTAGCAAAATTTTCTCATGTCACAATCCCAAGCTGAAAACAATAAAGGCAAACTAAACAAATAGGTCCTAATTAAACTTAAAAGCTTCTACACAGCAAAATAAATAGAATGAAAGTTGAAGTTCCAAATGGCAGAAAACATTAGGAAACACTGCAATCAAAAATTGGCTAATTTCTAAAATACTCAAATCGTTCATTCAACTCCATTTCAAAAATCTACAAACATCTCAGCCAGAAAATGAGCAGAAGACAATTCCCTAAAAAAGACACACAGATGACAAACAAGAACATATAAATGTGCACACATTGCTAATCATTATACAAAGGCAAGACAAAAATAAAATAATGTTATACATCACTCTAGTGAGAAGGGCTGTCATTCAAATATCTACAAATAATAAAGACTGGGGAGGTTGTGGAGAAAAGGGACTCTCCAATGCTGCTGGTGGGAATGAAAATTTGTGCAACCACTTTGGAAACAGTATGGAAGTTCCTTTAAATAATAAAAATAGACCTATCCTATGACCCAGCAATCTCACTCCTGGACATAAAATATAAACCTGAAAACAAAGAATCCTAGGGTAAAACATAAGAAGTACACTTGACTTAATTTGATTCTTTATATGTCTCCTCTGGCAAGGGAAGCAGAAGCAAAACTAACAAAATATGATTAGATCACTCTAAACAGATTTACACTGAAGAAGAAATGATCAATGAAATGAAAAGTCAACCAACACAATGGGAGAATATATTTTCAAGTGATATTTTCCAATCAAGTGTTAATATCCAAAATATATGGCAAACTCTTACCCCAAACAAAAACGAACAGACCAAAGAATCCAAATAAAAGAAAATGTCCATAAGGAACTGAATAGATAGATCTGAATCAATTATCTGTAGAAAACATACAGTTGGCTAAATGACACATGAAAATATGTTCAGAGTTATAAATTATTAGGAAAGTCATAAACCAAAAATGAGACAAGACCTCACAATTGTCAGAAAGCTCTCAACAAAAAGAAAATATATATATGTTGGTGAGATTGTGGAGAAAAAGGAACACCATGCACACTGTTGATAGGAATGCAAAATATTGATTCCATTGCATATATACATCAAATTTTCATCATCCATTTTTCTGTCAAGGGATGTCGAGTTTGTAGGCCCCTGTCTGAATGCTCTAGGGAATAAGCCCATGGGCTGAACTGATAAATAAGCTGTGAGGAATTCACATATCCAGGCTGGATAAGAAATGGCCTACTCAATGTATCCAGTATGGATGACTGGATAGCCAATGTTGGGTAAGATCCTCAGAGGAGGACAACCTAAGTCAGGCAAAGCCGGCTGGATAAGAGGTGGCCTACTTAATGAAGTTCCATGATGAACTTTAAAACAATCCTTGATCATTTAACATCCTGCGCTTACTGCAGGAGCATGGGGACATAAATAGCTTAAGATTATTATCATTGTTATAACTTAGATGATATGTGAGTCATTGTGCATGTCCTATATAAACCCTTCTTCTAAGAATCAATAAACAGAGAACTGCTTCGCTTCTCTCCACACAGTGTTTGTGTGTAAATGATATCGTGCCAGTGACAGGATTAATTTAATTTGTTGGGAGTATCATAAAAGGATGTTGCATTGTATACAATACACTTTCTGCACCTTTTGAGACGATTGTGAGTTTTATTTCTCATTCTATTAGTGTGGCATGTCACCTTTATTGATTTGAATATTTTGAAGTATTGTTAAACCAAGGGATAAATCCCTTTACTTATGTATGTGCATGATACATTAAATGTGTTGTTGAATTCATTTTGCTTGTTTTTTGTTGAGAATTTTGGCACATATGTTCATCAGGGATAATATTGTATATATTACTTCTAATGTCCTTTCTAGCATTTTAGTGCAAATAAAGCTCACATCATAAAACATGTTTGGAATCTTTCACACCCTTCAAATTCTGGGATGATTTGGGGAAGAATTGGTGAAAATTTGATTTCAAATATATGACAGAATTCACCAGTAAATTAGTCTTGTATATTTTTTCTGGTTTGGGAAGTTGGGATTAATGATTTACTCAAACACTCTTTTGCTCTATTTTACTTTCTAATTTCTTCTTGATTCAGGATTGGAAGACATATGTTTCTGGGAATTTGTCTTTTGTTCTAAGTCATTCAAATCGTTGACTAGTGGTAATTTCTTTTGATGCTTTGCATCTCTACAACATCAGTGGTACTATCTTCTCTTTAATTTCTAATTTTATTTGAGTCTTTATTTTCTTAGCCAACCTAAAATTTGTCCAGTTTATGTTGAAAAGAAACAGACTTAGGTATTTTCTTTTTTATCTTTTCAATTGTTTCTGTTGTTATTTGTCTTACTCCCATTCATTCAATTTTCTTCTTTATTCTTTCTGTTGTTTCCTAGATTCTTGAGTTGTGAAGTTAAGTATTGTGTATCTTTGTATATCATTTATTATTATATATTTTTATTTATTTATTATTTATTTATTTATTTACATATTTTTTCATTTATTTATCATTGAATTACTGCCATTTACAATGTGTCAATCTGTGGTGTATAACACAGTGTCCCGTACATGCATATAATTGAGTGCCTATTAAACATTACCTCACGATATTTAAATTATTGCCCTGTGTCTTACAGGAGAAATTTTGAAAAAATCTATTTTTATATATAGTGGATAACATTTTTAAATCTACAGCTCCCAAATATATCCTCTCACAGCCCCTTTCCACAGTAATCATAAAATTGTTTAGTAGATCTGCGAGTGTGTTTCAGTTTTGTAGATGAAATCAGAGTGTTCTCACCCAAATATTTTCTAAGGTTCCACATATGTCATGTCTTGTATTATTTTTCTTTCTCTTTCTGTCTAACTTCAATTAGGATGACACTTTTTGGGAACATCCATTTTGCTGGAAAAGTCATTGTTTTATCATTTTTCATTGCAGAATATTATTCCATTGTATAAATATGACATAATTTCTGAATACTGTCATCTGTTTTTGGGAATTATGTTGCTTCCATGTCGTGGCTGTTGTTTATAGCACTGTGAAGAATATTGCGGTACAGGTATCTTTTTGAATTAGGGTTCCCTTTGATATATACCCAGAAGTGGAATTGCTGGATCGTATCTTAAGTCTATTTTCATTCTTTTGAGGAATCCCCATCCTGGTTTCCACAATGACTGCACCAAACTACATTCCTTCCAAAAGTGTAGGAGGGTTCACTTTCTCCATAGCTACCCCACCATTTAAAGTTTGTGGACTTTTGAATGATGGCCATTGTGACTATTGTGAGGTGATACTTCATTATAGTTTTGAATAACCCTTCTCTGATTATGATAGTGAGCAATTTTCTTTTTCGTATTTGTATGTGGCATTTGTGTGTCTCTATTGGAGAATGGCTTGTTTAGGGCTTCTGCCCATTTTCAGATTGGGTTTCTTGTTTTTACTTTTTTATTACTATTAGGATGTATGAAGTCTTTATATTTTAGAAATTAAGACTTTGTCAGTTGCATCACTTCTAAATATTTTCTTTAATCCTGTTGTTTGTCATTTTGCATTTTTTATGGTTCCCTTTGCTGTGCAAAAGCTTATAAGTTTAATTAGGTCCCATTTATTAATTTTGCTCTTACATCAATTACATAGGTAGGTTCTTCTAGGAGATCATTGCTGAGATTTATCTCAGAGTGTATTGCCTATGTTTTCTTCTAGGAGTTTAACTGTGTCTTGCCTTTCATTTAAGTCTTCAAGCCATTTTGAGTTTATTCTTGTGTATGGAGTGGTGGAGTGTTCTAACTCCATTGCTCTGCATGCTGCTATCCAGTTTTCCCAACGCCAGTTGGTGAAGGGATCGTCATTCTTTGTCATTTTCCTTTCTACTCTGTCAAAGATTAATTGAACATAGGCCTGTAGATTTCTTCCTAGGCCCTCTATTCTGTTCCATTGGTCCATATGCCTATTTCTGTACCAATGTCATGTCATTTTGATTATTATAACTCTGCAATACTCTATGGAGACCTGGTGGTTAATTCTTCCAGCCTCTTTCTTTTTCTTTAATATTGCTTTGGAAATTATGGATCTTTTATGACTCTATGTAAATCTTAGCATCATTTGTTTCAGTCCTTAAAAGAAATGTTTTGCATAATTTGATAGGAAATCACATTAAGTCTGTGGACTGCCTTGGGCATTGTGACCATTTTAACCATAATGTTTATTCCATTACAAGACCATTGGGTATCTTTTCAATACTTCAAATGTTTTTTGATTTCTTCAATCAATCTTTTCTAGTTCTCCATGTATAATTCATTCACCTCTCTGGTCATATTTATTCTTAAGCATTTTATTATTTTCAGTGCAGTTATTAAAGTGGTTGTTTCTACATTTTGTTTTCCTGTTGATTCAATGGTAGTGTAAAGAAATCAAATTGGTATTTGACCTTACTCTGGGTACATTGCCCTGTTCCTTTTTTAGCCTTAGTAATTTTTTGTGAAGCTTTTATATTTTTCTATATATAGTGTCGTGTGTGCATATTGTGAAAATTTACCTCTTCTTTTCCAGTCTGAACATTTAATTTCTTTTTCTTGCCTGATCGTTGTGGCTAGGAATTCCAAGACTATATTGAATTGAAATTGTGAGAATGGGCAACCTTGTCTTGTCTCAGGATTTTGTGGGAAGGTTTCAGTTTTTCACAATTGAGTATTTTGCTGGCTATATATTTGTCATAATTAGCTTTTATTATGTTGAGATATGGTCCCTCTATTCCCACTGTGATAAGAACTTTTATTGCAAATAGGTGTTAAATTTTATCAAATGCTTTCTCTGCATCTACTGAGATGCTCATGTGGTTTTTTTGTCCTCTCTGTTGTTGATATGATGTATCACAATTGATTGATTGATTTACGTATGATAAACCATCATTTTTTTCCTGGGATGAAACTAAGTTGACTACGGTGTATAATCTTTTTTTACATGCTGTTGGATTCAGTATGTAATAATTTCTTAAGGACATTTACATTTATGTTTATCAATGATATTTGCCTATAGATTCTCTTGGGGCAGTGTCTTTGTCTGGTTTTGGTATCAGATTGAAGTTGGCCTTACAGTGTGAGTTTGGGAATACTCTCTCTATATCAATTTTTTGGAAGAGTTTGAGGAGGGCTGATATGTATTATTCTTTGTATGTTTGTTCCAATTCCGAAGTGAAGCTATTTGGGTCTGAATTTGTTTGCAGAGATTTTTTATTTTATTGATAATTTTTTTCGATTTCTGGTGATCGGACTGTTCAAATGGTTAATTTCTTCTTGATGCAATATAGGTGGGCTGAATATTTCCAAAAACTTCTCCATTATTTCCTGGTTATCCAGTTTGTTTCCATACATTTGCTCATGGTAATCACTTATGATATTATGCAAATTTGTTGTACACGTTTTAGTTTCTCCATTTTCATTTATTATGTTAATTGTGTTCTCTCTCTTTTTTTGTTGGTGGGTCTGTCCAGATTTTGCCAATTTTGTTTGCTATTTCAAAAAAGAGTTTGATTGATTTTTTCTATTTTCTAATCTGTATTTCAATTTTTCTTCCTTGATCTTTCTTATTTCCCACTTTGTGCTGACCTTTAGCTTTGTTTAATCTTCTTTTCATGATTAGTTTACATAGAACGTAAGATTATTTATTTGTAATTGCTGTTCTACATTGAAGAGGGCCGTGTCACTTTCAACTTCCCTCTTAAGCCAGCTTTAACTGTATTCCATAGACTTTGTGTAGTGTTTTGTCATAATTGTCAAGATATTTTTTAATTACTTCTTTTACTTCATCACCTCCCACTCTTGGAATAGAATCACATTTTTTAATGTACATGTTTTCATATTTTCTCACAATTTTTCGGTGACAGAATTCTAGTTTCATGGTATTATACTCAGAAAAGTTGCCTAAAATAATTTTTATCTTCTTAAATTTGTTGAGGCTTCTTCTTTGCCTGAGTCAATCCTAGAAAATGTACCATCTGCACTGGAAAAGAATGTATATACTGTTTTGGGAAGTAGTACTTCTACATTCATAACCTGGGCTGGGATGGTTTGGTTTGAGGCACAGGATGCACAACAGCTCTGTGGTTGTCTTCGTGCATCCGGGCCACAAGGATGAGAGGACAAGGAAGAGTGGTCAAAGTCCACAGCATGAGAAGTTGAAGCATTCCTCTCAGCATTATCTCCCAAAAGCAGATGCTACATTTTGGATGGCACAGAAATGGTACGGCACCAAGGACACCAAGGTCGGTCTGCGGGATCATTCCAGCAGGCACTGATGTATGACATCCATAGGTATGTTTCCCCTGGTGTTTCTGTAGACAGACAAGCTCTGGGAAGAACTAGTTTCATTGGGACATTCCCATGGAACTAGAGAGCACAAGCAAACTCTCAGTTTGCTGTTATGGTAACACTCCAAAATGAAATAGAGCCGAATGCAGAGCTGAGAACCTTTAGAAGCTTTATTTCCACAAGAGGAAGTGTCCTGTGCACTTTCAGAATTGAGAGATCAGCAAAATAAATGTGCGGTTATGCTAATCGAAATAGTATGGGGGGTTAATCACAAACAAAGGAAACAACAGCAATTGGAAATATGCCAGACAACACACACAGGAACAGGACATGGCATCAATGTCTAGGAGAAATTGTCCTCACAGAATTAGCATGGAATTGCATAGAGCAAAGAGTCTAAAATTTTCACTTAACAAAACCCTAGAAGTCTGCATTAGATACCTGATACTACCTAACCAGTAGAGATGAAGAAGTACAGTAAAAGAAACAGGAAGTACCATTTTCAGTTCCAAAGAGACTGAAGGCCCAAAAGATAAGCTTTCAAACAACTATACTGCAAAACGCTATCCAGAGCAAGTATTGAAAACAGAGGTGAGGGAAACACTGAAGAACAACAGGGTCTCAGAATCACAAAAGGCAGAACACCAGAAAAGGGGAAGAGAAAGTCTCAAGACGAGCCAAACACTATCAGAAAACTCAGTGGATGAGATAATATCAGGGCTAAAATTCAGTCCTCAGCAGACTAGATAATGCAGAGGGATGCGTGAATGACTGTAAAGACAGGGGAACAGAAATCCCTCGGACACAAGCACACATAGAAAAGCAAGTGCAAACCAATGAACACATTGCTGTCGAATCCTGGGTAAGAAAAGTCATGAAAGTCAAGGAGTCATAAGAGTCCCAGATGGAAAAGGAAGAGATAAAGAGAAAAAAATATCTGAAAAGATATCTGAAAAAAAAATTTGACTGAAAATTGCTTAAAGCCAAGAAAGAATCATCTATTCGAATTCAGGAAGTACACAGCATCCAAAGGAGGTGTAATACCAATAGAACTACCAGCGGCAGTATGATTCAAATCAACAGAGTTCACGAGCACCGCAGTGATTAAAATTGAACCTGGAGGAAAACAACATAGTCACCAGAGTACATCCAGAGGGGTTTCAGCTGATACATCGGCAGCAATATTGTAGGACAGGGAGGAGTGCCAGGACATAGATCATATCCTGAATGGCAAAATGCTGCCATCTCTGGTAGCGTATGCCACATGACCCCCATTTCTAATAATGGCAGAGATAGAGAATTCCACATACCGGCAAATCTTAAAAGAATTCAGCAGTTCAAAACTTTTCCTAAAAGAAAGGTTGAGAATATTCCCCTGAATAGAAAAGCAGCAAGATGAAATGGAAAAGAAGCAAACCATTATTGGAAATGCAAGAAGAGCTTGAGTGGCAAAGAAGAAACAAGAAGGCAAGGAGGACATCAAAACCCTAATGATGGGACAGGGAAGCAGGAAATCGTAGGTGATTGGAAGCACTTTCTTATGTGAATCAGCTTATATGACTCTCTCTTTGAAGTGAACGGAGAGATGAATGGCATGACTTTTTGCTAAACAAACGAGAAGCAGGCCAACAAAGAATCAAACAGACAAACAAGTAACAAAAGTGTACGGTTGACTGACATATAACAAGGGAACCAGGATTATTCACAAGAAAATACTGAAGGTGATGTGAAGGATCATTTAGCACGCATCAATCAGGTATCGTGGCTTGCATATATTCAACACACTTGTTTTGTAAATCATAGGGGTGCATTTCTATTCATAAATATTGATTCATACGAGCATATTGTGACCTAAACCAAATGCCGATTTGGAGTCAAATGGATTCCTAGTCCGTGATATAGACTTGCAAGTCTTCCAACAGGATGAATGAATGCCATATTCTACCCTACATAGAGAAGAAATGTCATAAGCCTATAACAAAGACAAGTAGCTCTGCAAAAGTGTACCAAGAGCAAAAGGGATAGACATTAAAGTGCACATTGTTGTTGGTTTAATTTCTTGGAGTTTCAGCCCCAATGAAACCAATGGACCCATGTCCTGAGATTGCGGGGGTTTCAGCAGAAATCAACCAACGTATATGTATCCCAGATGTACGGGTATTACAGGAACATAAGATTCTTTATTGGGTCTCTGTGTACTGTGAAGTGTAAGAAAGTTAAAACACGTGTGGAACCATCAACTGAAAATGGACACACTTCCCTCCTTTGGTACTGTGCATACAAATCTGAACAAAAGGATACAGGGGAGAACAAAGGCCCATGGGACGCTAGTGGGTAGAATTACATTTGCCTTAGGAACCTCTCGTCGGATGCAGCCACTCCCCTAAAAATGAGAAGAGGCAGCAGGCTTTGGGGGTGGCAGTAAGCGGTTGGATTCCAGGTGGAATGTTGGTGTGTACCGCGAGGCTTGATGTGGCTGGTGGATCCCAGGTAACCGGACAGAGTTCTGTGGGTGGATCAGGGTGATGGAGCGGCTGCCGCCCTCTGTGGAGCATGGCTTAGTTCTTTGGTCTGGGAAGCTGTGTAAGTTCGAGATACTGCTGATGTTCCCCTAAGACCTGAGATCAAGGGTCAGTTTCCAGAACCTGAAAGGCAGACAGTGGAAGATCAGCTTATCATCAGCTTACTGGTAAGGCTCCGAAGTACTTTCAGACTTGCCCAGTAATGTTGAAGTCGACCTTATGGTAGACATGAAGAGAAGCTGGCCGAAAAGCTGGCTGCACGGACTGAGGAGAGATGCGAACACATTGATTAGAAATATTCGGCTACAATGGAGAATACTGGCCTGGAGACAGCTGTAGACAATACCAGGATTAAAAGACATTCATGAGACATATTGAACCTTGCTGATACTGGCAGAAACATACAGAGTGCCAACGTGGACTTGAGGAAGTTCCTCAATTCTCTGCTCCAAGAACGGGTCCAAGATGCCTGACTTCTAAAAGAGAAGAGATGGCAGAGATGATCAAAACACTCATGCTCTTGAAAGAGGTCGTGAGAATCCACACTTCCCAAGGCGCATTTCCAAGCCCTTCAGACCGAAATGCACCAATCCCAGGTAAGCCTTATTCCAGGTTTGGGCCTAGCTAGCAAGCACTTGCTCTTCCCTCCCCTCCACTCAGGCATCCATATTGAAGGATCAGTACCTGACCTGCAATGAGCCAGTATGAGAAAGGCAAGCCCTTCCTAGAATCAGAGTTCCTCCTGCTTCACACTCTGTGAACAACAGTGAACTCCTTAAAGGTAAAATAGTCTCGACTGAAATAGATAGGAATTGAAAATTTCACTCACACAAAGAAACACTGTCCTTCCTCTAGATTCAGCCAATGCTGGGTTTATGTCAACTCTGGGGTGAAGAGAATGTGGTAAGTGAGGGAAATCTTTGACTGAACTTGAATATGTATTAGGCCTCATATTTTCAAGAGAGTATAGGTAAATATTATAAGTCTGATAGTGAACTGAACTGTAAAAGTCGAAAAAGACATTAAAGATTCAGCTTATGTGGACAGTCATTCACTTGATTCAAGCCCCTGGGGCACTATATCATGGGGGAGCAGACTTGGCTGCATTAAATGACTTTAACCAACATGATCGGAAGAATACGCGTTCTCATAACTGATAGAAAAACACCTGGTTCTCAAAAGCCTAACACAGCTGCAGCAGGGTTCTCATAAATATAATGCTTCTAGGTGGTTTTGGATTCAAACGTAAATGTATATATTTGGTTTCTTTTCTTTAGTATTTTCCTAGAGTGGGATGTTACCCCTTGAAATGCCAACACTGGTCAGTAGGAGTCATAGGGAGTAAAGGGCACAACATGCACAAGTGAATCCAATGTTGGGGATTATAACTATTTTCCAAAAGGTATTTCATGGTTCCTGTTGGTTTCAGAGGCTTCAACAGGAAAGAGTTGACATGACCCCTTTAACAGTTTGGACTGCTAGTTTAAATTCAATCTGTCTATGTTTTCTTTGGAGCTGACAAAATGTTAAAAAAAAATGACAAGTCTCATTTCGAGGTCGATTTACTAAGTTTCAAAAACTAACTTCATTTCCGTATAACTCCCTAAACATGTAAAACAATTATATTAAGATTTTTAAAGCCAGCAAATGAGATATCAACACAATGTCAAAACTGGAGTCTTCGGACAATCCCTCCCAAAACGGCTATATGGAAACAAAGAACAAAACAAAACACATTTCTGTGAAATGAATCTGGAAAGTGTTGATTCATCGATGCCCAGTTGACAGAGAAGCTGATCAAATTTCGCTCACTCGTTCCCATGTACACAGAAATGGAAACATCCACTCACCCAGCCCTTGGCACAGGACACTTGCCGAAGAGAGGTCTGTTACTTCCAAAGACAGGATGAGGCCTCAGAACACCTGGAAGCAGGAGAAGGCAAAGCAGGGAATGGAAACCAGTGCAGGGTCTGACCCCTGGTGATGGAGCAGCAAAGGTGAAACTCTCTTTAACTTGGACGCACACTCTCAAGCGGACAGGAGACATGGGATTGAAGGTGATGTGCTGAGTGTTAGAAGAGTGCACAGCAGACGCTTGGCTGACAGAACTCAAAGAAACCAGCACAAAATATCCCCAAAGTTGATTCTGAGACCAAGATCCGAGCTGCCAAATTTGAGGTAGCAGAGGCAGCGGTCAGTGAGGAATAGGGCTATGGATGATGGCACACGATGGTTCTCAGGGATCTAGAGTGGGTTGTGGGATGTGGTGGGTCTATCAAGAGAGCAAACCCACCAGTGACACCAAAGAGAAAGCAACTACACTGGCGTGCGCGGTTGAGATTATCTATATGTCCCATGGCTACACACAGTGAATCTGCAGGACCAGGGACCAATTGGGCATTTTGCCACTAGAGCACGTGTGGGGCTGAATCATAGATATCATGCATCGGGTCTGAGGGATCCAGGGGGCCTTCACTTTGAAATCAGAATGAAAAGCCTTAGGATCTGCTACATTCATAACCTGCTCTAGGATTATGGTTTGATTCGAGGCACAGGGTGCGCAACAGCTCTCTGGTTGCCTTCGTGCACCCGTGCCACAAGGATGAGAGGACAAGAAAGAGAGGTCCAAGTCCACAGCGTGAGAAGTGGAAGCATTTCCTTCAGCATTATCTCCCAAAAGCCGATGCTACATTTTGGATGGCACCGGCACGGTACGGCACCGAGGACACCAAGGTCGGTCTGCGGGATCTTTCCAGCAGGCCCTGATGTGTGACATCCATAGATCTGCTTCCACTGGTGTTTCTGTAGACAGAGAAGCTCTGGGAAGGACTGGTTTCACTGGGACATTCCCGTGGCACTACAAAGCACAAACGCACTCTCAGTTGGCTGTTTTGGAAACTCTCCAAAATGACACAGAGCAGAATGCAGAGCTGAGAACTTTAGAAGCTTCATTTCCACAAGAGGAAGTGTCCTGTGCACTTTCAGAATTGTGAGATAAGCGTAATCAAAAGGAGTTTATGCTAATCGAAACAGTATGGGGTGTTCATCAAAACAAAGGCAACACCAGCAATTGGAGGGGTACCAGGCAACACACACAGGAACAGGACATGGCATCAATGTCTAGGAGAAATTGTCCTCACAGGAATCCCATGGAATCGCGCAGAGCCAAGAGTCTAAAGTTTTCACTTAACAAAGCCCTACAAGTCTACATTAGATACCTGATGTTACCTGACCAGTGGAGATGAAGAAGTACAGTAAAAGAAGCAGGAAGTTCCATTTTCAGTTCCAAAGAGATTGAAGGCCCAAAAGATAAGCTTTCAAACAACTAGACTGCAAAACTCTATCCAGAGCAAGTATTGAAAACGGAGGTGAGGGAATCCCTGAAAAGCAACAGTGTCTCAGAATCACAAAAGGCAGAATACCAGAAAAGGGGAAGAGAAAGTCGAAAGACGAGCCAAATAATATCAGAAAACTCAATGGATGGGATAATATCAAGGCTAAAATTCAGCCCTAAGCAGACTACATAATGCAGAGGGACGCGTGAATGACTGTGAAGACAGGGGGACAGAAATCCCTCGTCAGAAACAGACATAGGAAAGCAAGTGCAAACCAATGAACACATTGCTGTTGAATCCTGGGGTAAGACAAGGCATGAAAGTCTAGGATTCGTAAGAGTCCCAGATGGAAAAGCAAGAGAGAAAGAAACACAAAATTTCTGAAAAGTGATCTGGCGAAAAATCAGACTGAAACTTGCTGAAAGCCAAGAGAGAATCATCTATGCGAATTCAGGAAGTACACAGCGTCCAAAGGAGGTGGAATCCCAATAGACCTACCAGCAGCTGAAGGAGTCAAATCAACAAAGTTCATGAGCATCCCAGTGATTTAAAATGCGCCTGGAGGAAAACAACATAGTCACGAGAGAACCTCCAGAGGGGTTTCAGCTGATATCTCGGCAGCCATATTGCAGGAGAGGGAGGAGTGCCAGGACATAGACCACATCCTGAATGGCCAAATGCTGCCATCTAGGGTAGCCTAGGCCACATGACCGCCATTTCTAATAACGGCAGAGCTAGAGAATTCCACAGACCGGCCAATCTTAAAAGAATTCAGCAGTACAAACCTTATCCTAAAAGAAAGGTTGAGAATTCTCCCCTGAATAGAAAAGCAGCAAGATGAAATGGAAAGAAGAAAACCAGTATTGGAAATGCAAGAAGAGCATGAGTGGCAAAAAGAAACAAGAAGAAGGCAAGGAGGACATCAAAACCCTAAAGATGGGAGAGGGAAGCAGGAAGTCCTAGGTGATTGGAAGCACTATCTTAAGTGAATCAGCTCATATGACTCTCTGTTGGAAGCGAACGGAGAGATGCATGGCCTGACGTGATTGCAAAACAAACGAGAAGCAGACCAACAAAGAATCAAACCAACAAACAAGCACCCAAAGGGTACGGTTGGCTGACAGATACCAAGGGAACCATGATTATTCGAAAGAAAATGCTCAAGGTGATGTCAAGGATCATTCAGCCCGCATCGACCCAGTATCGCGGCTTGCATGTACTCAGCACACTTGTATTCGGAAATCAGAGGCGTGCATTTATATTCGTAAATATTGATTCATAAGAGCATATCGTGACCTACCCAAATGCCGATTTGGAGTCAAATGGATTCCTAGTCCGTGATATAGACTTGCAAGTCTTCCAACAGGATGAATGGATGCCATATTCTACCCTACGTCGAGAAGAAATGGCATAAGCCTATCACAAAGACAAGTAGCTCTGCAAAAGTGTACTAAGTGCAAAAGAGACAGACAGTAAAGTGCACATTGGGGTTGGTTTCATTTCTAGGAATTTCAGCCCCCATGAAACCAATGGATCCATGTCCTGAGAGTGCGGGGGCTTCAGCAGAAATCAACCGACGGATATGTATTCCGGGTGTCCGGATATTACAGGAACAATAGTTTCCTGTAGTGGGTCTCTGTGTACTGTGAACTGTTAGACAGTTTAAAGACGTGTGAAACCATCAACTGAAAATGGACACACTTCCCTCCGTTGGTACTGTGCATAGAGATCTGAACAAAAGGGAAGAGGGAAGAACAAAGGCCCATGGGACGCTAGTGGGTAGAATCATATTTACCTTAGGAACCTCTCGTCGGGTGCAGCCCCTCCCCCAACACTGACAAGATGCAGCAGCCATTGGGGATGGCAGTTAGCGGTTGGATTCCAGGTGGAATGTTGGTGTGCACCGCGAGGCTTGTTGTGGCTGGTGGATCCTAGGTAACCGGGCAGAGTTCTGTGGGTGGATCAGTGTGATGGAGGGGCTGCCGCCCTCTGTGGAGCTTGGCTTAGGTCTTTGGTCCGGGAAGCTGGGTCAGTTCGAGATACTGCTGCTGCCCAAAGACCTGAGTTCACGGGTCAGTTTCCAGAACCTGAAAGGGCAGACAGTGGAAGATCTGCCTGTCATCAGCTTACTGGTGAGGCTCCGAGGTACTGTCAGACTTGCCCAGTCCTGTTGAAGTCGACTTTATGGGAGACACGAAGAGAAGCTGGCCGAAAAGCTGGCTGCACGGATTGAGGAGAGATGCGAACACACTGATGAGAGATGTTGTGCTACAGTGGAGAATACTGGCCTGGAGACAGCTGTAGAGGATACCAGGCTCGAAAGACATTCATGAGACATATTGAACCTCGCTGATCCTGGCAGAAACCTACGGAGTGCCAACGTGGACTTGAGGAAGTTCCTCGATTCTCTGCTCCAAGAACGGGTCCAAGATCCCTGACGTCTAAAAGAGAAGAGATGGCAGAGATGATCAAAACGCTCATGTTCTTGGAAGAGGTCGTGAGAATCCACACGTCCCAAGGGGCATTTCCAAGCCCTTCAGACCAAAATGCACCAAGCCCAGGTAAGCCTTTTCCCAGGTTGGGGCCTAGCTATCAAGCACTTGCTCTTCCCTCCCCTCTACTCAGGCATCCATTTGAAGGATCAGTACCTGAGCTGCAATGAAGCCAGTACGAGAATGGCAAGCCCCTCCTAGAACCAGAGTTCCTCCAGCTTCACACTCTGTGAACAACAGTGATCTCCTTAAAGGTCAAATAGTCTCGACTGAAATATATAGGGATTGAATACTTACCTCCCACAAAGAAACGATGGCCTTCCACTAGATTCCGCAAATGCTGGGTTTATGTCTTCTCTGGGGTGAAGGGAGTGTGGTAAGTGAGGGGAATCTTTGACTGAACGTGAATATGTATTAGGCCTCCGTTTTTCAAGACAGTCTAGGTAAATATTAGAATCAGATAGTGAACTGAACTGTAAAAGTCGCCAATGACATTAAAGACACAGCTATGTGGACAGTCTTTCACTTGAGTCAAGCCCCCGGGGGCACTATATCATGGGGTGCAGACTTGGTTGCGTTCAATTGCTTTACCCAACATGATCGGATGATTAAGGTTTCTCATCACTGATAGGAGAACACCTGGTTCTCAATAGCCTAGCATAGCTGCAGCAGGGTTCCCTGAGCTATAATGCCTCTAGGTGCTTTTGGATTCAAACCTAAATGTGTTTATTTGGTTTGTTTTCTCTTGTATTTTCCTAGAGAGGGATGTTACCCCTTGAAATGCCAACACTGGCCAGTAGGTGTCATTGGGAGTAAAGGGCACCACATGCACTAGTGAATCCAAGGTTGGGGGTTATTTCATGTTTCCAATAGGTATTTCATGGTTCCTGTTGGTTTCGGAGGCTTCAACAGAAAAGAGTTGACATGACCCCTTTAACAGTTTGGACCGCTAGTTTGCATTCTATCTGTCTAGGTTTTCCTTAGTGCTGACAAAATGTTACCAAAATTGACAAGTCTGGCTTCTAGGTCGATTTAGTATGTTTCAAAAGCTAACTTCATTTTCGTATAACTCCCTAAACATGTAAATCGATTCTATTAAACTTGTTAAAGCCTGCAAATGAGATATCAACACAATGTCAAAACTGGAGTCTTCGGACAATCCCTCCCACCATGGCTGTATAGAAACAAAGAGCAAAACAAAAATCACATTTCTGTGAAATGAATCTGGAAAGTGTTGATTCATCGATGCCCAGTTGGCAGAGAAGCAGTGCAACCTGCGCTCACTCGCTCCCATGTACACAGCAATGGAAATATCCACTCACCCAGCCCTTGGCACAGGACACTTGCCGAAGAGAGGTCTGTTACTTCCAAAGACAGGATGAGGCCTCAGAACACCTGGAAGCAGGAGAAGGCAAAGCAGGGAATGGAAACCAGTGCAGGGTCTGACCCCTGGTGATGGAGCAGCAAAGGTGAAACTCTCTTTAACTTGGACGCACACTCTCAAGCGGACAGGAGACATGGGATTGAAGGTGATGTGCTGAGTGTTAGAAGAGTGCACAGCAGACGCTTGGCTGACAGAACTCAAAGAAACCAGCACAAAATATCCCCAAAGTTGATTCTGAGACCAAGATCCGAGCTGCCAAATTTGAGGTAGCAGAGGCAGCGGTCAGTGAGGAATAGGGCTATGGATGATGGCACACGATGGTTCTCAGGGATCTAGAGTGGGTTGTGGGATGTGGTGGGTCTATCAAGAGAGCAAACCCACCAGTGACACCAAAGAGAAAGCAACTACACTGGCGTGCGCGGTTGAGATTATCTATATGTCCCATGGCTACACACAGTGAATCTGCAGGACCAGGGACCAATTGGGCATTTTGCCACTAGAGCACGTGTGGGGCTGAATCATAGATATCATGCATCGGGTCTGAGGGATCCAGGGGGCCTTCACTTTGAAATCAGAATGAAAAGCCTTAGGATCTGCTACATTCATAACCTGCTCTAGGATTATGGTTTGATTCGAGGCACAGGGTGCGCAACAGCTCTCTGGTTGCCTTCGTGCACCCGTGCCACAAGGATGAGAGGACAAGAAAGAGAGGTCCAAGTCCACAGCGTGAGAAGTGGAAGCATTTCCTTCAGCATTATCTCCCAAAAGCCGATGCTACATTTTGGATGGCACCGGCACGGTACGGCACCGAGGACACCAAGGTCGGTCTGCGGGATCTTTCCAGCAGGCCCTGATGTGTGACATCCATAGATCTGCTTCCACTGGTGTTTCTGTAGACAGAGAAGCTCTGGGAAGGACTGGTTTCACTGGGACATTCCCGTGGCACTACAAAGCACAAACGCACTCACAGTTGGCTGTTTTGGAAACACTCCAAAATGACACAGAGCAGAATGCAGAGCTGAGAACTTTAGAAGCTTCATTTCCACAAGAGGAAGTGTCCTGTGCACTTTCAGAATTGTGAGATAAGCGTAATCAAAAGGAGTTTATGCTAATCGAAACAGTATGGGGTGTTCATCAAAACAAAGGCAACACCAGCAATTGGAGGGGTACCAGGCAACACACACAGGAACAGGACATGGCATCAATGTCTAGGAGAAATTGTCCTCACAGGAATCCCATGGAATCGCGCAGAGCCAAGAGTCTAAAGTTTTCACTTAACAAAGCCCTACAAGTCTACATTAGATACCTGATGTTACCTGACCAGTGGAGATGAAGAAGTACAGTAAAAGAAGCAGGAAGTTCCATTTTCAGTTCCAAAGAGATTGAAGGCCCAAAAGATAAGCTTTCAAACAACTAGACTGCAAAACTCTATCCAGAGCAAGTATTGAAAACGGAGGTGAGGGAATCCCTGAAAAGCAACAGTGTCTCAGAATCACAAAAGGCAGAATACCAGAAAAGGGGAAGAGAAAGTCGAAAGACGAGCCAAATAATATCAGAAAACTCAATGGATGGGATAATATCAAGGCTAAAATTCAGCCCTAAGCAGACTACATAATGCAGAGGGACGCGTGAATGACTGTGAAGACAGGGGGACAGAAATCCCTCGTCAGAAACAGACATAGGAAAGCAAGTGCAAACCAATGAACACATTGCTGTTGAATCCTGGGGTAAGACAAGGCATGAAAGTCTAGGATTCGTAAGAGTCCCAGATGGAAAAGCAAGAGAGAAAGAAACACAAAATTTCTGAAAAGTGATCTGGCGAAAAATCAGACTGAAACTTGCTGAAAGCCAAGAGAGAATCATCTATGCGAATTCAGGAAGTACACAGCGTCCAAAGGAGGTGGAATCCCAATAGACCTACCAGCAGCTGAAGGAGTCAAATCAACAAAGTTCATGAGCATCCCAGTGATTTAAAATGCGCCTGGAGGAAAACAACATAGTCACGAGAGAACCTCCAGAGGGGTTTCAGCTGATATCTCGGCAGCCATATTGCAGGAGAGGGAGGAGTGCCAGGACATAGACCACATCCTGAATGGCCAAATGCTGCCATCTAGGGTAGCCTAGGCCACATGACCGCCATTTCTAATAACGGCAGAGCTAGAGAATTCCACAGACCGGCCAATCTTAAAAGAATTCAGCAGTACAAACCTTATCCTAAAAGAAAGGTTGAGAATTCTCCCCTGAATAGAAAAGCAGCAAGATGAAATGGAAAGAAGAAAACCAGTATTGGAAATGCAAGAAGAGCATGAGTGGCAAAAAGAAACAAGAAGAAGGCAAGGAGGACATCAAAACCCTAAAGATGGGAGAGGGAAGCAGGAAGTCCTAGGTGATTGGAAGCACTATCTTAAGTGAATCAGCTCATATGACTCTCTGTTGGAAGCGAACGGAGAGATGCATGGCCTGACGTGATTGCAAAACAAACGAGAAGCAGACCAACAAAGAATCAAACCAACAAACAAGCACCCAAAGGGTACGGTTGGCTGACAGATACCAAGGGAACCATGATTATTCGAAAGAAAATGCTCAAGGTGATGTCAAGGATCATTCAGCCCGCATCGACCCAGTATCGCGGCTTGCATGTACTCAGCACACTTGTATTCGGAAATCAGAGGCGTGCATTTATATTCGTAAATATTGATTCATAAGAGCATATCGTGACCTACCCAAATGCCGATTTGGAGTCAAATGGATTCCTAGTCCGTGATATAGACTTGCAAGTCTTCCAACAGGATGAATGGATGCCATATTCTACCCTACGTCGAGAAGAAATGGCATAAGCCTATCACAAAGACAAGTAGCTCTGCAAAAGTGTACTAAGTGCAAAAGAGACAGACAGTAAAGTGCACATTGGGGTTGGTTTCATTTCTAGGAATTTCAGCCCCCATGAAACCAATGGATCCATGTCCTGAGAGTGCGGGGGCTTCAGCAGAAATCAACCGACGGATATGTATTCCGGGTGTCCGGATATTACAGGAACAATAGTTTCCTGTAGTGGGTCTCTGTGTACTGTGAACTGTTAGACAGTTTAAAGACGTGTGAAACCATCAACTGAAAATGGACACACTTCCCTCCGTTGGTACTGTGCATAGAGATCTGAACAAAAGGGAAGAGGGAAGAACAAAGGCCCATGGGACGCTAGTGGGTAGAATCACATTTACCTTAGGAACCTCTCGTCGGGTGCAGCCCCTCCCCCAACACTGACAAGATGCAGCAGCCATTGGGGATGGCAGTTAGCGGTTGGATTCCAGGTGGAATGTTGGTGTGCACCGCGAGGCTTGTTGTGGCTGGTGGATCCTAGGTAACCGGGCAGAGTTCTGTGGGTGGATCAGTGTGATGGAGGGGCTGCCGCCCTCTGTGGAGCTTGGCTTAGGTCTTTGGTCCGGGAAGCTGGGTCAGTTCGAGATACTGCTGCTGCCCAAAGACCTGAGTTCACGGGTCAGTTTCCAGAACCTGAAAGGGCAGACAGTGGAAGATCTGCCTGTCATCAGCTTACTGGTGAGGCTCCGAGGTACTGTCAGACTTGCCCAGTCCTGTTGAAGTCGACTTTATGGGAGACACGAAGAGAAGCTGGCCGAAAAGCTGGCTGCACGGATTGAGGAGAGATGCGAACACACTGATGAGAGATGTTGTGCTACAGTGGAGAATACTGGCCTGGAGACAGCTGTAGAGGATACCAGGCTCGAAAGACATTCATGAGACATATTGAACCTCGCTGATCCTGGCAGAAACCTACGGAGTGCCAACGTGGACTTGAGGAAGTTCCTCGATTCTCTGCTCCAAGAACGGGTCCAAGATCCCTGACGTCTAAAAGAGAAGAGATGGCAGAGATGATCAAAACGCTCATGTTCTTGGAAGAGGTCGTGAGAATCCACACGTCCCAAGGGGCATTTCCAAGCCCTTCAGACCAAAATGCACCAAGCCCAGGTAAGCCTTTTCCCAGGTTGGGGCCTAGCTATCAAGCACTTGCTCTTCCCTCCCCTCTACTCAGGCATCCATTTGAAGGATCAGTACCTGAGCTGCAATGAAGCCAGTACGAGAATGGCAAGCCCCTCCTAGAACCAGAGTTCCTCCAGCTTCACACTCTGTGAACAACAGTGATCTCCTTAAAGGTCAAATAGTCTCGACTGAAATATATAGGGATTGAATACTTACCTCCCACAAAGAAACGATGGCCTTCCACTAGATTCCGCAAATGCTGGGTTTATGTCTTCTCTGGGGTGAAGGGAGTGTGGTAAGTGAGGGGAATCTTTGACTGAACGTGAATATGTATTAGGCCTCCGTTTTTCAAGACAGTCTAGGTAAATATTAGAATCAGATAGTGAACTGAACTGTAAAAGTCGCCAATGACATTAAAGACACAGCTATGTGGACAGTCTTTCACTTGAGTCAAGCCCCCGGGGGCACTATATCATGGGGTGCAGACTTGGTTGCGTTCAATTGCTTTACCCAACATGATCGGATGATTAAGGTTTCTCATCACTGATAGGAGAACACCTGGTTCTCAATAGCCTAGCATAGCTGCAGCAGGGTTCCCTGAGCTATAATGCCTCTAGGTGCTTTTGGATTCAAACCTAAATGTGTTTATTTGGTTTGTTTTCTCTTGTATTTTCCTAGAGAGGGATGTTACCCCTTGAAATGCCAACACTGGCCAGTAGGTGTCATTGGGAGTAAAGGGCACCACATGCACTAGTGAATCCAAGGTTGGGGGTTATTTCATGTTTCCAATAGGTATTTCATGGTTCCTGTTGGTTTCGGAGGCTTCAACAGAAAAGAGTTGACATGACCCCTTTAACAGTTTGGACCGCTAGTTTGCATTCTATCTGTCTAGGTTTTCCTTAGTGCTGACAAAATGTTACCAAAATTGACAAGTCTGGCTTCTAGGTCGATTTAGTATGTTTCAAAAGCTAACTTCATTTTCGTATAACTCCCTAAACATGTAAATCGATTCTATTAAACTTGTTAAAGCCTGCAAATGAGATATCAACACAATGTCAAAACTGGAGTCTTCGGACAATCCCTCCCACCATGGCTGTATAGAAACAAAGAGCAAAACAAAAATCACATTTCTGTGAAATGAATCTGGAAAGTGTTGATTCATCGATGCCCAGTTGGCAGAGAAGCAGTGCAACCTGCGCTCACTCGCTCCCATGTACACAGCAATGGAAATATCCACTCACCCAGCCCTTGGCACAGGACACTTGCCGAAGAGAGGTCTGTTACTTCCAAAGACAGGATGAGGCCTCAGAACACCTGGAAGCAGGAGAAGGCAAAGCAGGGAATGGAAACCAGTGCAGGGTCTGACCCCTGGTGATGGAGCAGCAAAGGTGAAACTCTCTTTAACTTGGACGCACACTCTCAAGCGGACAGGAGACATGGGATTGAAGGTGATGTGCTGAGTGTTAGAAGAGTGCACAGCAGACGCTTGGCTGACAGAACTCAAAGAAACCAGCACAAAATATCCCCAAAGTTGATTCTGAGACCAAGATCCGAGCTGCCAAATTTGAGGTAGCAGAGGCAGCGGTCAGTGAGGAATAGGGCTATGGATGATGGCACACGATGGTTCTCAGGGATCTAGAGTGGGTTGTGGGATGTGGTGGGTCTATCAAGAGAGCAAACCCACCAGTGACACCAATGAGAAAGCAACTACACTGGCGTGCGCGGTTGAGATTATCTATATGTCCCATGGCTACACACAGTGAATCTGCAGGACCAGGGACCAATTGGGCATTTTGCCACTAGAGCACGTGTGGGGCTGAATCATAGATATCATGCATCGGGTCTGAGGGATCCAGGGGGCCTTCACTTTGAAATCAGAATGAAAAGCCTTAGGATCTGCTACATTCATAACCTGCTCTAGGATTATGGTTTGATTCGAGGCACAGGGTGCGCAACAGCTCTCTGGTTGCCTTCGTGCACCCGTGCCACAAGGATGAGAGGACAAGAAAGAGAGGTCCAAGTCCACAGCGTGAGAAGTGGAAGCATTTCCTTCAGCATTATCTCCCAAAAGCCGATGCTACATTTTGGATGGCACCGGCACGGTACGGCACCGAGGACACCAAGGTCGGTCTGCGGGATCTTTCCAGCAGGCCCTGATGTGTGACATCCATAGATCTGCTTCCACTGGTGTTTCTGTAGACAGAGAAGCTCTGGGAAGGACTGGTTTCACTGGGACATTCCCGTGGCACTACAAAGCACAAACGCACTCTCAGTTGGCTGTTTTGGAAACTCTCCAAAATGACACAGAGCAGAATGCAGAGCTGAGAACTTTAGAAGCTTCATTTCCACAAGAGGAAGTGTCCTGTGCACTTTCAGAATTGTGAGATAAGCGTAATCAAAAGGAGTTTATGCTAATCGAAACAGTATGGGGTGTTCATCAAAACAAAGGCAACACCAGCAATTGGAGGGGTACCAGGCAACACACACAGGAACAGGACATGGCATCAATGTCTAGGAGAAATTGTCCTCACAGGAATCCCATGGAATCGCGCAGAGCCAAGAGTCTAAAGTTTTCACTTAACAAAGCCCTACAAGTCTACATTAGATACCTGATGTTACCTGACCAGTGGAGATGAAGAAGTACAGTAAAAGAAGCAGGAAGTTCCATTTTCAGTTCCAAAGAGATTGAAGGCCCAAAAGATAAGCTTTCAAACAACTAGACTGCAAAACTCTATCCAGAGCAAGTATTGAAAACGGAGGTGAGGGAATCCCTGAAAAGCAACAGTGTCTCAGAATCACAAAAGGCAGAATACCAGAAAAGGGGAAGAGAAAGTCGAAAGACGAGCCAAATAATATCAGAAAACTCAATGGATGGGATAATATCAAGGCTAAAATTCAGCCCTAAGCAGACTACATAATGCAGAGGGACGCGTGAATGACTGTGAAGACAGGGGGACAGAAATCCCTCGTCAGAAACAGACATAGGAAAGCAAGTGCAAACCAATGAACACATTGCTGTTGAATCCTGGGGTAAGACAAGGCATGAAAGTCTAGGATTCGTAAGAGTCCCAGATGGAAAAGCAAGAGAGAAAGAAACACAAAATTTCTGAAAAGTGATCTGGCGAAAAATCAGACTGAAACTTGCTGAAAGCCAAGAGAGAATCATCTATGCGAATTCAGGAAGTACACAGCGTCCAAAGGAGGTGGAATCCCAATAGACCTACCAGCAGCTGAAGGAGTCAAATCAACAAAGTTCATGAGCATCCCAGTGATTTAAAATGCGCCTGGAGGAAAACAACATAGTCACGAGAGAACCTCCAGAGGGGTTTCAGCTGATATCTCGGCAGCCATATTGCAGGAGAGGGAGGAGTGCCAGGACATAGACCACATCCTGAATGGCCAAATGCTGCCATCTAGGGTAGCCTAGGCCACATGACCGCCATTTCTAATAACGGCAGAGCTAGAGAATTCCACAGACCGGCCAATCTTAAAAGAATTCAGCAGTACAAACCTTATCCTAAAAGAAAGGTTGAGAATTCTCCCCTGAATAGAAAAGCAGCAAGATGAAATGGAAAGAAGAAAACCAGTATTGGAAATGCAAGAAGAGCATGAGTGGCAAAAAGAAACAAGAAGAAGGCAAGGAGGACATCAAAACCCTAAAGATGGGAGAGGGAAGCAGGAAGTCCTAGGTGATTGGAAGCACTATCTTAAGTGAATCAGCTCATATGACTCTCTGTTGGAAGCGAACGGAGAGATGCATGGCCTGACGTGATTGCAAAACAAACGAGAAGCAGACCAACAAAGAATCAAACCAACAAACAAGCACCCAAAGGGTACGGTTGGCTGACAGATACCAAGGGAACCATGATTATTCGAAAGAAAATGCTCAAGGTGATGTCAAGGATCATTCAGCCCGCATCGACCCAGTATCGCGGCTTGCATGTACTCAGCACACTTGTATTCGGAAATCAGAGGCGTGCATTTATATTCGTAAATATTGATTCATAAGAGCATATCGTGACCTACCCAAATGCCGATTTGGAGTCAAATGGATTCCTAGTCCGTGATATAGACTTGCAAGTCTTCCAACAGGATGAATGAATGCCATATTCTACCCTACGTCGAGAAGAAATGGCATAAGCCTATCACAAAGACAAGTAGCTCTGCAAAAGTGTACTAAGTGCAAAAGAGACAGACAGTAAAGTGCACATTGGGGTTGGTTTCATTTCTAGGAATTTCAGCCCCCATGAAACCAATGGATCCATGTCCTGAGAGTGCGGGGGCTTCAGCAGAAATCAACCGACGGATATGTATTCCGGGTGTCCGGATATTACAGGAACAATAGTTTCCTGTAGTGGGTCTCTGTGTACTGTGAACTGTTAGACAGTTTAAAGACGTGTGAAACCATCAACTGAAAATGGACACACTTCCCTCCGTTGGTACTGTGCATAGAGATCTGAACAAAAGGGAAGAGGGAAGAACAAAGGCCCATGGGATGCTAGTGGGTAGAATCACATTTACCTTAGGAACCTCTCGTTGGGTGCAGCCCCTCCCCCAACACTGACAAGATGCAGCAGCCATTGGGGATGGCAGTTAGCGGTTGGATTCCAGGTGGAATGTTGGTGTGCACCGCGAGGCTTGTTGTGGCTGGTGGATCCTAGGTAACCGGGCAGAGTTCTGTGGGTGGATCAGTGTGATGGAGGGGCTGCCGCCCTCTGTGGAGCTTGGCTTAGGTCTTTGGTCCGGGAAGCTGGGTCAGTTCGAGATACTGCTGCTGCCCAAAGACCTGAGTTCACGGGTCAGTTTCCAGAACCTGAAAGGGCAGACAGTGGAAGATCTGCCTGTCATCAGCTTACTGGTGAGGCTCCGAGGTACTGTCAGACTTGCCCAGTCCTGTTGAAGTCGACTTTATGGGAGACACGAAGAGAAGCTGGCCGAAAAGCTGGCTGCACGGATTGAGGAGAGATGCGAACACACTGATGAGAGATGTTGTGCTACAGTGGAGAATACTGGCCTGGAGACAGCTGTAGAGGATACCAGGCTCGAAAGACATTCATGAGACATATTGAACCTCGCTGATCCTGGCAGAAACCTACGGAGTGCCAACGTGGACTTGAGGAAGTTCCTCGATTCTCTGCTCCAAGAACGGGTCCAAGATCCCTGACGTCTAAAAGAGAAGAGATGGCAGAGATGATCAAAACGCTCATGTTCTTGGAAGAGGTCGTGAGAATCCACACGTCCCAAGGGGCATTTCCAAGCCCTTCAGACCAAAATGCACCAAGCCCAGGTAAGCCTTTTCCCAGGTTGGGGCCTAGCTATCAAGCACTTGCTCTTCCCTCCCCTCTACTCAGGCATCCATTTGAAGGATCAGTACCTGAGCTGCAATGAAGCCAGTACGAGAATGGCAAGCCCCTCCTAGAACCAGAGTTCCTCCAGCTTCACACTCTGTGAACAACAGTGATCTCCTTAAAGGTCAAATAGTCTCGACTGAAATATATAGGGATTGAATACTTACCTCCCACAAAGAAACGATGGCCTTCCACTAGATTCCGCAAATGCTGGGTTTATGTCTTCTCTGGGGTGAAGGGAGTGTGGTAAGTGAGGGGAATCTTTGACTGAACGTGAATATGTATTAGGCCTCCGTTTTTCAAGACAGTCTAGGTAAATATTAGAATCAGATAGTGAACTGAACTGTAAAAGTCGCCAATGACATTAAAGACACAGCTATGTGGACAGTCTTTCACTTGAGTCAAGCCCCCGGGGGCACTATATCATGGGGTGCAGACTTGGTTGCGTTCAATTGCTTTACCCAACATGATCGGATGATTAAGGTTTCTCATCACTGATAGGAGAACACCTGGTTCTCAATAGCCTAGCATAGCTGCAGCAGGGTTCCCTGAGCTATAATGCCTCTAGGTGCTTTTGGATTCAAACCTAAATGTGTTTATTTGGTTTGTTTTCTCTTGTATTTTCCTAGAGAGGGATGTTACCCCTTGAAATGCCAACACTGGCCAGTAGGTGTCATTGGGAGTAAAGGGCACCACATGCACTAGTGAATCCAAGGTTGGGGGTTATTTCATGTTTCCAATAGGTATTTCATGGTTCCTGTTGGTTTCGGAGGCTTCAACAGAAAAGAGTTGACATGACCCCTTTAACAGTTTGGACCGCTAGTTTGCATTCTATCTGTCTAGGTTTTCCTTAGTGCTGACAAAATGTTACCAAAATTGACAAGTCTGGCTTCTAGGTCGATTTAGTATGTTTCAAAAGCTAACTTCATTTTCGTATAACTCCCTAAACATGTAAATCGATTCTATTAAACTTGTTAAAGCCTGCAAATGAGATATCAACACAATGTCAAAACTGGAGTCTTCGGACAATCCCTCCCACCATGGCTGTATAGAAACAAAGAGCAAAACAAAAATCACATTTCTGTGAAATGAATCTGGAAAGTGTTGATTCATCGATGCCCAGTTGGCAGAGAAGCAGTGCAACCTGCGCTCACTCGCTCCCACGTACACAGCAATGGAAATATCCACTCACCCAGCCCTTGGCACAGGACACTTGCCGAAGAGAGGTCTGTTACTTCCAAAGACAGGATGAGGCCTCAGAACACCTGGAAGCAGGAGAAGGCAAAGCAGGGAATGGAAACCAGTGCAGGGTCTGACCCCTGGTGATGGAGCAGCAAAGGTGAAACTCTCTTTAACTTGGACGCACACTCTCAAGCGGACAGGAGACATGGGATTGAAGGTGATGTGCTGAGTGTTAGAAGAGTGCACAGCAGACGCTTGGCTGACAGAACTCAAAGAAACCAGCACAAAATATCCCCAAAGTTGATTCTGAGACCAAGATCCGAGCTGCCAAATTTGAGGTAGCAGAGGCAGCGGTCAGTGAGGAATAGGGCTATGGATGATGGCACACGATGGTTCTCAGGGATCTAGAGTGGGTTGTGGGATGTGGTGGGTCTATCAAGAGAGCAAACCCACCAGTGACACCAATGAGAAAGCAACTACACTGGCGTGCGCGGTTGAGATTATCTATATGTCCCATGGCTACACACAGTGAATCTGCAGGACCAGGGACCAATTGGGCATTTTGCCACTAGAGCACGTGTGGGGCTGAATCATAGATATCATGCATCGGGTCTGAGGGATCCAGGGGGCCTTCACTTTGAAATCAGAATGAAAAGCCTTAGGATCTGCTACATTCATAACCTGCTCTAGGATTATGGTTTGATTCGAGGCACAGGGTGCGCAACAGCTCTCTGGTTGCCTTCGTGCACCCGTGCCACAAGGATGAGAGGACAAGAAAGAGAGGTCCAAGTCCACAGCGTGAGAAGTGGAAGCATTTCCTTCAGCATTATCTCCCAAAAGCCGATGCTACATTTTGGATGGCACCGGCACGGTACGGCACCGAGGACACCAAGGTCGGTCTGCGGGATCTTTCCAGCAGGCCCTGATGTGTGACATCCATAGATCTGCTTCCACTGGTGTTTCTGTAGACAGAGAAGCTCTGGGAAGGACTGGTTTCACTGGGACATTCCCGTGGCACTACAAAGCACAAACGCACTCACAGTTGGCTGTTTTGGAAACACTCCAAAATGACACAGAGCAGAATGCAGAGCTGAGAACTTTAGAAGCTTCATTTCCACAAGAGGAAGTGTCCTGTGCACTTTCAGAATTGTGAGATAAGCGTAATCAAAAGGAGTTTATGCTAATCGAAACAGTATGGGGTGTTCATCAAAACAAAGGCAACACCAGCAATTGGAGGGGTACCAGGCAACACACACAGGAACAGGACATGGCATCAATGTCTAGGAGAAATTGTCCTCACAGGAATCCCATGGAATCGCGCAGAGCCAAGAGTCTAAAGTTTTCACTTAACAAAGCCCTACAAGTCTACATTAGATACCTGATGTTACCTGACCAGTGGAGATGAAGAAGTACAGTAAAAGAAGCAGGAAGTTCCATTTTCAGTTCCAAAGAGATTGAAGGCCCAAAAGATAAGCTTTCAAACAACTAGACTGCAAAACTCTATCCAGAGCAAGTATTGAAAATGGAGGTGAGGGAATCCCTGAAAAGCAACAGTGTCTCAGAATCACAAAAGGCAGAATACCAGAAAAGGGGAAGAGAAAGTCGAAAGACGAGCCAAATAATATCAGAAAACTCAATGGATGGGATAATATCAAGGCTAAAATTCAGCCCTAAGCAGACTACATAATGCAGAGGGACGCGTGAATGACTGTGAAGACAGGGGGACAGAAATCCCTCGTCAGAAACAGACATAGGAAAGCAAGTGCAAACCAATGAACACATTGCTGTTGAATCCTGGGGTAAGACAAGGCATGAAAGTCTAGGATTCGTAAGAGTCCCAGATGGAAAAGCAAGAGAGAAAGAAACACAAAATTTCTGAAAAGTGATCTGGCGAAAAATCAGACTGAAACTTGCTGAAAGCCAAGAGAGAATCATCTATGCGAATTCAGGAAGTACACAGCGTCCAAAGGAGGTGGAATCCCAATAGACCTACCAGCAGCTGAAGGAGTCAAATCAACAAAGTTCATGAGCATCCCAGTGATTTAAAATGCGCCTGGAGGAAAACAACATAGTCACGAGAGAACCTCCAGAGGGGTTTCAGCTGATATCTCGGCAGCCATATTGCAGGAGAGGGAGGAGTGCCAGGACATAGACCACATCCTGAATGGCCAAATGCTGCCATCTAGGGTAGCCTAGGCCACATGACCGCCATTTCTAATAACGGCAGAGCTAGAGAATTCCACAGACCGGCCAATCTTAAAAGAATTCAGCAGTACAAACCTTATCCTAAAAGAAAGGTTGAGAATTCTCCCCTGAATAGAAAAGCAGCAAGATGAAATGGAAAGAAGAAAACCAGTATTGGAAATGCAAGAAGAGCATGAGTGGCAAAAAGAAACAAGAAGAAGGCAAGGAGGACATCAAAACCCTAAAGATGGGAGAGGGAAGCAGGAAGTCCTAGGTGATTGGAAGCACTATCTTAAGTGAATCAGCTCATATGACTCTCTGTTGGAAGCGAACGGAGAGATGCATGGCCTGACGTGATTGCAAAACAAACGAGAAGCAGACCAACAAAGAATCAAACCAACAAACAAGCACCCAAAGGGTACGGTTGGCTGACAGATACCAAGGGAACCATGATTATTCGAAAGAAAATGCTCAAGGTGATGTCAAGGATCATTCAGCCCGCATCGACCCAGTATCGCGGCTTGCATGTACTCAGCACACTTGTATTCGGAAATCAGAGGCGTGCATTTATATTCGTAAATATTGATTCATAAGAGCATATCGTGACCTACCCAAATGCCGATTTGGAGTCAAATGGATTCCTAGTCCGTGATATAGACTTGCAAGTCTTCCAACAGGATGAATGGATGCCATATTCTACCCTACGTCGAGAAGAAATGGCATAAGCCTATCACAAAGACAAGTAGCTCTGCAAAAGTGTACTAAGTGCAAAAGAGACAGACAGTAAAGTGCACATTGGGGTTGGTTTCATTTCTAGGAATTTCAGCCCCCATGAAACCAATGGATCCATGTCCTGAGAGTGCGGGGGCTTCAGCAGAAATCAACCGACGGATATGTATTCCGGGTGTCCGGATATTACAGGAACAATAGTTTCCTGTAGTGGGTCTCTGTGTACTGTGAACTGTTAGACAGTTTAAAGACGTGTGAAACCATCAACTGAAAATGGACACACTTCCCTCCGTTGGTACTGTGCATAGAGATCTGAACAAAAGGGAAGAGGGAAGAACAAAGGCCCATGGGACGCTAGTGGGTAGAATCACATTTACCTTAGGAACCTCTCGTCGGGTGCAGCCCCTCCCCCAACACTGACAAGATGCAGCAGCCATTGGGGATGGCAGTTAGCGGTTGGATTCCAGGTGGAATGTTGGTGTGCACCGCGAGGCTTGTTGTGGCTGGTGGATCCTAGGTAACCGGGCAGAGTTCTGTGGGTGGATCAGTGTGATGGAGGGGCTGCCGCCCTCTGTGGAGCTTGGCTTAGGTCTTTGGTCCGGGAAGCTGGGTCAGTTCGAGATACTGCTGCTGCCCAAAGACCTGAGTTCACGGGTCAGTTTCCAGAACCTGAAAGGGCAGACAGTGGAAGATCTGCCTGTCATCAGCTTACTGGTGAGGCTCCGAGGTACTGTCAGACTTGCCCAGTCCTGTTGAAGTCGACTTTATGGGAGACACGAAGAGAAGCTGGCCGAAAAGCTGGCTGCACGGATTGAGGAGAGATGCGAACACACTGATGAGAGATGTTGTGCTACAGTGGAGAATACTGGCCTGGAGACAGCTGTAGAGGATACCAGGCTCGAAAGACATTCATGAGACATATTGAACCTCGCTGATCCTGGCAGAAACCTACGGAGTGCCAACGTGGACTTGAGGAAGTTCCTCGATTCTCTGCTCCAAGAACGGGTCCAAGATCCCTGACGTCTAAAAGAGAAGAGATGGCAGAGATGATCAAAACGCTCATGTTCTTGGAAGAGGTCGTGAGAATCCACACGTCCCAAGGGGCATTTCCAAGCCCTTCAGACCAAAATGCACCAAGCCCAGGTAAGCCTTTTCCCAGGTTGGGGCCTAGCTATCAAGCACTTGCTCTTCCCTCCCCTCTACTCAGGCATCCATTTGAAGGATCAGTACCTGAGCTGCAATGAAGCCAGTACGAGAATGGCAAGCCCCTCCTAGAACCAGAGTTCCTCCAGCTTCACACTCTGTGAACAACAGTGATCTCCTTAAAGGTCAAATAGTCTCGACTGAAATATATAGGGATTGAATACTTACCTCCCACAAAGAAACGATGGCCTTCCACTAGATTCCGCAAATGCTGGGTTTATGTCTTCTCTGGGGTGAAGGGAGTGTGGTAAGTGAGGGGAATCTTTGACTGAACGTGAATATGTATTAGGCCTCCGTTTTTCAAGACAGTCTAGGTAAATATTAGAATCAGATAGTGAACTGAACTGTAAAAGTCGCCAATGACATTAAAGACACAGCTATGTGGACAGTCTTTCACTTGAGTCAAGCCCCCGGGGGCACTATATCATGGGGTGCAGACTTGGTTGCGTTCAATTGCTTTACCCAACATGATCGGATGATTAAGGTTTCTCATCACTGATAGGAGAACACCTGGTTCTCAATAGCCTAGCATAGCTGCAGCAGGGTTCCCTGAGCTATAATGCCTCTAGGTGCTTTTGGATTCAAACCTAAATGTGTTTATTTGGTTTGTTTTCTCTTGTATTTTCCTAGAGAGGGATGTTACCCCTTGAAATGCCAACACTGGCCAGTAGGTGTCATTGGGAGTAAAGGGCACCACATGCACTAGTGAATCCAAGGTTGGGGGTTATTTCATGTTTCCAATAGGTATTTCATGGTTCCTGTTGGTTTCGGAGGCTTCAACAGAAAAGAGTTGACATGACCCCTTTAACAGTTTGGACCGCTAGTTTGCATTCTATCTGTCTAGGTTTTCCTTAGTGCTGACAAAATGTTACCAAAATTGACAAGTCTGGCTTCTAGGTCGATTTAGTATGTTTCAAAAGCTAACTTCATTTTCGTATAACTCCCTAAACATGTAAATCGATTCTATTAAACTTGTTAAAGCCTGCAAATGAGATATCAACACAATGTCAAAACTGGAGTCTTCGGACAATCCCTCCCACCATGGCTGTATAGAAACAAAGAGCAAAACAAAAATCACATTTCTGTGAAATGAATCTGGAAAGTGTTGATTCATCGATGCCCAGTTGGCAGAGAAGCAGTGCAACCTGCGCTCACTCGCTCCCACGTACACAGCAATGGAAATATCCACTCACCCAGCCCTTGGCACAGGACACTTGCCGAAGAGAGGTCTGTTACTTCCAAAGACAGGATGAGGCCTCAGAACACCTGGAAGCAGGAGAAGGCAAAGCAGGGAATGGAAACCAGTGCAGGGTCTGACCCCTGGTGATGGAGCAGCAAAGGTGAAACTCTCTTTAACTTGGACGCACACTCTCAAGCGGACAGGAGACATGGGATTGAAGGTGATGTGCTGAGTGTTAGAAGAGTGCACAGCAGACGCTTGGCTGACAGAACTCAAAGAAACCAGCACAAAATATCCCCAAAGTTGATTCTGAGACCAAGATCCGAGCTGCCAAATTTGAGGTAGCAGAGGCAGCGGTCAGTGAGGAATAGGGCTATGGATGATGGCACACGATGGTTCTCAGGGATCTAGAGTGGGTTGTGGGATGTGGTGGGTCTATCAAGAGAGCAAACCCACCAGTGACACCAAAGAGAAAGCAACTACACTGGCGTGCGCGGTTGAGATTATCTATATGTCCCATGGCTACACACAGTGAATCTGCAGGACCAGGGACCAATTGGGCATTTTGCCACTAGAGCACGTGTGGGGCTGAATCATAGATATCATGCATCGGGTCTGAGGGATCCAGGGGGCCTTCACTTTGAAATCAGAATGAAAAGCCTTAGGATCTGCTACATTCATAACCTGCTCTAGGATTATGGTTTGATTCGAGGCACAGGGTGCGCAACAGCTCTCTGGTTGCCTTCGTGCACCCGTGCCACAAGGATGAGAGGACAAGAAAGAGAGGTCCAAGTCCACAGCGTGAGAAGTGGAAGCATTTCCTTCAGCATTATCTCCCAAAAGCCGATGCTACATTTTGGATGGCACCGGCACGGTACGGCACCGAGGACACCAAGGTCGGTCTGCGGGATCTTTCCAGCAGGCCCTGATGTGTGACATCCATAGATCTGCTTCCACTGGTGTTTCTGTAGACAGAGAAGCTCTGGGAAGGACTGGTTTCACTGGGACATTCCCGTGGCACTACAAAGCACAAACGCACTCACAGTTGGCTGTTTTGGAAACACTCCAAAATGACACAGAGCAGAATGCAGAGCTGAGAACTTTAGAAGCTTCATTTCCACAAGAGGAAGTGTCCTGTGCACTTTCAGAATTGTGAGATAAGCGTAATCAAAAGGAGTTTATGCTAATCGAAACAGTATGGGGTGTTCATCAAAACAAAGGCAACACCAGCAATTGGAGGGGTACCAGGCAACACACACAGGAACAGGACATGGCATCAATGTCTAGGAGAAATTGTCCTCACAGGAATCCCATGGAATCGCGCAGAGCCAAGAGTCTAAAGTTTTCACTTAACAAAGCCCTACAAGTCTACATTAGATACCTGATGTTACCTGACCAGTGGAGATGAAGAAGTACAGTAAAAGAAGCAGGAAGTTCCATTTTCAGTTCCAAAGAGATTGAAGGCCCAAAAGATAAGCTTTCAAACAACTAGACTGCAAAACTCTATCCAGAGCAAGTATTGAAAATGGAGGTGAGGGAATCCCTGAAAAGCAACAGTGTCTCAGAATCACAAAAGGCAGAATACCAGAAAAGGGGAAGAGAAAGTCGAAAGACGAGCCAAATAATATCAGAAAACTCAATGGATGGGATAATATCAAGGCTAAAATTCAGCCCTAAGCAGACTACATAATGCAGAGGGACGCGTGAATGACTGTGAAGACAGGGGGACAGAAATCCCTCGTCAGAAACAGACATAGGAAAGCAAGTGCAAACCAATGAACACATTGCTGTTGAATCCTGGGGTAAGACAAGGCATGAAAGTCTAGGATTCGTAAGAGTCCCAGATGGAAAAGCAAGAGAGAAAGAAACACAAAATTTCTGAAAAGTGATCTGGCGAAAAATCAGACTGAAACTTGCTGAAAGCCAAGAGAGAATCATCTATGCGAATTCAGGAAGTACACAGCGTCCAAAGGAGGTGGAATCCCAATAGACCTACCAGCAGCTGAAGGAGTCAAATCAACAAAGTTCATGAGCATCCCAGTGATTTAAAATGCGCCTGGAGGAAAACAACATAGTCACGAGAGAACCTCCAGAGGGGTTTCAGCTGATATCTCGGCAGCCATATTGCAGGAGAGGGAGGAGTGCCAGGACATAGACCACATCCTGAATGGCCAAATGCTGCCATCTAGGGTAGCCTAGGCCACATGACCGCCATTTCTAATAACGGCAGAGCTAGAGAATTCCACAGACCGGCCAATCTTAAAAGAATTCAGCAGTACAAACCTTATCCTAAAAGAAAGGTTGAGAATTCTCCCCTGAATAGAAAAGCAGCAAGATGAAATGGAAAGAAGAAAACCAGTATTGGAAATGCAAGAAGAGCATGAGTGGCAAAAAGAAACAAGAAGAAGGCAAGGAGGACATCAAAACCCTAAAGATGGGAGAGGGAAGCAGGAAGTCCTAGGTGATTGGAAGCACTATCTTAAGTGAATCAGCTCATATGACTCTCTGTTGGAAGCGAACGGAGAGATGCATGGCCTGACGTGATTGCAAAACAAACGAGAAGCAGACCAACAAAGAATCAAACCAACAAACAAGCACCCAAAGGGTACGGTTGGCTGACAGATACCAAGGGAACCATGATTATTCGAAAGAAAATGCTCAAGGTGATGTCAAGGATCATTCAGCCCGCATCGACCCAGTATCGCGGCTTGCATGTACTCAGCACACTTGTATTCGGAAATCAGAGGCGTGCATTTATATTCGTAAATATTGATTCATAAGAGCATATCGTGACCTACCCAAATGCCGATTTGGAGTCAAATGGATTCCTAGTCCGTGATATAGACTTGCAAGTCTTCCAACAGGATGAATGGATGCCATATTCTACCCTACGTCGAGAAGAAATGGCATAAGCCTATCACAAAGACAAGTAGCTCTGCAAAAGTGTACTAAGTGCAAAAGAGACAGACAGTAAAGTGCACATTGGGGTTGGTTTCATTTCTAGGAATTTCAGCCCCCATGAAACCAATGGATCCATGTCCTGAGAGTGCGGGGGCTTCAGCAGAAATCAACCGACGGATATGTATTCCGGGTGTCCGGATATTACAGGAACAATAGTTTCCTGTAGTGGGTCTCTGTGTACTGTGAACTGTTAGACAGTTTAAAGACGTGTGAAACCATCAACTGAAAATGGACACACTTCCCTCCGTTGGTACTGTGCATAGAGATCTGAACAAAAGGGAAGAGGGAAGAACAAAGGCCCATGGGATGCTAGTGGGTAGAATCACATTTACCTTAGGAACCTCTCGTTGGGTGCAGCCCCTCCCCCAACACTGACAAGATGCAGCAGCCATTGGGGATGGCAGTTAGCGGTTGGATTCCAGGTGGAATGTTGGTGTGCACCGCGAGGCTTGTTGTGGCTGGTGGATCCTAGGTAACCGGGCAGAGTTCTGTGGGTGGATCAGTGTGATGGAGGGGCTGCCGCCCTCTGTGGAGCTTGGCTTAGGTCTTTGGTCCGGGAAGCTGGGTCAGTTCGAGATACTGCTGCTGCCCAAAGACCTGAGTTCACGGGTCAGTTTCCAGAACCTGAAAGGGCAGACAGTGGAAGATCTGCCTGTCATCAGCTTACTGGTGAGGCTCCGAGGTACTGTCAGACTTGCCCAGTCCTGTTGAAGTCGACTTTATGGGAGACACGAAGAGAAGCTGGCCGAAAAGCTGGCTGCACGGATTGAGGAGAGATGCGAACACACTGATGAGAGATGTTGTGCTACAGTGGAGAATACTGGCCTGGAGACAGCTGTAGAGGATACCAGGCTCGAAAGACATTCATGAGACATATTGAACCTCGCTGATCCTGGCAGAAACCTACGGAGTGCCAACGTGGACTTGAGGAAGTTCCTCGATTCTCTGCTCCAAGAACGGGTCCAAGATCCCTGACGTCTAAAAGAGAAGAGATGGCAGAGATGATCAAAACGCTCATGTTCTTGGAAGAGGTCGTGAGAATCCACACGTCCCAAGGGGCATTTCCAAGCCCTTCAGACCAAAATGCACCAAGCCCAGGTAAGCCTTTTCCCAGGTTGGGGCCTAGCTATCAAGCACTTGCTCTTCCCTCCCCTCTACTCAGGCATCCATTTGAAGGATCAGTACCTGAGCTGCAATGAAGCCAGTACGAGAATGGCAAGCCCCTCCTAGAACCAGAGTTCCTCCAGCTTCACACTCTGTGAACAACAGTGATCTCCTTAAAGGTCAAATAGTCTCGACTGAAATATATAGGGATTGAATACTTACCTCCCACAAAGAAACGATGGCCTTCCACTAGATTCCGCAAATGCTGGGTTTATGTCTTCTCTGGGGTGAAGGGAGTGTGGTAAGTGAGGGGAATCTTTGACTGAACGTGAATATGTATTAGGCCTCCGTTTTTCAAGACAGTCTAGGTAAATATTAGAATCAGATAGTGAACTGAACTGTAAAAGTCGCCAATGACATTAAAGACACAGCTATGTGGACAGTCTTTCACTTGAGTCAAGCCCCCGGGGGCACTATATCATGGGGTGCAGACTTGGTTGCGTTCAATTGCTTTACCCAACATGATCGGATGATTAAGGTTTCTCATCACTGATAGGAGAACACCTGGTTCTCAATAGCCTAGCATAGCTGCAGCAGGGTTCCCTGAGCTATAATGCCTCTAGGTGCTTTTGGATTCAAACCTAAATGTGTTTATTTGGTTTGTTTTCTCTTGTATTTTCCTAGAGAGGGATGTTACCCCTTGAAATGCCAACACTGGCCAGTAGGTGTCATTGGGAGTAAAGGGCACCACATGCACTAGTGAATCCAAGGTTGGGGGTTATTTCATGTTTCCAATAGGTATTTCATGGTTCCTGTTGGTTTCGGAGGCTTCAACAGAAAAGAGTTGACATGACCCCTTTAACAGTTTGGACCGCTAGTTTGCATTCTATCTGTCTAGGTTTTCCTTAGTGCTGACAAAATGTTACCAAAATTGACAAGTCTGGCTTCTAGGTCGATTTAGTATGTTTCAAAAGCTAACTTCATTTTCGTATAACTCCCTAAACATGTAAATCGATTCTATTAAACTTGTTAAAGCCTGCAAATGAGATATCAACACAATGTCAAAACTGGAGTCTTCGGACAATCCCTCCCACCATGGCTGTATAGAAACAAAGAGCAAAACAAAAATCACATTTCTGTGAAATGAATCTGGAAAGTGTTGATTCATCGATGCCCAGTTGGCAGAGAAGCAGTGCAACCTGCGCTCACTCGCTCCCATGTACACAGCAATGGAAATATCCACTCACCCAGCCCTTGGCACAGGACACTTGCCGAAGAGAGGTCTGTTACTTCCAAAGACAGGATGAGGCCTCAGAACACCTGGAAGCAGGAGAAGGCAAAGCAGGGAATGGAAACCAGTGCAGGGTCTGACCCCTGGTGATGGAGCAGCAAAGGTGAAACTCTCTTTAACTTGGACGCACACTCTCAAGCGGACAGGAGACATGGGATTGAAGGTGATGTGCTGAGTGTTAGAAGAGTGCACAGCAGACGCTTGGCTGACAGAACTCAAAGAAACCAGCACAAAATATCCCCAAAGTTGATTCTGAGACCAAGATCCGAGCTGCCAAATTTGAGGTAGCAGAGGCAGCGGTCAGTGAGGAATAGGGCTATGGATGATGGCACACGATGGTTCTCAGGGATCTAGAGTGGGTTGTGGGATGTGGTGGGTCTATCAAGAGAGCAAACCCACCAGTGACACCAATGAGAAAGCAACTACACTGGCGTGCGCGGTTGAGATTATCTATATGTCCCATGGCTACACACAGTGAATCTGCAGGACCAGGGACCAATTGGGCATTTTGCCACTAGAGCACGTGTGGGGCTGAATCATAGATATCATGCATCGGGTCTGAGGGATCCAGGGGGCCTTCACTTTGAAATCAGAATGAAAAGCCTTAGGATCTGCTACATTCATAACCTGCTCTAGGATTATGGTTTGATTCGAGGCACAGGGTGCGCAACAGCTCTCTGGTTGCCTTCGTGCACCCGTGCCACAAGGATGAGAGGACAAGAAAGAGAGGTCCAAGTCCACAGCGTGAGAAGTGGAAGCATTTCCTTCAGCATTATCTCCCAAAAGCCGATGCTACATTTTGGATGGCACCGGCACGGTACGGCACCGAGGACACCAAGGTCGGTCTGCGGGATCTTTCCAGCAGGCCCTGATGTGTGACATCCATAGATCTGCTTCCACTGGTGTTTCTGTAGACAGAGAAGCTCTGGGAAGGACTGGTTTCACTGGGACATTCCCGTGGCACTACAAAGCACAAACGCACTCACAGTTGGCTGTTTTGGAAACACTCCAAAATGACACAGAGCAGAATGCAGAGCTGAGAACTTTAGAAGCTTCATTTCCACAAGAGGAAGTGTCCTGTGCACTTTCAGAATTGTGAGATAAGCGTAATCAAAAGGAGTTTATGCTAATCGAAACAGTATGGGGTGTTCATCAAAACAAAGGCAACACCAGCAATTGGAGGGGTACCAGGCAACACACACAGGAACAGGACATGGCATCAATGTCTAGGAGAAATTGTCCTCACAGGAATCCCATGGAATCGCGCAGAGCCAAGAGTCTAAAGTTTTCACTTAACAAAGCCCTACAAGTCTACATTAGATACCTGATGTTACCTGACCAGTGGAGATGAAGAAGTACAGTAAAAGAAGCAGGAAGTTCCATTTTCAGTTCCAAAGAGATTGAAGGCCCAAAAGATAAGCTTTCAAACAACTAGACTGCAAAACTCTATCCAGAGCAAGTATTGAAAATGGAGGTGAGGGAATCCCTGAAAAGCAACAGTGTCTCAGAATCACAAAAGGCAGAATACCAGAAAAGGGGAAGAGAAAGTCGAAAGACGAGCCAAATAATATCAGAAAACTCAATGGATGGGATAATATCAAGGCTAAAATTCAGCCCTAAGCAGACTACATAATGCAGAGGGACGCGTGAATGACTGTGAAGACAGGGGGACAGAAATCCCTCGTCAGAAACAGACATAGGAAAGCAAGTGCAAACCAATGAACACATTGCTGTTGAATCCTGGGGTAAGACAAGGCATGAAAGTCTAGGATTCGTAAGAGTCCCAGATGGAAAAGCAAGAGAGAAAGAAACACAAAATTTCTGAAAAGTGATCTGGCGAAAAATCAGACTGAAACTTGCTGAAAGCCAAGAGAGAATCATCTATGCGAATTCAGGAAGTACACAGCGTCCAAAGGAGGTGGAATCCCAATAGACCTACCAGCAGCTGAAGGAGTCAAATCAACAAAGTTCATGAGCATCCCAGTGATTTAAAATGCGCCTGGAGGAAAACAACATAGTCACGAGAGAACCTCCAGAGGGGTTTCAGCTGATATCTCGGCAGCCATATTGCAGGAGAGGGAGGAGTGCCAGGACATAGACCACATCCTGAATGGCCAAATGCTGCCATCTAGGGTAGCCTAGGCCACATGACCGCCATTTCTAATAACGGCAGAGCTAGAGAATTCCACAGACCGGCCAATCTTAAAAGAATTCAGCAGTACAAACCTTATCCTAAAAGAAAGGTTGAGAATTCTCCCCTGAATAGAAAAGCAGCAAGATGAAATGGAAAGAAGAAAACCAGTATTGGAAATGCAAGAAGAGCATGAGTGGCAAAAAGAAACAAGAAGAAGGCAAGGAGGACATCAAAACCCTAAAGATGGGAGAGGGAAGCAGGAAGTCCTAGGTGATTGGAAGCACTATCTTAAGTGAATCAGCTCATATGACTCTCTGTTGGAAGCGAACGGAGAGATGCATGGCCTGACGTGATTGCAAAACAAACGAGAAGCAGACCAACAAAGAATCAAACCAACAAACAAGCACCCAAAGGGTACGGTTGGCTGACAGATACCAAGGGAACCATGATTATTCGAAAGAAAATGCTCAAGGTGATGTCAAGGATCATTCAGCCCGCATCGACCCAGTATCGCGGCTTGCATGTACTCAGCACACTTGTATTCGGAAATCAGAGGCGTGCATTTATATTCGTAAATATTGATTCATAAGAGCATATCGTGACCTACCCAAATGCCGATTTGGAGTCAAATGGATTCCTAGTCCGTGATATAGACTTGCAAGTCTTCCAACAGGATGAATGAATGCCATATTCTACCCTACGTCGAGAAGAAATGGCATAAGCCTATCACAAAGACAAGTAGCTCTGCAAAAGTGTACTAAGTGCAAAAGAGACAGACAGTAAAGTGCACATTGGGGTTGGTTTCATTTCTAGGAATTTCAGCCCCCATGAAACCAATGGATCCATGTCCTGAGAGTGCGGGGGCTTCAGCAGAAATCAACCGACGGATATGTATTCCGGGTGTCCGGATATTACAGGAACAATAGTTTCCTGTAGTGGGTCTCTGTGTACTGTGAACTGTTAGACAGTTTAAAGACGTGTGAAACCATCAACTGAAAATGGACACACTTCCCTCCGTTGGTACTGTGCATAGAGATCTGAACAAAAGGGAAGAGGGAAGAACAAAGGCCCATGGGACGCTAGTGGGTAGAATCACATTTACCTTAGGAACCTCTCGTCGGGTGCAGCCCCTCCCCCAACACTGACAAGATGCAGCAGCCATTGGGGATGGCAGTTAGCGGTTGGATTCCAGGTGGAATGTTGGTGTGCACCGCGAGGCTTGTTGTGGCTGGTGGATCCTAGGTAACCGGGCAGAGTTCTGTGGGTGGATCAGTGTGATGGAGGGGCTGCCGCCCTCTGTGGAGCTTGGCTTAGGTCTTTGGTCCGGGAAGCTGGGTCAGTTCGAGATACTGCTGCTGCCCAAAGACCTGAGTTCACGGGTCAGTTTCCAGAACCTGAAAGGGCAGACAGTGGAAGATCTGCCTGTCATCAGCTTACTGGTGAGGCTCCGAGGTACTGTCAGACTTGCCCAGTCCTGTTGAAGTCGACTTTATGGGAGACACGAAGAGAAGCTGGCCGAAAAGCTGGCTGCACGGATTGAGGAGAGATGCGAACACACTGATGAGAGATGTTGTGCTACAGTGGAGAATACTGGCCTGGAGACAGCTGTAGAGGATACCAGGCTCGAAAGACATTCATGAGACATATTGAACCTCGCTGATCCTGGCAGAAACCTACGGAGTGCCAACGTGGACTTGAGGAAGTTCCTCGATTCTCTGCTCCAAGAACGGGTCCAAGATCCCTGACGTCTAAAAGAGAAGAGATGGCAGAGATGATCAAAACGCTCATGTTCTTGGAAGAGGTCGTGAGAATCCACACGTCCCAAGGGGCATTTCCAAGCCCTTCAGACCAAAATGCACCAAGCCCAGGTAAGCCTTTTCCCAGGTTGGGGCCTAGCTATCAAGCACTTGCTCTTCCCTCCCCTCTACTCAGGCATCCATTTGAAGGATCAGTACCTGAGCTGCAATGAAGCCAGTACGAGAATGGCAAGCCCCTCCTAGAACCAGAGTTCCTCCAGCTTCACACTCTGTGAACAACAGTGATCTCCTTAAAGGTCAAATAGTCTCGACTGAAATATATAGGGATTGAATACTTACCTCCCACAAAGAAACGATGGCCTTCCACTAGATTCCGCAAATGCTGGGTTTATGTCTTCTCTGGGGTGAAGGGAGTGTGGTAAGTGAGGGGAATCTTTGACTGAACGTGAATATGTATTAGGCCTCCGTTTTTCAAGACAGTCTAGGTAAATATTAGAATCAGATAGTGAACTGAACTGTAAAAGTCGCCAATGACATTAAAGACACAGCTATGTGGACAGTCTTTCACTTGAGTCAAGCCCCCGGGGGCACTATATCATGGGGTGCAGACTTGGTTGCGTTCAATTGCTTTACCCAACATGATCGGATGATTAAGGTTTCTCATCACTGATAGGAGAACACCTGGTTCTCAATAGCCTAGCATAGCTGCAGCAGGGTTCCCTGAGCTATAATGCCTCTAGGTGCTTTTGGATTCAAACCTAAATGTGTTTATTTGGTTTGTTTTCTCTTGTATTTTCCTAGAGAGGGATGTTACCCCTTGAAATGCCAACACTGGCCAGTAGGTGTCATTGGGAGTAAAGGGCACCACATGCACTAGTGAATCCAAGGTTGGGGGTTATTTCATGTTTCCAATAGGTATTTCATGGTTCCTGTTGGTTTCGGAGGCTTCAACAGAAAAGAGTTGACATGACCCCTTTAACAGTTTGGACCGCTAGTTTGCATTCTATCTGTCTAGGTTTTCCTTAGTGCTGACAAAATGTTACCAAAATTGACAAGTCTGGCTTCTAGGTCGATTTAGTATGTTTCAAAAGCTAACTTCATTTTCGTATAACTCCCTAAACATGTAAATCGATTCTATTAAACTTGTTAAAGCCTGCAAATGAGATATCAACACAATGTCAAAACTGGAGTCTTCGGACAATCCCTCCCACCATGGCTGTATAGAAACAAAGAGCAAAACAAAAATCACATTTCTGTGAAATGAATCTGGAAAGTGTTGATTCATCGATGCCCAGTTGGCAGAGAAGCAGTGCAACCTGCGCTCACTCGCTCCCATGTACACAGCAATGGAAATATCCACTCACCCAGCCCTTGGCACAGGACACTTGCCGAAGAGAGGTCTGTTACTTCCAAAGACAGGATGAGGCCTCAGAACACCTGGAAGCAGGAGAAGGCAAAGCAGGGAATGGAAACCAGTGCAGGGTCTGACCCCTGGTGATGGAGCAGCAAAGGTGAAACTCTCTTTAACTTGGACGCACACTCTCAAGCGGACAGGAGACATGGGATTGAAGGTGATGTGCTGAGTGTTAGAAGAGTGCACAGCAGACGCTTGGCTGACAGAACTCAAAGAAACCAGCACAAAATATCCCCAAAGTTGATTCTGAGACCAAGATCCGAGCTGCCAAATTTGAGGTAGCAGAGGCAGCGGTCAGTGAGGAATAGGGCTATGGATGATGGCACACGATGGTTCTCAGGGATCTAGAGTGGGTTGTGGGATGTGGTGGGTCTATCAAGAGAGCAAACCCACCAGTGACACCAATGAGAAAGCAACTACACTGGCGTGCGCGGTTGAGATTATCTATATGTCCCATGGCTACACACAGTGAATCTGCAGGACCAGGGACCAATTGGGCATTTTGCCACTAGAGCACGTGTGGGGCTGAATCATAGATATCATGCATCGGGTCTGAGGGATCCAGGGGGCCTTCACTTTGAAATCAGAATGAAAAGCCTTAGGATCTGCTACATTCATAACCTGCTCTAGGATTATGGTTTGATTCGAGGCACAGGGTGCGCAACAGCTCTCTGGTTGCCTTCGTGCACCCGTGCCACAAGGATGAGAGGACAAGAAAGAGAGGTCCAAGTCCACAGCGTGAGAAGTGGAAGCATTTCCTTCAGCATTATCTCCCAAAAGCCGATGCTACATTTTGGATGGCACCGGCACGGTACGGCACCGAGGACACCAAGGTCGGTCTGCGGGATCTTTCCAGCAGGCCCTGATGTGTGACATCCATAGATCTGCTTCCACTGGTGTTTCTGTAGACAGAGAAGCTCTGGGAAGGACTGGTTTCACTGGGACATTCCCGTGGCACTACAAAGCACAAACGCACTCACAGTTGGCTGTTTTGGAAACACTCCAAAATGACACAGAGCAGAATGCAGAGCTGAGAACTTTAGAAGCTTCATTTCCACAAGAGGAAGTGTCCTGTGCACTTTCAGAATTGTGAGATAAGCGTAATCAAAAGGAGTTTATGCTAATCGAAACAGTATGGGGTGTTCATCAAAACAAAGGCAACACCAGCAATTGGAGGGGTACCAGGCAACACACACAGGAACAGGACATGGCATCAATGTCTAGGAGAAATTGTCCTCACAGGAATCCCATGGAATCGCGCAGAGCCAAGAGTCTAAAGTTTTCACTTAACAAAGCCCTACAAGTCTACATTAGATACCTGATGTTACCTGACCAGTGGAGATGAAGAAGTACAGTAAAAGAAGCAGGAAGTTCCATTTTCAGTTCCAAAGAGATTGAAGGCCCAAAAGATAAGCTTTCAAACAACTAGACTGCAAAACTCTATCCAGAGCAAGTATTGAAAATGGAGGTGAGGGAATCCCTGAAAAGCAACAGTGTCTCAGAATCACAAAAGGCAGAATACCAGAAAAGGGGAAGAGAAAGTCGAAAGACGAGCCAAATAATATCAGAAAACTCAATGGATGGGATAATATCAAGGCTAAAATTCAGCCCTAAGCAGACTACATAATGCAGAGGGACGCGTGAATGACTGTGAAGACAGGGGGACAGAAATCCCTCGTCAGAAACAGACATAGGAAAGCAAGTGCAAACCAATGAACACATTGCTGTTGAATCCTGGGGTAAGACAAGGCATGAAAGTCTAGGATTCGTAAGAGTCCCAGATGGAAAAGCAAGAGAGAAAGAAACACAAAATTTCTGAAAAGTGATCTGGCGAAAAATCAGACTGAAACTTGCTGAAAGCCAAGAGAGAATCATCTATGCGAATTCAGGAAGTACACAGCGTCCAAAGGAGGTGGAATCCCAATAGACCTACCAGCAGCTGAAGGAGTCAAATCAACAAAGTTCATGAGCATCCCAGTGATTTAAAATGCGCCTGGAGGAAAACAACATAGTCACGAGAGAACCTCCAGAGGGGTTTCAGCTGATATCTCGGCAGCCATATTGCAGGAGAGGGAGGAGTGCCAGGACATAGACCACATCCTGAATGGCCAAATGCTGCCATCTAGGGTAGCCTAGGCCACATGACCGCCATTTCTAATAACGGCAGAGCTAGAGAATTCCACAGACCGGCCAATCTTAAAAGAATTCAGCAGTACAAACCTTATCCTAAAAGAAAGGTTGAGAATTCTCCCCTGAATAGAAAAGCAGCAAGATGAAATGGAAAGAAGAAAACCAGTATTGGAAATGCAAGAAGAGCATGAGTGGCAAAAAGAAACAAGAAGAAGGCAAGGAGGACATCAAAACCCTAAAGATGGGAGAGGGAAGCAGGAAGTCCTAGGTGATTGGAAGCACTATCTTAAGTGAATCAGCTCATATGACTCTCTGTTGGAAGCGAACGGAGAGATGCATGGCCTGACGTGATTGCAAAACAAACGAGAAGCAGACCAACAAAGAATCAAACCAACAAACAAGCACCCAAAGGGTACGGTTGGCTGACAGATACCAAGGGAACCATGATTATTCGAAAGAAAATGCTCAAGGTGATGTCAAGGATCATTCAGCCCGCATCGACCCAGTATCGCGGCTTGCATGTACTCAGCACACTTGTATTCGGAAATCAGAGGCGTGCATTTATATTCGTAAATATTGATTCATAAGAGCATATCGTGACCTACCCAAATGCCGATTTGGAGTCAAATGGATTCCTAGTCCGTGATATAGACTTGCAAGTCTTCCAACAGGATGAATGGATGCCATATTCTACCCTACGTCGAGAAGAAATGGCATAAGCCTATCACAAAGACAAGTAGCTCTGCAAAAGTGTACTAAGTGCAAAAGAGACAGACAGTAAAGTGCACATTGGGGTTGGTTTCATTTCTAGGAATTTCAGCCCCCATGAAACCAATGGATCCATGTCCTGAGAGTGCGGGGGCTTCAGCAGAAATCAACCGACGGATATGTATTCCGGGTGTCCGGATATTACAGGAACAATAGTTTCCTGTAGTGGGTCTCTGTGTACTGTGAACTGTTAGACAGTTTAAAGACGTGTGAAACCATCAACTGAAAATGGACACACTTCCCTCCGTTGGTACTGTGCATAGAGATCTGAACAAAAGGGAAGAGGGAAGAACAAAGGCCCATGGGACGCTAGTGGGTAGAATCACATTTACCTTAGGAAACCTCTCGTCGGGTGCAGCCCCTCCCCCAACACTGACAAGATGCAGCAGCCATTGGGGATGGCAGTTAGCGGTTGGATTCCAGGTGGAATGTTGGGTGTGCACCGCGAGGCTTGTTGTGGCTGGTGGATCCCTAGGTAACCGGGCAGAGTTCTGTGGGTGGATCAGTGTGATGGAGGGGCTGCCGCCCTCTGTGGAGCTTGGCTTAGGTCTTTGGTCCGGGAAGCTGGGTCAGTTCGAGATACTGCTGCTCGCCCAAAGACCTGAGTTCACGGGTCAGTTTCCAGAACCTGAAAGGGCAGACAGTGGAAGATCTGCCTGTCATCAGCTTACTGGTGAGGCTCCGAGGTACTGTCAGACTTGCCCAGTCCTGTTGAAGTCGACTTTATGGGAGACACGAAGAGAAGCTGGCCGAAAAAGCTGGCTGCACGGATTGAGGAGAGATGCGAACACACTGATGAGAGATGTTGTGCTACAGTGGAGAATACTGGCCTGGAGACAGCTGTAGAGGATACCAGGCTCGAAAGACATTCATGAGACATATTGAACCTCGCTGATCCTGGCAGAAACCTACGGAGTGCCAACGTGGACTTGAGGAAGTTCCTCGATTCTCTGCTCCAAGAACGGGTCCAAGATCCCTGACGTCTAAAAGAGAAGAGATGGCAGAGATGATCAAAACGCTCATGTTCTTGGAAGAGGTCGTGAGAATCCACACGTCCCAAGGGGCATTTCCAAGCCCTTCAGACCAAAATGCCACCAAGCCCAGGTAAGCCTTTTCCCAGGTTGGGGCCTAGCTATCAAGCACTTGCTCTTCCCTCCCCTCTACTCAGGCATCCATTTGAAGGATCAGTACCTGAGCTGCAATGAAGCCAGTACGAGAATGGCAAGCCCCTCCTAGAACCAGAGTTCCTCCAGCTTCACACTCTGTGAACAACAGTGATCTCCTTAAAGGTCAAATAGTCTCGACTGAAATATATAGGGATTGAATACTTACCTCCCACAAAGAAACGATGGCCTTCCACTAGATTCCGCAAATGCTGGGTTTATGTCTTCTCTGGGGTGAAGGGAGTGTGGTAAGTGAGGGGAATCTTTGACTGAACGTGAATATGTATTAGGCCTCCGTTTTTCAAGACAGTCTAGGTAAATATTAGAATCAGATAGTGAACTGAACTGTAAAAGTCGCCAATGACATTAAAGACACAGCTATGTGGACAGTCTTTCACTTGAGTCAAGCCCCCGGGGGCACTATATCATGGGGTGCAGACTTGGTTGCGTTCAATTGCTTTACCCAACATGATCGGATGATTAAGGTTTCTCATCACTGATAGGAGAACACCTGGTTCTCAATAGCCTAGCATAGCTGCAGCAGGGTTCCCTGAGCTATAATGCCTCTAGGTGCTTTTGGATTCAAACCTAAATGTGTTTATTTGGTTTGTTTTCTCTTGTATTTTCCTAGAGAGGGATGTTACCCCCTTGAAATGCCAACACTGGCCAGTAGGTGTCATTGGGAGTAAAGGGCACCACATGCACTAGTGAATCCAAGGTTGGGGGTTATTTCATGTTTCCAATAGGTATTTCATGGTTCCTGTTGGTTTCGGAGGCTTCAACAGAAAAGAGTTGACATGACCCCTTTAACAGTTTGGACCGCTAGTTTGCATTCTATCTGTCTAGGTTTTCCTTAGTGCTGACAAAATGTTACCAAAATTGACAAGTCTGGCTTCTAGGTCGATTTAGTATGTTTCAAAAGCTAACTTCATTTTCGTATAACTCCCTAAACATGTAAATCGATTCTATTAAACTTGTTAAAGCCTGCAAATGAGATATCAACACAATGTCAAAACTGGAGTCTTCGGACAATCCCTCCCACCATGGCTGTATAGAAACAAAGAGCAAAACAAAATCACATTTCTGTGAAATGAATCTGGAAAGTGTTGATTCATCGATGCCCAGTTGGCAGAGAAGCAGTGCAACCTGCGCTCACTCGCTCCCATGTACACAGCAATGGAAATATCCACTCACCCAGCCCTTGGCACAGGA